>NW_027176978.1:447604-712604 GCF_023349555.1 Cebidichthys violaceus | reverse complement strand
TTAAATGCAACGTCTCTGGAGACTGTGTCAAGGGCTGCCTTTCATTGAGCTCCTGTGTGCGCCCGAGTTGATGGGGGGGGGGGGGGACAAGCCTATATATGCTTGGAAATGAACGAAAAGCAATTATTGAATTTTAGATGTTCAAAAAAAGAAAAAAAAAGAAAAGAAAGAAATGAGTGGGGAGGAATTATTCATAAGATCTTGTCCGCGTGCGTTAAAATTAAAGTTAAAATACAAAGAGGGAAACGCTTCAAAGACGAGCCCACTGCTGCTCGAGAGGAAGATGGATAAATGGGCGAGATCATTTCTGAGGAGTTCATTAACATGTAAGGCTACACGCCGCAATACACAGGGTTGTTATTTGGGCTTGGGGGTCAAGTGACGAGCGGATTATATACTTCCTCATAATAATATTAATTAAACAATTTGCATGCTAATAGGGTAACAATTATCGCAGCTTCTGTTGAGAGATTCAGGTTATTACAACATGCCAATCCGGGTGCCAAGGGTCAGGGAATGAGTGGGGTGCGAAATTTCAACTCTGATTAACATTATGACAGCGCCAGACATGGGATAAATAAAGTCGAATTAATTATTTGAGAACCTAATGAGCAGATAGGATTTAGGCTAGTCACATAGTGAGTGCAGGGGTTGCACAAGTGGAGGAGCGTTCCAATTTAGTTCCCTGACAGGAATTGTTGTGGATGCCTGTAATGCATATATGACTGTTTAGTTGCTATTTCGTCATTGGGTTCTATTGTCCTTTCAGTAGTTCCTTTATTTGACTCGTATATTTAGTTCACGACACGGCGTTGGTCGTAACTGGAGCCTTGTAACAGTAAAATATTATAGTTTGCCTTTTGCTTTGTGCCTTTTAGCCATATATATATCAGCTCCCCTTTTTAAACAGAGACACACACACACACACACACACACACACACACACACACACACACACACACACACACACACATAACTCAACAATCGCTGTATTTGTTTTACGCACCGCACGTGGACCTGTCTGATTGTAAAGGTTTAATGTATTTAAATGATGATGCATGTGTGACATGGTGGGGTTCGTCGTAACTCAGTGGATCCTAAAGTGTGGCTCAGGGACCTGCTGTCCAAAGCAGGAGAAAGGAGTATTTTAAGAACATTATGTTATTATTGTTTTCCCATAAAATAAAATAAAAGAATAAGTTTTCACTTTTTTTCTACCTCCCAAAGTGGTGTGTCAATAAAAAAAACAAAAACAATAATAGACCATACAATATTTAATCATAATGGTCAGTATGAACCGCTGTGGCTTTAACCTGGATAAAGTGTGACATTTGGTGCTAAACATTTGGTCCACTATTCATCTATTTGCTGCTCCGCCACTGAACAAAAAGTCCGGGAGCCTCTGGCCTAACCTATCCGCCTGTAGCCTTTTCTTCCCGGGATTCAGTGAGCCCTTCCTCCCGGTGGGTCCCCCGTGTAGTTGCGATGTAGTTCTTATCAAAGCCCTCCTGTCTTGTTGTGACAGCTCTGATATTGTTTATTGAGGTGGATGTCAGCTTTAATTAGCAATCGATACGGGGAGCGTTTGCAGAGCGCGCCTCTGACGTCAGCGTCCATTACCGCTTCTCATTGGGTCTCATATTCCCAGAGCCTGGGCTAATTATTGGGAGGTTCATGTGGATAAAGTACAGCTCATCCCTCCCTTCACATCATGTCCCCTACTCGTTGGCCACACTCACTGCATGCTTTTTAAATTCCCATCACCGGCCTCCAGACGTCGTTTCCTTTTGCCTGCGGGATGATGGACAGCAGGATACTGGATGCACCTCACGCCCAGTTCGGAGGCTCACTCGGCGGGATGGTGGGCTTCCCGTACCATCTGAGCCACCATCACGTTTACGAATTAGCCGGGCATCAACTTCAATCCGCGTCCGCGGTTCCCTTCTCAATAGACGGATTACTTAATGGTTCCTGCACGGCTTCGGTGGGTAATTCCAACCCCCTCTTGTCTTCGGGCTGCGGGATGAATGGAGATAATCAGCAGTACAAACTGACAGGTAAGCCACATTATATACGCTGCACAATAACACGTCTAATGCCGGCTGTTTGCACTGAGACAAAAACAGAAAGGCACAAAGACAGGATATTGCGATACAAGTTGTCGTCTTTGGTGGTGTCTGCTTTTTTTAAAGGGCACGCCGAACCACATACGCAGCCAGAGGAGCGTTCTTCTTCCTCCCACTTCGTTCCCATCTCCGAAAGCTGAAGATGTACACAAGCGACAACAATGTTCCTGTCAAGTCAGGAAATACTAGAGCGAGGGAAAGCCCGTGTTAACATCGCAAGGTTTCATAAAAAGGCGACAGATTTGTTAGAAGCTGCAGGCTGCGTGTGTGTGTGTGTGTGTGTGTGTGTGTGTGTGTGTGTGTGTGTGTGTATGTATATATGTGTGTGTGTGTGTGTGTGTGTGTGTGTGTGTGTGTGTGTGTGTGTGTGTGTGTGTGTGTGTGTGTGTGTGCCGACTGCAACATCTCAGACGCGATCACCTTCTTCAGCTCTAAAGTTTGCAGAATTAGCCGCATATGCATGGAACTGGCGCAGTTAGTATTGCGTTGAAATGTGGTTATTACCAAAAATAATAATAATAATGCAGGCTGTGCACATTTATTCTCATTCTGCTGTCAGACTCGGGGGACCCAGACAAAGATGGTCCTGGTTGCAAGAGACGGAGAACTCGCACTAATTTCACTGGTTGGCAGCTGGAGGAATTAGAAAAGGCTTTTAATGAGAGCCACTATCCCGACGTGTTCATGAGGGAGGCACTGGCTCTTCGGTTGGACTTGATAGAATCAAGGGTTCAGGTAAATATTAATTTTGTTCCCTCACATCATTTTAAGCTTGTGTGTGTGTGTTTGTTTATTCCTTTGTTTATTATTCATTCATGACAAAGGCTAGACGTTTCAATTGCTTGGTCCTAACTAACCTAAAAAAAAAACAACACAGCAGAGTAAACCTTCATGTATTCATTTTGGGTCATAACGTAATAATACAAAAAAATACTAACCATAAGGACCCACTAGATGGATGTGTGTGGTTTGACCTTTCATGGGTTATGTTAGTCCAATAAATCAATTTTAATTACACACCTTTTACACATTTTTTTAACGACATCATTTTTTTTCACAAATTATGGCGTTATATTTGTCGAATATATAATAATAATTTTAAATAACGAAAAATACCAAATGTGTTCAATTGTGAATTCCCCTGACCTTCCTCATCTTACAAAGGAATATTATTGCTGATGATGTGAAAGCTAGTTTAATTTCTTGATTTGGTTTACATGGGGAAAAAAAATTAAACAAAAATATTTAGACATGTTAATCTGACCTTTACTTTAACTAAATGTAAAGCTTCTTTTGTTAAGCTTCAGCCTGGTTTATTGTAGCTTACATGTGCACAGATTCTTAATCAAAGGCCTAATTATAGGCCTGCATGGAAAACAGCAAGAGCAAGGTGCAACCTCACTATTTGCTTAATTACCGTATTGTTACAACACTGACACTTTTTGCTCTAATTAATTCTCCCCTTGCAGTGACAGAACATTACACACGTGTTCCACTTTTATTGCCCCTCTCTGCAGGTATGGTTTCAGAACCGCAGAGCCAAATGGAGGAAAAAGGAGAACACAAAGAAAGGTCCAGGTCGACCTGCTCACAACGCCCACCCCACCACCTGCAGCGGGGAGCCCATGGACCCCGATGAGATCGCCCGCAGAGAGCTGGACAGGATGGAGAAGAAGAAACGCAAGCAGGAGCGACGGCTGCTCAAGTCCCAGAACAGGCTCGCTGCTGGGGATTTATTTCACACCCCGGGGTCGGACAGCGACAGCGGGGTGTCGCATGTGACCGACTGTGACCACACGGGCCCGCCTTTTGACTCCTTGGGGGGGAACCACACGCAATCGAGCTGCGACCAAACACCTCACCCTCTCCATGACCCAAACCACAACCAAAGACACTTGGACCGGGACGCTGGCGGATCCGAGCCGGACTCGCCCGATGCCAGCCACCGGTCAAGCCTGTGCTCCAACAACAGCGCCTCCAGCGTGCAGAAACTCAACCCTTTTAGCGTCGAAAGCCTCCTTTCGGACTCCAGACCGAGACGCAACCCCGCGGCCTTACCCTCCTCACGGCCTTTGATAGGGAAGGGACACTTCCTGCTCTATCCCATCACACAGCCGCTTGGATTCATTGTTCCTCAAACTGCCCTGAAGACCACCACCACCACCACCACCACAGCAGCAGCAGCAGCAGCTCACTCTGACAGTGACACCCCGGCGGAGAGAAACCAGTCCGGTGTCCACTGCAGCGGCTCTGGATGTAGGAGCAGCTCGCCGGACTCTGCAGACGCCTCGCGAAAGGGACAGGTGGGATCCGAGGAAAAGACACGTTCACCGCACAGCAGCCCGCACAGGGCCGCCTTTTCCACTGGCAAAAGCACTCCGACCTCTGTTATTTGCAGCGAACACAGTCCACAACTCATTAAGCCTGTCGATGCAGACAGAAAAGAGCATTTAGAGATCAAGGACCACCCTGACAACCCCGAGAGTGTCCTCACTGACAGTCCAGCGGAAACAAAGACAGACTTTAAAGAAGATGTCGACATGGAATAAATCACTGGGGGGGGGGGGAAGCAGATTCACACTGATTTAGCCTCTAAACGACACCTTTCATTAGGCCAAAGCTTAACCAGAAACACATCTTTGCATCTAATCTAGGTTTCCCCACTTTGCTGTTATTTTGACAATGTTCTCTCTCTCTCTCTCTCTCTCTCTCTCTCTCTCTCTCTCTCTCTCTCTCTCTCTCTCTCTCTCTGCGAGTGTGCGCGTGAGTGAGGAATCTCTAGATATCCTTTAATGTGTGATAACTTGTCGAGAGAAAAAAACCAACAACAACACAAGACCACGAGACCAACAAAAATCCTCAAGAGCTGTAAAAAGGTATTATACTATTTATATATGTAAGTTTTTTCTTAAATAAATCTATTGTATACAAGCACCTCAAACCGTGTGGGACCTTAAATAGCAGCACACACAGTGCAGGACTACAGTAGCCTACAGTAGGAAGGGCTTTCTTAAGAAATCTCATGTTGTACTTTGTATATTGCCTTAACAAATTTATTCATCTATAAGCCCCCACTGAAATGAGGTTACGAGCCTGAGGCGAAAAGGACCCGCTCGACTCCTGCAGAGTTTTGATATGAAAGTAATTATTTTCCCGGTGGCTACTGCAGGGGGATTCAGTTTATTTTAGCTCAAAGGGGGTTATAATACATTACCGATTTCTAGTGATATGAAATCACATAAACTTCCAAGAATAATAGAATTAGCATGAAAAGGCCTGGGTGTCAAATTGAAATAGGAAAATAATAGCCCCGGCAGCTGGGAGTGTGTGTGTTTGTGCATATTGGATAGGAGATGGGGATTCGTGGGGAGGCATTTTCATGAGCTCCCCCCCCCCCCCACCACCCACCCCCCCCGTCTTCTTCTTCCCCCTCTCTCTCCACTTTGTCAGGGCCCCTTGTAGCAGGGCTATATTAAGATAGATGTTCGATGATATCCCTCATTGTTCTGTCGCTTTACATTGATGTTTCTGTGTTATCAGCCTATTGATCATGCGTCGGCTGTAATAGGACGGGCTGAGGCAAACGTGCCTATTTACAATAGCAGAACACATTTGTTCTAATAGGGTTGGTGGTCCCCAGGGAAGCCACGCGGGATCTGGGACATCTGCTCCCTTTTGCAATATTAGCAGTGTTGACCACAATATCACGCCGACCCAGAGGAAGAGATGTCGAGGCTCTTGTGTGTGCGGTGTAATAACATATATATATAAAAAAAATAATAATAAAAAAAAAAAAATCTTAAAACAAAAAAAAAAAACAACCGTATCCAGTCCAGCTTTAGCGCGCTCACACCAGAGCCCGTTAGTGTTCTCGTTGGGTCTTGATTTGCAAATAAATTGAAAATAATCAGAGGGGTGAGCTTTACGTCTGAGCCGGCGCAAATGAATTTCTGAGCCAGTGTCCCTTTCAAAATATTTACATAAATTTCAACCCATGCAGCTGTTTGCTCTAGGAAGCAATGTCTTATTAGTTTGACGGGGTGGGGTGGGGGGGCAGGGGGACACAGCCAACATGGCACACACAGGGAGCATGCAGGAGATTAAGGCCTGCATGGGGCTGTGGGTTAGAGGTGTATCCTCTGTGTCTGCATGCTGCTCAGAGTGCTGAGACTAGAGACCTTATTGTGCTCCATGGCGTTTTAAAAAAATGGTGTTAATTCATTTTTTTTTTTATTTGTTTCATCTTTCATGGCATCGCTTTGATTTTCGATAATATTTAGCCCACCAGTGAGTTTACAGGCATCTTCTTCTTCTTTTTTTAATATCATATTAATTGAAGTTTTGAAGCAACTTGCAGGTTTTTTTTTTTTCCAGTGTTATTATACATTTTATTATAAGGGTTACAACATCTTAAATGTTTCCACCGTTAAAGTGGGAATATTCTGACACAATCCGAGGCGGATAAACCCATCGGCTGATAATTCTTTCCAAACCTAGAAATACAAGGTTTACTGACTAAATTGTGGGATAACCAGGGCCAATTTGAAACAACCCCTGAGATTTATTCGGTGTGTATTTTTCCATGCTACTCTTAGGCTATTTGGGACGTATGCCCAGTTCATCCATAATTCATTAGCACACTGAATAGGAGTATCGCTGGCTGCACATTGGTGGCCTTAAGGTGAAATTAGCGATTTGCTTAAGTAGTTAAGCTTTTCTTGCCTGAGAGCTGCACGCTGCATGGTTCAAGACAAACTATCAATCGATATGCCCAGGCAGCCTCCAGGAGATGTGTCGTCCATGAATCATACTTTATGAATTCAATTTATACCCGGAGAAATTTTCAATTTGAACGCCGGATCATTATGGGAGAGTGTAAATTGTTTTTGCTCTATTATGCATCGGACGCCATCATTTTTCTTTCTAATTACGGAGGTGTCAGGTCGGGCTGTCATGCAGACGCTGATTTTCAATTTAACTGATCATCATGCATTCATTTTCCCATTTGATAAATCTGCTATCTCGGAGCTTCTCCATGCCCGGAATGCTAAAAGAGAGGCACAGATTGGCAAAGTAATAGGGGCCTGTATGCGGCAATAAGTGCAGATCAGGCAGCTAATTTAGCACCTCCTGGTATTTCCATTTCCATTTCTCATTTCCAACTCTCAAAGGAGGAAAAGCAGCCCAAAGGCAGAGAGCTGGTAGGCTTTCCGCTATCGGAGAAAGACAGAGAAAAAAATCTACCAAAACGGCTTGTTTTCAACCACACATTGCCTAAATTAGGATATCAAGCTTAATTAAGGCTAATGGAGTTTTCTCAGTATGTGTTAGTTTTATTTAATAGAAACAAATTTGCGCAATTAATTATGGCCGTGATATTAAGGGTCTCATTTGCAGCATTCGAGCTGCAGCCTAAATCACCGTCTTCAGAAATAAGCCTCTGATTTTCAAGCCAAATGACTAACCGAATGCTTCCATCACAGACGTTCCATCGGTTTATTTCCCTTATTATATCCGCGTAAACCACGACATAAATACGTCTCCTTTGCACCGGGTGTCTGAATTAAGAGTGAATCTGTTATTGCTGCAATTTTATAAATTAGCATTTTGAATTCTACATTTTTCTATAAAAAAAAATAATATATATAACCCTAACTTAATGTAACTCCTTCCACTACACACACAATAATGTTTTCTTTTTAATCATCACATTGAGTATCATTTCTGAGCTCTACTCCTCATTTGAGACAAATTAATTTTCAAATAACTGTGACAGGAAGGATTTTTTTTCTTTCTTCATTTACACGTTTCATGCTCAAATCAACTCAAATGGACAACTTGTGTTCTCGCCATGAATCCCGTCTCTCTGCACAGGCTGCTCTTGTGCGCTTTGTGTCGCTGTATGAGATCTTAGAGGCTCCGAGGGCTCAGTTTGGATAAGAAAGAACCGTGTCCCCTTATAAAAAGCCTCCTCCATGAAATAAAATGCCACTTGACATTTGGCTTCTCCTGCAGCAACCCTGCCATGCCTTTTAGGATTATTTTACATCTACATACTCATTAATGCGCCGGTGGATTTAATCACTCTTATCTTTCCCATGCATACCTGGGATAAGCCTGACATTACCATCTGCATTGATTTCTGGACGATCCTTAAAATAATTTTAATTATCTTGGAGTATTTTGCGAAAAATCCCTCTGATCAAAATTGAGTTAATACCACTTGAACACTCGCAGCTCAGGTTTCTGTGAGCTGCTAAGGCGGAAAAAAAACCCCTAACAACTCAAATTTAAGTGAATTTAAAGAAACATGAAAAATGTAAACAATCGTTGTTAAATAAGAATAATTGGCCATAAGAACATCTGCGTTTGATTTTGTCAGATTTTTATTTTTTTTCTGGAAAAAAGAACAATTTTTTTGAAGTTGATGATTTCCACAACACAGCTAAACTCCCAAAGTATTACAGATTTATTTTAATCATTTAATTTACTTTTAAGGTATCACACACTCTGGATAAAAAGAGGATCAAAATATCACAACTTTGAAGCAAACCGCTGCTGTCATGCTAAAACATCATGACTCCTGTTGGTTTTATTTTTCCTTAAGCAGTGGTTTCCATGATCTTTGTGCACTGAGTAAATCTCCAAGATTTCTGAAAACAAGTCACACTCATATCCTGGAAAAACACACACATGGCATACAATGAACATGAAAAAAGAAAAGGTCCTTTTCACTACATCAGAAAAGACAAAAGTGTCAGACATGACGATTTAATGACAACATAAATATCAGAGTTATTGTCTTCCTCAAAAAGAGTACTAGAAATTAAACAAATATCACTTTGTATAGCAAACAAGTGCATTTTCACAACATGAAGGCTGGAATGTTAGATTCACATATTACTTGTGGTATGAGAAATGTGACCTACAAGACAAAATGGAAAATCTAATAGTAATGAGCAAACAGCTGGAGAGCTCCTGCTGTGAACAGACTGTGAAGTTATAAAGATAAATATTTGCAAAAGGGCAAACGTTTATCTTTTCAACTCGCCTGAGAGCTCGACACCCATTATTAGTAGATGTAATTTACCTTCTTAAAAAAAAAAACATTTTTCCCAGACTGCAAACTTAATAATATAAAAGTTTGAGAACTACTGTAACACATGGAGATAACACAAATTAATACGTCCCTCAGTGACCAATCAAACAATTATAATCGTCTTTTTTACTTTGAAGTAACACAATGCAGAAGACTGAGAAGGTGCAGTCAGTATTCTGAAGTGCAATAACACACCATTCCCTCATCTTTTAAAAAAAAAAAAAAAAAAAAAAAAAAAGTCTTTCTCATTAAATATTGCTCATATCTGCATTACGCCGGCTCCATATTGTTTTGAAATAGCTGTAGGAAAGGATTAGATATTCGGCTCCTCTTCACAATAAGAGCACTTGCATCTTTGTATGATGATGTGAGAGGTGACTGTAGTCTCTTTCAGAATGGTCACACCTGTTACTATCTGTCTGGCCTCATTATCTAAAGTGCCATATATTGAGCTTCTTACAATTCATAGGACATAAAAGAAACATTAGAAAAAGCAGACGATGTGTTCCAAGTGTCCCGGTGGTTTAAGGGTATGAGGGTCTTCTTGTAAGGCTACTGGCAGACATGCTTGTACATGCATGTCAAAGCAGATGAACAACTGCTTTCTGACAGCTCATTGTCTTTAGTGCGTAAACCTGACAGCGTCTTAAAGCCACGCTGAAGTCATCATATCTGACAACTCCTGCTCCGACGTTCTAGCGCAGCGTCTGAAATAACTAAATCCTTGGAAGACTTCAGTGATGTGTAATTTTGAGGAACAACTTTGACGTCACTTGTCTCAGATTGTCAGCTATCAAATCCGGCGCAACTTTAAGAGGCTTGCATATACCGACTCGACTAGGTGAGTTTTACAACGGTGCACGTCTCGATACCTGATATATAGAAAAATAAAGCAGCATGGAATGTATTTCTCTGTGTGGGGATTAGATGTTCTGGTAGCCTTGGTACTGTATGTGCAGTTGGTCTGCCTTGTAGAGTGAAGGCTGCTCAGATTTTGTTGATATCGGGGTTTTTTATTTTTATATGAAGTGGTATGGCAAGATTCTGATGCATGATATGCGACGAGGCAACAAGTCTTGCAAATCAAAGATCTTCTAGAGACAACCTCCACACAAAGACGAAGCAGCAAACGGGCTAAGGTAACACAAATATTTGAATTTATGTAACTATCTATAACTAAGTAGGCTTTTGTCTAACAGACACGAGACAGATGACTCCCTTCATCATGCTGTTAACAGTTATGAGAATAATGTTTTGTATTTACGTATAAGCATGTTGATACTGTTCCAAACACAGGCAATATGGCGATTATATATACATACATACATACCAATTATCACCTTCTCTGGTGATTCTATTTCTGGGAAAAATAAATAAATGTGTAGGCTGACTGGCACACTATTGCCCATGTGCAGATCAAGTATTCAGAGCCTTCAGATATACTTTGGATGGCCTTTTCAACCTTGTTGGTGCAAGTGCTAAGATACATTTTAACATTTGATGCACACGCCATAGTCCAGCTTCTTTTGTACACTAGTTCGTCAAAAAGCAATACAAAAGTCAAAGGTATGTAGAGTAAGAAGTATTTATACAGCACCAGCAGTGGATGAAAGAATAAACCTTCTCTTAATGTTCAAATGCAACAATTACACATTTGGCTCATTTAAATCAACATGTTCATATTGATCATATTAAAATAAACATTCAAGCTAAAAAAAAAAAATAGCTCATTTCCACTCATTGTTTTTCTTTCTTTGTCCTACAACGTCGGCTTCTGGCCGCTAAAGCATGATGAAGGTACGGCTAAGTTTGAGCAACACTCGAGGTGAGACGATGTGGTCACGGATAAATGCTGCGATGGGACACAATTGCGGACAAATTTGTAAGAGACAGGATTGCGTATCTATAGAAAATAATCCACGTGACAGGCAATAAGCTGCCAGATGAAATGCATGAAGAGCTAGTGGATGAATCACACGGGATCAACTCATGGTCAGCACATCGGCATAGGACCCTCCACGTAATGGAGTGCTAGATCTAGGAGGCTGTCCGTTGGGAGAGGCTTTAGTTTAAGGATACCGTGAAAGGCAATCCTTGAGGAAAGGGTGACACTGACACCAAAACTCCAGGCAATAACGGCAATCGGCGTTGCTTCTAAAAGGTTTGGTTTGGTACGTGATGACCGGCGGCTATGATTAGCCAGCTGAAGCTGAAGCTCAGGCCCTTGAAACATGCAGTTCAAGGAGGCAGGAGATTGAGTGAAGGGAACATTAGAAGACCTTTTTATTTCACGATAAAAATTAACCTTTCCAACATTTAGTGCGCAAAATATCCTAAGAGGTAGAGATAGGACCAGTAAGTGGGCTGCAGTAGATAAATGGAAAAATGGTTAGTGGTCACCTTGATAACACATAATTCAGATAGACAAGAGCCTGCCCTTCCTCCTGATCCCGAGGATCTGTTGCATGAGCAAAAACTATTTTCTGTATTGCTGAACAGACTACCTCTAGAGGGATTTCTTCAGGAGGAGGAGTTGACACATTGGCCATTGAGCTGATAAGACGTGTGCAAGGAGTTAAAGCAGAGGCCTTCGTATTCAACGAGTCATTATAAGTCACGATGAATAAGCATTTGTCTCCTGGCAAATGTGTTTCTGATTCCAGATTCCTTCAACAGCTGCATGTAGATTGATGCTCCAGCCTTCCAGAGTTTGTTGTTTGGGCACAGCAGCAGTCTTTAACTGTTTCCATCCAAGTGGAGTGGAGACCTGCTTTAGGTACGTAAGGTATTCACATAGGATACTATGACTAATCCTGTTTTCTTGCGTGACTTAACGTAAATCTATACCATACACAAGCAAGACACTGGTTCCTGGTGATGAGAAGAGGGAAGTGCTTTTCTGCTTATGCCATTAATCTGTCCAAGCAGGAACTAGTTGCTGCTCGTAGCAGTGGGCAAATCAGTGCAGCCAGGTAACCTCAGTGCTTGAGCTCCCAGCATAGGATTTCATCGTTCAATAAGCCTATAATTTCTTTGAGTCTTTCTCGCTTGGATCAGTGTGACTCACCACCAGGGTGTTTGTAGCGTAGCCCCGAACAGGAACCCCGGAGAACATCCTCAGCCGTTGCCTGAAAGCGTTGGGAGAGTGAAACAATGTTTTGTTCAATAACCACATCCCAAAGGCTTACAGAAGCATCATCCAAGGCCAGACATTGCTGTGATCCAAGGAGGAGGAGGACACTGCTCCAGAGCAAAGTCCCATGTGGACTTCCCAGAACAGCACAAGATGGTTGAATTAGGGGGATGCACGGATTCTCAGAGACCAACGTATCGACTACAGTTGGGCGGAAAAGTTTCGGGAAAAGGTGGTTTGAAGTGTCTACACAGTTGGTCAAAGTTTAGTTGTTACCCAGAAAGGTGCATTCAGTTTGAATATGTTTTTTTTTTTTGCCGTGTGTGTGTTTGTGACATCTAACACAGTCTCATTTGAAAAAGCTCTCTAGCTCAGCCCACTATCAGAGTTGAGAATGCCATTGTGGTTTTGTGAATCAACTTTTCTGTGTACACGCACAGCAATATCGTAACCTAGGAACTAGACTAGACCACAGTAGACTGTGGTTACTAGTAACCGCAGCAAATAGATATAGAAAGATATTCATTGTTTTGTCTGCCTCTCTGCAAACTCTGAAGTCTTGGTCTTATCGATGCTTGTTTAGTTTGCACATTTGTCACTTCTAGGGTGATATAGACAGAGTTTAGTTCAACAGCAAATGAGATGACAAGCAGAGATGGGACTAGCCTGCTATCCCAAAGACATATGTTCATAGTGGATGCATCTGCAGTGCATAATAATAATAATATGTATGTCCAGTGAAAGGACTGTGGGTTCAGGGAAACTTTCAAAAAGTAAATTTGCTAAATTCTTTAGCTTATGTCAGTGCTTGCCATACATTTTTTAGGCTGGGAAGTTATTTTCACTATTATCTCCACCTTTATCCTATCTCGTAGGTACGGTATACTTGGGATGAGTAATACTTTGATACATCATACATACAGATAAGATTACATTGTGTGACGTTTGATTTGAAGTCTTCCTTTCTGAAGTAACGTTTCCTAGAAAATTGTTCAAGAAGAGATGCCGTAGTTTTTTGTTTTTACACACTCAGAGAATGTCTGAATCAAAGTATAACAGTGGAACACAGTTCATTTCATCAAACCGATGAGCATATAATCATATATACTTTTATTAATATCGTGCGCTGGAATTTTGTTTGCAAATCAATTAAAAGGTGGTTATTTTTAAGCATTTCATTTTCAAAAATGACCCCGCAATTAACTCCATATCCTTTGGTTATTTGTCTTTATTAAATATCTTAACCTTTCACGGCTAGATACATGTTCGTGCCTTTTAATTATCACCTCAAAAAAGGTAATTAAACAGTATTTTTTTTATTGCGCCAGGGAAACCACTAACTCTCAAGCAACTAAGTATAACATCACATTTAATATCATCAGTACAGGTGTGACATAAATCTTACAAGTATTTTTTTTACATATATAAGGAGTTGATGGTGAAAAACATACAAGGCACCTAAGGTGTTTTTGAATAAATATATTCCTTATGAAAACTGATGTGCTTTGAGACAAGGATTCGTGGCATTTATTGGGATGCTCAACTACTCTGTTCACGGTTTGGAACATGTGCAAATTCTGTAAATACACAGGCATGAATGAAAACACATTTCATGCAAGTATTAGACCACTCCGTGTAGGTAAACACTTGCTTTGTTAGCTGGCATACGTCAATTTAATCTGGGATACTGAGACAAGTAGACTTCATTTTATCCCAATTATTGTTGTTTTTTTGCGATTATTGCCAGTGTGGTTTTCACAATAGTGTTTGGAATATTCTGTTAATGCACGTGTACATGGACGTTTGTGATCGAGACGTGAAGGTGCATATAAACAGCATTTACTGAATCACACCTTAACCGGAATATCAGCTATTATCTGGAATACTGTGTGCATGTAAATGCTGTCATTGGGGGCTTACCGCTTGGCGGTGATTTGTATGAAAAAGACAAGCATTTTCCTTCCATGACTTCCCAGGGAATCTGTGCCCTGGGAGGTTAATGAAGTGTGAAGTGTGAAAACTTCCTGAGATGGGATGAGTTAAATAGTGTTCTCAGATGTTAAGGCTACACTGTCCAAATTTATTTGTGTGTGTCAGTTCTTTATAAGTCTTAAATCTGGCTAACATGCCCCACTGGCCATCTGCTACCACTTTTGGGGCTAATGCCATCTTGTGTGTTCCAGTCGGTCCACATAAATGGGTATAATAACGAGATCTAAGTGAGAATTCGAATTGAATTCATGGAATTTAAGGACATTTGTTTTACTGTTTAATGTTTATAATGTTAAATAGATTGAGAAATTTGACATGCAAAGGTAGCTAACAACACCAGCTGTCTTCTACATTCTGGATTTGAGCACACGTTTGTGTTGCCACCGAGAAGGACGGTGATCAAGAATAACTTTCAGCTAAATGTCAGATAAAGGCTTTCAACACTACATTTAACTGTTAGCATAATGAATATGATGCTGTGTAAACAATGAACAACTGTCAATAAATGTAAGTAGTTATGGCATTTACAAAAAATCCTTAATTTCCAGATTAGAGTATCAACAACTGTGTTTGCCAATGTACGACACTGAACGGTAATAATGACCGAAATTTGAACTAAGTGCTGAAATTCACTACTTAATTCTTACTATAACAATGATAATAAATAAATGAATAGATTTTGATAGATATCTTTTCGAATGATGTATTTTAACCTAACAGCTTTGACCTCTATAATGGATACAATATGTGCCTAAGGGAGACTTCCCTAATGGACATTTTTGGTTGCAATTAAAATAGTTCCTGTGAAAGGCCTGACATGTCCTCTAAGGCAAGAGTCTCAGACCCGGCTCTTTCCTTTCGCCATTAAAGTGGTATTGCAAATGTTCTTAGCACATCAAGGCCAAGACCCCAGATCTCACTATTACATGCACATTATTTAATCCTTGGGCTCTGTGGTAGTACTGACATGTACAATTTCTGTCATTAACGTGCCTGTAAGCTCAGGGATGGACCAGACCACTCGAGGTCCAGTTTTTCATTTAATGGCCCAGGGGAAGCAGGGTTCAACTGGGCCTGAAATGTTTCTATAAAAGTGCTCTGTAGAGGAGCGTGTTATGGCTCTGTAGCTGGCCCAATCGATCACATTAGGGCTGAGGAAGTGGCGAGATGTGACAGCCCAGAAACATTTCAATACTGACACAGTGTGTCTGAGAGCTTCAGGCACACTTCTGGAAATAAAAAAAAAGCCTTCTATCAGTCCTGTAAATGGGTGTGAATAGTCATAAAGGAGCTTATTGTGCAGAGGCTGCAAGCAAATTAGAGGTGATAGTGGGACAGAATCAATGCTGTTTACCTCTCGGAGGTGTGAGCACATCCATCAGCAGCACTGAGGACGGCCGAGGATCCCTCCTTCCCAACTCGTTATTGACAGTTTGAGGAGAACCTGAGGAAAGAACATTTTAAGACATAACATTCATTTCTCTGCTATCGATAAGTAGACAGGGCTTTCAAAATAAGTGATTAAGACAGGGCCGATATAATTAAAGCACCACCCACAGCGTCTTAAGCCGAATGTATAGGCAGCTTAGAGAAGTGCATACATTCACCTTCTCCCTTAAAGGCACAGTATTATCTAACAAATAAGAGCCCAAAATACTGTTTGCAGGTTTGGTTCTCATCTTAATTACTTCCACAATGATTTAGGAAAAAGAGTGACAGATTCAAACCAAAACTAACTTCTAACTGTACAGTTATTGTTGCTTCAACATCTCTGGCAATCAAACCAAGTGGGATGTTTGACCAGTTTATGGAATAAACAATTGCTGCCAATAAAACAACCTTCAACACCATTAGTCCAACACCTATACGGTGATATATTTCTAGATACATCAATTTAAAGAGATAAGCCAGAGGATGAATTCTATTCGATGCTAAGTGTGAGTAATTAGCAATTCTTCAACAAGAACTGTCCACTCTGTCATTAGAGGGTGAATGTTCTTTAAGACAGCCGATACTGCATCCCGGCCAGCAGACTTTCATTCCTCAGTGGAGGAACAATAACTGCAGTGAGTCTAGATGTTCTCTATATACTCCAATTAATGGATTCCGTTTGTTTAAGAGGGCATTGACCCAAAGGCCAGAGGGTGTTCCACTGTACAGATTGTTGAGCCGTGTGAGGCGAAGTTGTGATTTTTGGGCTGTATAGATGAAACTCTTTCATTTCTCTCCGATGTTGTACAGATGGGAGACATGTACATGTCATGATCAACACGCTTAACAACAGGTACTCGACATTGAAAGGAAAGTGTGACACCGTTTAATTCAGAGGTTTAAGGAGGTGCAGAGAGAAGGACATGCACTGCAAACAAAGCTACTACTGACAGGATAGGTTCACAGTCACAAGTATCCTACATTAGTACTACATGAGATAAGGCTGCAGTTATATGCAAAATATCACAATAATCATTGAACAAATACCTCTATCTGTGTTGCAACAATATTGTTTTGAGTTGACCATTGGTGCTTTTACGAAAAGATTTTTGATAAACAATCGTCAGTAATGTGGATATGATGACTAATTGGGTAAAGGCAAATAATAGAACAGAAAATTGCATCTACCTTTGTGCTAAACAAACAAGTATATTTGTAAGATTGATTTGTATAATACAGACTGCTGGAGCCTCATATTGGACTAATCTGATTTTTAGGATGCATACTCCATTTCACCATTGGTAAACCACCTTTTCATGGCCACTATGGACATGGAGAATGATTACAGCAACCAAAAACTAACAATACTCTGCATGAGAGTATAGTATTAACAGTCAGACAGACAGAGTAAATGTGAATCCTCTAAAACCTCTCCACATCTTTAATTTATTGCATTTGAAATGTTGACACTTTATCGTGAAACCCCCCAAAAAACAGCCATTATTTTATTGCACCTTATCCGTATTCACAAATGTGTGATATGATCATCATGGATACATTAAATGTTTTTTTCCTTACAGGGTGAAACATCAATGACAACATACGCCAACACTTAAATGTTTACGTGCAGCACACGTGTTGTTTAATCTAGCTGTCTGTCACAACAGTACCTGTAGCTGTTTGAATCACTTCTCTGACCGTGCCACACATGTGTGGTGATGGTTTTTGCCTTCAGCAGCAGCTGGAGAATACACCAAACAAGTCAATCACAAGGAAAGTCACACACCGGGAGAGCGATGACATTAAGGAAATAATAGTATAACTTCTAGCATAGAGGTGAGCTGACCTAGTTCTAGCAGTAGACTCAGTGGGCCTCAGAGGACCGGTTTCTCCTCCGGAGAGAGGTGACTTTGTCCTTGATGGAAGGCAGTCAGCGGCGTCTACAGCACAACACTAGTTTTTCCTTCAAACAGGCAGTTGTGATGCCAAGTAGAGTTTAGGGTTTGAACGAGATTCTTTTTAGGAATGGTCTTTGAAATTAGACTGGAATATGGTCACTGTTTGTTTGTAACATGTTTTTATTTCTGTAATACGTTTTTAGTTCTGTAGTTTTTATAAAAAGCATCATAGCTGTATCGTCTGTACACTTAACCACTCTCCCCGAACAGCGGTTTTCCAATCATTGCTTAGCAACTGTAACTAGGCACTGCTGGTCTGTCAAGCTTTGGATTTGGATTTTGCAAAAAGTGTAAGAAATGGATTGAATAATGTCTGCTCTATCGTTAGCCGCAAACATTAGCATGTCCGGCTAACTAGCTTACTATTTAAACCGTAAAGAAGGCAAAAAGGGACTACGGGAATTGGAACTACAATTCCAGGAGGGCAATCCCAGAGGCATTTGGCAAGGTCTAAGAACTATGACAGATTGAAGTGGTGACAGGCAGACCCCGGGAGGTGAGGGTGGGCGGACACACCTCTTCCAACCTCATCCTTAACATCAGAGCACCCCAGGGCTGCGCTCTGGGCCCCCTGCTGTACTCCCCGTACAGACACGACGACTGTGTTACCACTTTCGACTCTAACCTCATCATCAAGTGGCTCTGGTGGGCCTGATCACAGATAACAAGAAAAGGCTTACCTGAAGGAGGTAGAGGACCTGACCCGCTGGTTTCAGTTAGACTAAGGAGCTGGTTGCGGACTTGGGAAGGAACTACGCCCCCCTTAATTTCAACGGGTTCTTGATGGAGAGGGTGGACAGCTTCAACTTGGTGTCCACATCATTGAGGGCTTGACCTGGGCGCTGCATACTACTACTACTACTACTACTACTACTACTACTACTACTACTACTACTACATACTCAGTGCTGAGAAAGGCAAGGTAGTGACTGTTTTACCTCAGATGCTTGAGGAAAATCCAGGTATCCCCTCAAATACTAAAATATTTGTCCTGCACCACTGAGAGCCTCCTGACGGGGAACATCACTGCCTGGTACAGAAACCGAACCAAACGGTACCACAAAGACCTGCAAAGAGATGTTTGTTCAGGCTAAACATACAATGAACAGTGTTTTACCCTGTCAAAGGATATTTACACCAGATGCTGCAAGAATAAGACTAAGAGGATCGTTATGGATCCCAATCAGCCACATGCTGGCCTTTACTCCAATGTTGAGGTTTGGAAGAAGGTACCGGATACACTTGACCAGCATTAAGAGGCTGAAGAGGAGCTTCTACACTCGGATCACTAGGATCCTAAAAGACTGTCCACTGCAATTTGAAATATTCATCTGAATGAGTTCTCAAAAGAGTCTTATGTTTCAAGCTTTTCTGAATATTGTTCCAGTGGAGATACCTGCTGAGTATCTACCAAACAACTGTTTAAAAGTTTAATCATTTTGCCAATGTCATTTCCAACTATCATTAAAAGCAGCCTTTTAAAAAAATAATTGACTGTTCTGTCATAGATCTTACAGCATGTCTGCAAATTCAAGATATCCCCCACTGCAAAAGTGCTTTCCCATTAATGAAGAGAACATGAGATGAGGAAATTATTCTTTGAATTCTCTGGGCAGATAATGATTCTCATCTTTATCAGTGGTTTATCTTCTAAGGTCAAGATTAAAGTGAAAAGTGATGTGAACCCCCAGTGTCTCCAATTAAGAAGAGAGAGAGAGAGAAAGAAAGAGAGAGGGAAGTAGAGAGAGCAGAGGTGGACTTTGCTACATTACTCTTTCTGGTCCCTAAAGTATCCCTGAGAAATAGAAAACACAATTAAATTATGACACCTGACATCTAGACCTCACATCAGTGTGAATCATAATGGACTAACCACTGAAAGTGAGATCCTGTCAGATGATTAATGTGATCACACACATTAGCACCTTTCTAACTTGATATTTTTTTTTTTGTTTTATTCTCTGGCTATGATAAAGACCTCAAGACAAATGTCTATAGAAACTGTATAGTTGAAAAAAAAAAAATCAACAACATTGCACTGTTATGTCTCCGTGTGGTATCTATTACCCTCAGCAGGCAGCCAATTGCCTTCAGGCTGAAGCAGCCCCGTCTATCTGTTACCGCGCTGCAGTCACTGTGTTTTCAAAACTAATAAAAGCTCTTTATGGAAAACCTCTCTATGAGAAAGGTGTTTCTTTTTTTCAAATGTAAATCTATAATTTGACCAATCTTTTTGTAAAAGAAAAAACTGCAGGAAATAAAGCCTCTGATTTTTCCTGAGCCCTTAAAAAAAAAAAATAGCATGGAATCTGTAGAGAAAGAGCTTAGCTGGCAAGAGAAGTTATGTGGCTCAATAGTCAAAGAAAAGACCAGTCCAGCCCTCTACTTAATGTGTCAACTAGACTGTTAGGTCTTTAGTTGAAACGATTTTATTTGTGAAATAGGTTGCGAGGAGTTGCAGTGGTTGCCACTGCCACCTCAGTGCAATTAGGTTCTGGGTTCAAACTCTGTGGCCGCGGTGGAGTTTACATAATCCACCAACATTGCATGGAGTTGCAGGTTCTTCTTGTGTTTCAACACTTTCAGGTTAGGTTCATTGGCGACTCTAAAATGACTGAGTTTATTATTTCTAATTTATTTATAAGATTTATTTCGGTGGAACAAGAGCATAAGTGTTTCGGTCTGCCCTCCGTGGTGCCAGCTGAGGGTTACCATGGAATATAACACCTTATTGTAGTCTCTCTTTTTTTTTTCCCCCTCAAACATGCTGTGGCTGGTAATGGATTTTTTTTTTTTTTTGCAAATGAATGAAGGCAAAGAAGCTCACAGAGTTTTACAAGGAGGGGTGCGACTAGAAATTCTCCCTCCTCTGACAAGATGTCCACCCTCCACCTCGGGGTCCTTTTAAGACTACTCAGTGCATTTTCATGAGACCCACTACCTGTGCCACAAATTAAGATACTTTTAACACCAGTGAGAATAGCCTAGGGCAGCGCCCCCCCCCCCCCCGAGAGGCTGAAGGAGCTCTCAATCAAGTGGTGGAGGGGAGTTGTGACCATGTATATTTTAATGTGTAACCAATCCAATACCTTATTACAACACTTCACTATGCCAGTTGGCTACACCAGCTGAGCTTCATTATCAGCTGCCAGTTGCAGCTAAGCTGAAAACCATTAGGGCATATAATTTAATAGCTTTTTTGGCATTAGGTTGTTGTTTTCACAGCAAAAAAACAAAACAAATCTTCTTCTCATCTTACCAACACCTTTTTTGCCTTTTGCCGTCTTATCCTACTTCTTCATTTTGTCGATATAAATGAATCAGTTCGTCCGATGGCGCAGTGTAGACCGAAATTTGCTTCCCATTCATTTCAATGAATTTTCTTCCCGTCGCGGTTTGATTTTGAATTGGTAGGCTCTCTCTAACGTCCAACTGGTTTGAGAAAACGGGTTAACTGACGTTGTATTATTTAGTGTCTTGTTTCGAAACATTTGTGTGACTGCAGGAGGACATCGTGGGGTTTTAATTCTTGATCGTGATTTAATAAAACAATACAGATGCACAAAAAAAAAGAAGAAAAGAAGCAGCTTGTATATTTCCTGCAATAAAGCAGCTAAAATAAACTTGTATGTTACGGACTGAAAGATCTGAAGACTTTTTCAACATTTTCAATAGATGATAAACTTAGTAGCCAGAGTAGTAATTCTTTTCTTTCCCAATGAGCAGAAGTAAAAACACACAAGAGCACACACGCTCAAATAGCACATAACACCTACACATTATGCCCACATTATAACAGTGGGTGCTTTGTTATCGACATGAGGCTTGATTCAAGCAGTACATTTCAGTGGCAGCACAAAACAAGTGCAACACATTTAATTGCTGTATGGTATGGTGTCACTATAAGAAACCAGAACAATTTGTTACTTAAATAATGTCCTCTCAGAGATGATAATATCACGGCAGCTACATAAAGAAGCAATAATGTCCTTGACATAGTAGTACTTTATAATATTAAACTTTGATACTTGAAATAAACACAGACCAACTAACTCTTCACTCAGCAATATGAGAAAAATCACAACAAATTATTAGCCTTTAAAAGGACAGATTGATATTCTTTGGTTACCGTTTTAAACTTTTTCAATCTTTAAAATATTTTGAATTCCCCCTTTTTGTCACCGTTATTATTACTTCTTACACAGCTGCAGTATTCAGATGCTTTAAGTAAAAGGAGTAACTCCATAATAATACTCCATTACAAGTAAATGTCAGGAGGCAACGTCTTGGTAGAAAAGTTATATCCCTCAGGAAAGTAACTGTCTGCAAAATGTGGTTGTGCAGAAGAAAAACACATTTTAGCATTCATATTATTTTCACATTGAATGGCCTGACATGTCGATGGCCCGTGACCCTTCATCTTACACCTTGTACTGAATAATAATAACAGGGATAACAAGGTTTTACACACTGTCTGTTGGAACCGTTATTGATCGAATCAATTAGTCTCCAATCAGTTGAATGTGCTAAAGAGTCTCATTTTATTTCGTACAAACAATAGAGGAGACGGGGCTACGTGGAACAAGAAAAGCAATCCTTTTGCTCCAGTGGCCCATGGCAGATGGATGATTCCTCCAGGTAGATTTTTTTTAGTTCAGCTGAGCTGCATTGATTTGGCAGCATCGGGTGGATGTCACACATGCACTGAACAATGCTCAATGACTTTGCTATCCTATTCCCATTTAAATTGCCTCTACATTTCCTTTCTGACACCTGTTTAAATCAATGCCTTCCTCTGCAGGTCATGGGCTGAATGTACTAAGGCGCACACCAGCCGCCTCTCAAATCCACTAAAATCAACACAATAATTGAAATATTTTCAAGCTGATTACACCGAAGCCCGGGGCTTGGCTGGTTGCTAAGAGTATGCTCCCTAGTTGCTAGGGGGAGTAAATCATCCTGCATTATTTGATTTTTGTTACTGATATGAAACTGCTAGTCCCTCGATTAAATGTCTCACAGTCAAACACCTAGGGGATGGACAGGAGAGGAAAAATAAAATAGTCACCGCGAACCTGTAAAATAGCATCTCTAACTTCTCTTTTCCATGGGGCTTCAGCACAAATCTATCTGCTTGTTTATGTTTGTTCCTGCTGAAATAAACAAAAGCTACAGTTCTGCTTTCATTGAGGAAAAACAGAAAAGACAGCGAAATATACCGAAATCCCATATCGCACTTGGGTAAGATCATGAGTAATCTATCTGTCCCTCTTATCAAAACAGATTGCAGAGTCGACACCGTGCTTCTTCTTTTTCTTTCTTTTTTTTTAGTAGCAATCTCAGTTTGATTTGGGCGGTAACAGCCTTATAAATAATAGTCAGTCAAATACATCAAGGGAAACATTGACTGAATAATATACTGTCATAGAAGATTCAAAGCTGAATCCCCTTGACTTGCACAAGGCTTTCTACACGTGTCACAATTTATAGAGGATCTTTTTTGTTGTTGTTGCTGCAGACGTCTTAGTCAGTCGATGTGGTGTTATATTTAGCAGGCTGTTGTTTGCTGTAGGTTTAAGTCAGGCACGTGCAGTTTCCTCCTTGGAACACCTCAGTTGATTATAACGAGCTTTAATACGTTTATTTCCTTCACTGCACTGTGGATCTGACGCGCACTGATTACAACTGGACCTTCACTCTCCTTCCATTTAATATTAATACTGCATTGAGGAGGATTTTCTCCAAAGACTTGTCAGACATCGAGGGCTGCTCCAGCAGGCCTTGTCAAATGAGATCAGTGCTCACCATAATGGTGAGGTCAAGTGGAGGGGCAGCCTCTCAACTCCATAACAGCCTGACAGCGAGCATTATATTATGCTCCGTAAGTATTAAGTATAGAGCCCATAGACGTGCGCTGTTCTACACATTACAAGCTACAGATGCACTTGACACAAAGCCAAGGTGCGCCATATCATTAAAAAAAAAAAAAAAAAAAAGTGTCAACGTAATCCTCCAAATGGGTGTCAGTTGAATTAGTTAATCTACTTATGCAACATTAGATTCTATCTTTCAAAGGAATAAACTCCCGTGGAGAGAATACAAGCCATTTAGCGATATTCCTTGACCTCGGCTATGAGCTATAGGAGCAGTAGAAAGAAAGCTGGCAGACAGCTCCACTAAAGGGAGGGTGAGCGGTGATCAGGGCCCGGCTGCTAAATAAACGCTTAACCACGGACCAGAGGCCCTTCATTAGCAAGCAGTCAGGTCTAGATCGATAAAGCAGTCCCACTGTTTTTTTGTTTTTTTTTTATTTACCAACCAGCCCATTTCTTGTAGCTGAGTTGTCTTTTAAACTGTGCCGCTGTTTAACCGCTTTATTCAGCCTCTGTATGAGGCCATCTGGTCCCCTGTCCTGTAAGTCTCTTCTAAAGCCCAGGCCTGACAAGCAAGAGATATGTCAATGCAGTCCTCAGCACAAAGCAACATCTGCCATGCCTGACGCCCACTATTGTATGGCCATTTAATCTGTCCCCCTCCTCCCCTTAACGGCACACAACAGTTCCTGGTATTATGTTTTGCCACTCAATTAGCATTATCATCCCGCTGAAATAGAAGCCAATTTACCTTTAATGACGTGATTGTTAGATGAGTGACAGCAGTCGGTGCTGCCACTATCGCTAGATAAACGGAGGCCTGCCCCTGTTTTCCTGACTGGTCGTGCCGAGGGCTGGGAAGTCAGAGCCAGCCAATCCCGATGGCCCGACTTCACCCCTTCACCACCAACATTGTTTCCTCCGGTTCATAGAGGCAGTGTGCTGGAAAATTGAGTCCAGATTCATTAGGTTTTCAGTGTGCCGCTCGAGTCAGTTAAATTGATACATTTCCTAACAAAATTGAAGTGCTTTTGTGGTGCCTGCGGATGGCTGGTGACCCCACTCGGCCCACTGAGCAGCCGAAGCAAGCTGATGGATCCATTAGACCGCTTAGACTGCTTATTCCTCTCTCTCCATCTCTGACTGACACTGTAAATCTGAACCAATTTCAGACTCTAATCACCATTACAAACCCCTTCCACTGTCCATTTGTTACTCTGCAATTCGAATACACTGCCTAGATTGGTTCAGAAATACCAGTTTAGAGGGGCCCTCCTGCTTTCCCATGGTTAAATGGCTCATGACTGGTCCCTTTTCTCAGCTGAAGCAGAAAAGCAGTGGCTACTGGAGGAGGAGGAGGAGGAGGAGGAGGAGGAGGAGGAGGAGGAGGAGGAGGAGGAGGAGGAGGATGAGGAGGAGGAGGAATAACATAGAGTGAAACAAAGGGCCTTGAAGAATTCCCAAAAGATAAACTGGAATTAAGAAGAATGATAGATAAATGAATAAATACGAGTAAAAAATGGGAAGTGTGAAATTCAGTGAGATGACAGACAGGCCTCAAGGCCACACTGCCGGCTGTGGTAGAAGGGTGTCCCTTGAATAACAATCACTGTTACACCTCCAAAACATTTCCTCATCCAATAGCCATTTCTACCCAAGCTTTTATCTGCTCAGTCAACCGCACAGCACTAGCGAAGCGGCTGGAGGATATTATTTCCCTGTTGGCCCCAGTCATATAACTCTGCTTAATATGCACTCTATAATTTAAGAAACTCGAATTATAACCCGAATACGCCGTGCTTTATATTATCTATCTAACCTTCAACTTTGTTCAACTTTGAATTAGTGACTCTGAACATTTTCACATAACAGGTAAAAAAAAAAAAAAAAAAATGCTCAGAAAAGTCTGAAAGTAAAGCCTCACATGCATTATTTATGCCCTTAAATCATAGCAGTTCAATTGAAGGGCTTATATTGAAAAGCGGTGAGCTCACCCGTCAGTCTCCACATCTAATTAACTGCTGCACCTCATATCCTCTAAGTGCAGTGGAAACACATTTTAATTGATATTGAGATGTTTATGCCCTTAGAAAGTAATTAAGATTTTCAATTAATCCTGTCTTATTTCTGGACATCTTGGTTCTGTGTCCTTGAGCGTCCAGCGATTAATTCCCCAAACCTCCTCTAAATGAGGGAACTTCAATTACTTTGCACAGAATCACAACCCTGTGAGTGACCTCATCCAAGGCTGCATCATCATTTAAATCAAAGGCAATACAAACCCAATTAAATCATATAAGGCTGGTGAAATCACCAGTAGCTGAAAGGCTGTTAGGTATATCCCACATAGGTGCTGGTGAACTGGGGGATTCCCTTTACTGTATCCTGTCTCCTGAGTGTGAGAAGACAGGCTATTATGAAGCCCATCTGCTTTTAGCTTATCAATACTTCTATATAGCGATCAATTCAAACAACCTTTCCACAGAAAGTTGTGTTCCCTTTGGGATCATTAAAAGCCTCAACGTTTTACGCTGACCTCTTCCCACTCCCCCGCGTCTTCATTTGCTTGTTTACTTTATTACGACCAAAGAATGCACCACACTCCTCTACAGAAATGTTTGCTCGTCGACAGGAAAAAAAAAAACAGGAGAGACAGACTTTATCAATCAACCCCCCCAAAAAAAATCGTTTGTTTTCCCAGATACACCCTAACTGATAAGGGTAAAAGTATAACAACATAATCCGTCTTCTACAGTATTTTTATACCTTTGGAATTACATCCCCCCCCCCCCCCCCCCCCCCCCAAACCTCAAATGTGTTCATACAATATGACAACACTCTGACTGTCCAAGCCCCTCTTTGTCATGTTGAGAATAAATAATAATTTCTCCTTGCTGCCCTTGCAGTGCTGTTTTGCTCACACATAGAATCACCTGCCCATCTAGGCAACAAAAAGCCTGCTTGGGGATTATGGTGACATAATCTTAGCAGTGGCCTGTGAGTCGGGGGCTGAATGGGTTTGAACCCTCTATGCCACGCTGAGATAACATTTGTCACCAGGGTTCCTCGGCGCCCTATTCATAGATTAGTGGACTGTCGCCTTTTCAGAATGTGAAATGGCTTTGGCACTGCTGCATGTTTATTTTCAAAAAACCTGTGCCTCCAAGGATGAGGAGAGTATCTTGTCCTTTTCTTGAGAGCTCCACCGCTTGGCCTCCTACGAGCGCATAGAAATCAGCTGCCTCTGTTGTCTATGTGGATCCGTGCGGACAGTGAACACTGAGGAATACTGTTACATCTCCTTGTTGCTCAGTGGGCCGAGATAATACATGATATGTGTGATAGGCTAAGTGTTATCACTTCAGACATTGTTAAGTAAAAGTATAGCCTGATTTCTGTTTGCCTCTTTTTGTTCTTTAAAACCCAGAACGCTCAAACAACACATTCTCATCCCAACTTGTCACATACTGACGCTTGGTCAGGACCCTTGGCCTTCACACTGTAGGTGGGAATTCCAACAAAACCAGGTTTAGGAAAAACTTCACGGCTGGGCTTAAAACAAGGATGCAAACTAAGTAAAATATAGAAACAATGTAACATGAATACGGAAAACATGTAACTTCCTAATAACTCTACAATACTTTGGGACACGAACACAAGTCTCAAACGCTGGTCTCCCAGGTGAAAGTCCTGTTTGTTTGACTCCTCCCTCCTGCCAGGTTTTCTCTGTGTTCATAGTCATCACACCCTCTGAGCATTTAGTAAGTGTGACAAAGTGTCTGTATTTGACGCTCTGGGAATGAGACTGAGCGGGCTCAAGTCTTTGCGAAGGAATAGTTTGTCATTTTGGGAACAGCACTTTGGAGAAGAAGATTAATATCACTCTTATTTTTCTCTGCTAACTAGCTTAGCATAGCATGAATACTGGAAAACGTGGAGACTGTTAGTCTGGCTCTGTCAAAAATGTAAAAAGAGATCTGCCGACCAGCGCCTCTGAACGTAACACACACACACACACACACACACACACACACACACACACACACACACACCAATGTCGTGTTTGTTTAATCTGTACAAAAATCAAAGAAACAGCATTTCTGTGTTTTATGGGGGTTTTGTGCCGGAATATTTCTTAACTGGGAGCACTAACTTCCTGGGAGTCTCCGCTGGTTGCCTGGCAACCTGCTGCCTCCAATGAAATAACCCTTTAAAATGGCAAATTGTGTTTTTTTACACTTTGTTAGATATGACTTGTTAATTGGTGATGTTAAGGTGTGCTGGCAGGTGATTTTGTCACTTTTGGACGGAGCCAGGCTCGCTGTTTCCTCCTGTTTCCAGTCTTTATGCTAAGTTAAGCTAACCGGCTGCTGGCTGTAGTCCTATGATTAACAGACAAACATGAGAACGGTATCGATCTTCTCATCTTACACTCAACAAAAAAACCTATTAATCAAAAGTTGGACTATTCCTTTAAGCGATGAACTTAACATTATCTAGCCATCCAACCGGCATCATCTGAGGCGTGAGTGATTGGTTACTTATTTATTGAAATTCATTCAGAACAGAAGATTTGGGGATGTTCACCGCTGCAACATCTCTGCTGTCCCTCTGTAAACAGCCAGTGTATTATTTGAGCACGCTTGAAGGGGTCTTTAATCAGCTCGAGCGGTCCCCACAGTTAGCATTTAAAGCGAATCTTTGCATCACAAAAGGGGTGGGATGTGTAAATGAGATGTGACATTTTATTTGTGCGGGGCTATGCTGCAAATAAATAAATATCAGGCCATGACAGACAGAGACTGCTGGGAAAATCTCCTCTACATTGCACTCACTGGTTAACTGTCACACCATTAAATTGACTTTCACGTTGACATGTTGCCTTCCGATTGGTTAGCAGATGTAAAAAGAGGGAACACTTGCCAAACAGTTTCCAAGAGCATGAAATTGATATTGTGAATCATATGTGACAGTGACTCTTCTGCCCTATAATTGATCTACATTAAGGCTACAAGGCTTCAGCCTGTGATTGGGAAGCGGGGCACATCATGAGGCTCTGTGTATCCCCGGCTGGCAGCCAGAGGAGTTTATTCTCGCACTGGAAAGATTACATCTTCAATTTTACCTGGGGTGTATAGACCTCAGTGGGCCGGCAGATATCTTCCTGTAAGTGGGACCTTACTTATTGCTCTTTCAAGTGGTAGATCTATCCATTCACTCTAATTAAATTGAGGTTTTTAATCTGGTTCCTCTAATCCAGAGTCAAGTGTGTTGGGACTTGGATGATGTGATTTGAAAGGGAATACTCTTGAATTGCTAAAACACAGTTATCTCCTCTCTGCTATTGAAATAAATTCGAAAATGAGGTTTGTGCAGTTAAGCACCACACACTCATATGACCTGAGCCGGGTGCTTTGATGTACAATGTGTTCCAAGTAAAGAAGAAGGATATAATGGAAAGCAAAAAGCTCAAATCTTTTTTTAATTGAAATGAAAGTACAAGAGAAGGGGCTAGAACCAGATCTCAGCATGCAGGGCTCGAAAATAACATTGCTTTCTATTTTTTATTTATTTACTTTTTTGGCAAAAACAAACATGGCATTATCATGTTGCAAAAACCTTTTCATATGTGCCAGATTGGTGAAAATGCTAACTCTAAATTCATGGCCAACAAGGGAATTTTACTGCCAAATCCTTCTTGGAGAATGTTAAGAAAATAAATAGATGTTTGAGTTGGATCTGTAAATTGAAGATGACCTCTCATGGCAATTCTAGGGTCCATCTGGCTAAAGGTAAGCCCTCCATCTCAAAAGCAGTAAAGCATCCATCGCTGCACGATATAACCTCTCTGATGGGGGAATTCATGCACTTTGGTCTTTAAGATCCAGATCAGGACGACGCTTGATAAAGCTTGTTCTAGCTGGGTATCCAGAGATAGGGGTCTTACCTATGAGTCATTTTCAGCATGATCACCCTTATCTGTGTTGAGCTGGGCTCCCCTGGCTACTCGGAGGCCTCCGTTTAACCCCGGCCCTCACATGGCTTCACCGCCAAACAGGAAAACCACTCGCAGCCAAAGATGCTTGTTTGTCAGGGATTAAAGGTATTTTCCCTGCCTCTGTCGCAGCATCCTTATTTGGCAACAGCAGCGCTCTAATTCAGGTCATGGTGCCATGGCTCTCATCAACAAACTGTAGGCCACTTTCCAAGTTACACTGGCTCACATAAACCTGAGCAAATCATGCTGGACAAATATCAGAGCAGCCAACTGCCCCAGTGAGAAAAATAAATGATGGGAATTAAAAAATAAAAGTTTAATGGTCGATATTCAGTCTTGATGTGCGTTAAAATCCTGAGAAAATGAAAAAATCTGGGTTGGGATCACAGCTATGGGAGGAACGTTGCAGGGATATGACTGAAAAGAATAGGACAATGAATATATTTTAGGCAATTACCTCAGAGAGCAGAGTTCCATAATTTATGTCTGCCAAGATAAAAGTAATCCACAACACAGAAACTAAAGAGCTGATCTCATAATGGATATTTTAATCAAGTCCCTCAAAAAGAAAGAAGAGCCTATTAAATTCCAATTTTAATTTATGAATAAAGAAATGATTTTGCACCTCGGTGAAATTACCAAAGGCATGCTGGAAGATGTTGTGCAGGATTACACATTAAACTTACTCAAATTACTTTGTAAACGCTGTCCTTGTTTTTTCATGTATCTATTTAAAAAAAAAATATATATATTTGTTGACCCACCATCCGCTCTCACTGTTATGCAAGAAAGGAATGAATTATGAAGTGGAAATAAAATGCCTTTTATCAATATTTCATGGAGGGGCTCAATAAGGCCTGCTATAGCTAGGGTTTGAAGTATTGTCTCTGACAATATATCTCGTATATTTACATTTCTTCCTCATGGGAACATGCATGCATGTAGGCCTCCCGTCCCCGAAAGGAATATCACAGTAAACTAATCATGAAGCTCTGACACCAGCATCTCTCACGTCTGTGTATCCCAAAGTGGAATACTCTCCTCTCTAGACTAATTGCCAACGTTAGCTGTGCTGTGCACATCCACCGAGACAACGCTCTACACGTCTTCACCACTTTATTCACATTTTTGATCAAAAAAAGAATTATCATTTCAAGTTGTTGGTTGTTGTTTTTTTTGTGACAAAGTCAACATCTCATCTTAGGCCTTGATTTGAATAGACAAACACCAATTCGGTAACCCTTATCCCATCTATTTAGGCTAACATACATTACTGTTAAAATAGCCTAAATGGATGTCTAAATGGCAGCTCGTAAACAAACAGCAGCGGGGTGGGAATGGTCTTTGCAACAGAGCAAAGCATGACACTCTGGGGGGTTGCGGATGGGATCTCTCCATAGTGACAAGATGTGATCAGAGACGTCCCTGCTGAAATCTATCCAGGTTACGGGAGTCTGAATTTTTTTAAAAACAGTGTGGCTGTTGACCTTAAATGCATGTACCCTTAAAAAAAAAAAGAAAAGAAGAAAAAAGGCATTTCTGGAAAGGATGTCACAAAGGCAAGACCTTAGAGAAAAGGAGGAAGAGGGTTGGAATGGAGGGGATGAGAGGGAGGCGTAAGCTGCTGTGTATTTGTCCATGTAAGGCCAAGAGGGAGAAATAAATGGGGAGATGGGGCTAAAAAGAAGGGAAATGACAGAAGAAGGGATGGAAGTATTGGGGTCACACTGATGGCCACTGAATTGTGCTGTGAATTGAATGAACTCATCTTTAAAAGACTACTGTGTATTTCCCCTTTTTTATTGAGAGAATAGTCATATTAACATCCTGTTCTCCGTGCGAAGCAAAGCCATATCCGATGATGATTGGGTTTGGGAAACGCTCTGATGGAAAAATAGAGCCCATTGCATCCACATCACCATCTCACACCACATTGGCATATGCGGCTCACTGCTTCCCACTTTTGGCCAAAATTGAAGAGCTTGCACAGAGGAAAATAAATAGATGGTTGAATAGCAATGGCCTCTGCCACTGAACCTTTTATCAGTGGGAATCTAACAGCCGTGCCGTTTCAGAATTTCAGTTTAGCTTCCGATTACGGTATGTCCCGGCATTTTATTCCCTACATCTCTATGCTTCATAGCCTTCAAACACTTCTCGGTAACTGCCTATTATCCAACAGTTCCACTCCACTGACCCTGCCAATAAAACTTTTCATATCCTTATAAATGAACTCAATTGCCGCGTTCTAAACATTTACACTGCACTAACAGATCATCTCCACACCTTGGAATTGACTAAATTCCCTTTTCCTTATGAATATATAGGAGGAGATTAGAGATATGATAGCTTTTCAGATTGCTGCACCCAGTGAAATTAGTTTAGTGAGCATTTACAGACTAAATTGGAACCATTAAATAGCGGATTGAATTGATGGCACATTCATTGTCTCTCCATCGGTATCACTGTAAAATCAATTAGCCGTCACTTTTCCATTCTCAATAAAGTATGATTGTCAGCCACGGATGAATAAAGAAGACCCTGACAGCCACTCAGACCAGAACACCATGTGAAAACAAATCTGTGTGCTGGAGCTGGCAGGGGCTGGCAAATGTGATCTGTAATTGTGCAAAAAGGTACAATTGTCTTCATCAAAAGGCCACTATGCATAGGATGGGCCATTAGTTTAAAAATGTACGACAACAAAAATGATATGGAGAACAGAAAAAGCTGGAGCAATAGTTTCGGTGCAAAAGCAGCTAAAAAAATGCTTATTGAATTTGTAGCATTCATCCAGAAATGGTCATTATTATTGTTAGCTGTTAGACTCGTTATAGATGACCTTCAAAATTATCTAAGATAGATTTGCAATACTGTGACAGACGAACACATTAAAGATGTTTTTAAAAAAGTTCCCAAGTCGTTGGAAATTGTAACACTGTAAATATCCTTAATGATAGAATATGATGCCGGTTCAGACATGGAGTAAAATGTCTGTTACAATGGAAAACATAAGGCCACAGATGCACATGAAATATCATGCCATGATGGTTTTCTGTCATAGACATTCCACTTCTTGTTTTCTTTATCAATAAATGGAATGTCATTTGTTTAACCAAACCCTCAGCTGTTCAGTTTTGGTTGCAAATCAAACAGCATTATGTCTGTCAATTTGCCAGAGGCACGGCTAAGTGTCCTCTGAGATCAAGACTTTCATCTAATTTTTCCTTCTAATGAAATCAAATAGGGTTTCCCAGTATCCCTTATCACAATGCTTTGTGCAATATCTGCACTGGGAGCTCCAACAGCTGAAGCCCCCCCCCCCCCCCCCTCTTTATTTTCGCTGTATGGAGTAACATATGAACATGCATATGAAAATTACCACAGGCAGCAGCATCACATATGCTATTATGCCATAGATGGCACAATGAAACAATGCCAGATTTTCATTAAGCCATTTTGTTGAATTGATAGAACAGCTGAAGCTTTTTTTTTTTCTTCTTCTGGATATGGCAACAAAAGATTACACCAGTGTGGCCGACAGCCTGATGGACTGCAAGCACTGTAACTTGTAAGGCCTACCAGCAAATACTAGTCAGAGCTCCAAAGCTCTGACGCCATACGATATTGTGATTTCAAGATTTAATGCAGATTAAAGAAGATTTAAAGCCATTACTCCTGAATCTCTGCACTGAATTAGCAAGTTCTAACAAATATGGAAATCCATCATTTAAAGAAACGGGAGAGCGATATCGTTCAACTCTGTTGAGTAAAACCTTGATCACAGAAAATGTCAAGATCAAGACGTTCATGCCTGCATTTTACTGCAAATAAACACATAAAAAAAAGGTCTTTCACCAAAGCCAATGGGAATTCAAACGTTTTCATTCCCAATAATTACAAAATCTCTCCAGTGTCCTGAAGGAAATGATTATACGCAGCTAAAATGCAAGCCATGCTGAGTAGATGATCAAAAAAAAAAAAAATAATATGTGCCATAGCATTTACAGGTATTAAATTCACTGTCAGGACCACATTGCTGTAATTTAAATGAATGCTCATCTTCCCGCTGCAATTACCGTGGTGAGCGTTGCATTGGCAGAGGATTGGTTATCTCCACACAAAGTAAAGGGCTTTAAGATTCTCAGATGAAAGGTGAGATCGGGTATTATTGCTTCATGTTATCAACACTTCAGCTTTTCAGTATATGTTCTGATACATAGTAGATGCTCATCTCAGAGGTAAATACTTTGATTTCATGAATACAAATGGTTGTTCACAATAGGCAGGGTAAGAATTCAATCTATATCAATCTGATTCAGAGACTATTCCAGGCCCTTAGAAGAGAATGAAGGGATCCAGCGCCAGCCTTCAGATATGAGCTCGGTGTTTGGATAGAGGAAGAAGGGAAGGTATAATAAAACGCCAATAGCTGCTGAGCTCTCAGGTATAGTGTGAGATTGACAGTGTTTAAGGAGGCAGTCCGAGCGGCGCCGGGGTCAGAGGATGTCCCAGGTAGCAGATCAACCTCAGACTAGCCGAGGAGCTCTTTAATGTTGAGGAACGAGTGGAAGGTGAGAAAAGCTTAGATGGGGCTTTCTCATGAACCTGGCTGACCTAGGGGAGAGGCTGCAGGGGAGGCCTGGGGGCTCCGGTGGAAAAACAGACAGCTGATGTTTGGTAGCAGGTGGGGTGCTGCTCTGTCCACAGGTGCTGCACAGATGCCTCCGAAGCAGAGCAGGCACCAGTCATCCAGGGACCCTGGGACCCGCTGGAGTCTCCTTATTTGGTCTCACCCACAGCCCTCGCATCTGCTCAGCCATTTTCTAGGAGTAATTACACATGGCACCGGGTGGGCACATGATGGATGCTGGGAAACAAGGACAGACATCTTGACACGATTTTTTTTTTTCTTTAAGGTTCAATGGCAACAAATTAAGTGCGATTCTTTTCTTTAATTCATTTTCTTCATAATTTAAATGACGTTTGGAATGGAGAAGTGAGGTCAGGCCCAGCTGTTCTCTTCCGAGGAGAATTTTCAAGATGTTCGGTATTTCAAAGCCGTAATGTAGAATAAATGAAATGTATGAGGAAATGCTGTCCAATTGGTGTCATAATTGCTATTTGGAGGATTTAAATTACAGAGTGCAGCCATCAGATAAAGGAGTGCAGATAAAAAGGAGTTGGGCTGGTAATGGAAATCTGTTTGGAGAGGAATAGTTTCTAATAAGTAATTTTGCCTAATAAACTATAACCGATTTAATCTCCACCTTATCAGGCCAAGATTTCACCACTTTCCTTTTTAATTGGCTATTTTGTAATCCCCGGTTCCCAACAGAGCGGATGGTCTGTCTACCTCTCCTGAGAGTTAGCATGAAATCAGTTTAAAACACTGTGTCAATCTCATTCTGAAGTGGCCATCTGGCCAGTGTACAGAGGCTGGGGATGGCAGGGCTGAACCACGGGGTCTCTGTGAGGCAATCATCAGCAGATTTACACAATGTGTTAATGCAAATTTAATAGAGACTTCCTATCGGCCACTTTGATCTTCCATGTGTTCTCGGTGTCAGCCTGAACCAAAACCTACACTCCACCAGGAAATCACCATCATCATCATCATCTCTTACAGACAACACATTCCGCCGCTGCAGCTCCATGTTTCTTATTTCATCTTTCACATTTACGCTTCATGTTTTCAACCATGATCGGAGTATTGGATATCAACAACATACACAGTACAGATGGGAATCCAGCACTAACACAACTAGAAAGTGTTATTGTAGTCCAGTGTAGCTAACGTTGGTTGTACTTTATCTCTCTCTCTCTATCTATATCTCTATCTCTATCTATATCTATATATAGATATAGATATAGATATCATCCAGGGAAGTCCACGTAGGGAGGAGGTAGGAGTGGTCGATGGGTCAAAAAGCACGGGGCTTTCACCAAGGAGACATCTGTTTGTGTCCGGTGTGAACCAAGCTATTCTTGCCTAAACATAAACAAGTAGTTTTGTTGCCTTGAACCCAATTATATTTTTTTTGTAGCCTTTTTCCTTTGTTTTGTCTCTATTTACAGCGTTAAAGGTTCAAACTGCGATCATAATCCGGGAGAAATCATGTTATTTCTCTAAACGTAATTGAGAGTGCAGTTTAGTTGCAGCGTAATTTTGCAGAAGACATGGTTGTAATTTTACTGTCCAACTAACAACAAACAGAAAAGCAAATGTTTTGTTATTTAACGACTCTGCTCAGCAACTGACATTAATGATATTTCTAGTCAGTATAGTCTCATTCAATTAAAAAAAAAAATCTGCCTTTTAATGAATTGTGTTTTATAGGTTTTTAATAATTGCATTCTGAACCCAGCGCAAGAATTCCTCTGGAACTCCGCTGTGTAACATCTAGATGGGTTTAAAATATGTGTCTATTCCCTCTATTCATTAAAGTGTAATATATCATGCAGGACCATAGCTAGCGATTCTGGGATCCTTGAAAGGATATTGCTCTGGGCCCTGCTTAATTAATTCATACACCCTGCTAAGATTTTTATGGTCCCCCTCCTGCTGTGGGCCCCTAATATTATCCCCACCTTTCACCCTACTATATTTGCATTGGCCCTAGATACAATCTTTAATTTCAATTAGGGAGATATTGAGCATTTTTGAATGTGTGCATATTAGAAAACAAATCAGTGGAAACTAAATGGAAACGCCAAAACTTCTTATGCTGAAAAATGGTCACAAATAAAAGGCCTAACACTGCGAAACAAATGTCACACTTGGCTCATGTGGGCAAGTTGTGGTAGCCAACAGTGTGTGCCTCTGGTCCATTCACCTGCAAATACAACAAAAACTAAACATGACATGTTTTGTTGCGCTGTCATCAGACAATTCACTGAAAATTGTGCCGGATTTCTGGAAATTTGAAATTGCGTAACATTTGGATGGAAGAACCAACACCAGTGGTGGAAAGTGCATTCCAGCATCATGAACTTGAACATCTCTTGGACAGAAAACAAAGAACTGTCTTGCAGCTCGAGGGCGGCTAAATGAATTTTAGTTCATTTAGCTTTTTTAGTTTTTCAAAGCTATAATATGTAGTCTGTTGTGATCTTTTTACATGTTTGCACTCCACTCTCTGTGGATGGTACATCAGTGTGACATCACAGATTACAGGGTGTGGAAAATCCTCTCTTATTTCACGTTATTGCAGAAATTATGTATTCAGTTCCTTGAATGTCCCAAGATGTATCGCAGCATGGTGTTTTTCTTTGGTGGATGTTTTCTGCCGTATACTTTATAAAACATTTATAGTTATACTTGACAAGTTGTGTCCGGAATGCTTGAGACATAAGATTTAAATTTTAACCCTATTGCAGATAGTATTTACACTAAAATATTATTGACTTAAAGTCAGTAAACAACTTTATGAGCAATGTTTACTGGAAACTGTTCCCACAAGCTTGCAGTAGTTTTGATCACATAATAACCTGTTACCAGGAAACAACACCAGCTTTGCTCATTTATGTACGCTGTGCTAATATTGCTTTGTATCAGCAGTCAGTCTTCCAACATACTTTCAAATGGAGGACGAATGTCGATTAGAGAAGGCCCCTTTGTAAAACTCAAAATGATGTGCATTAACTATTTGCTATGCAGAGATATAGTGGAGTAATGTGTGTGTGGAGGCAATCCTTCAATTTTAGAAATGCTCTGAATTTTGAATCCAGCACCGTTAAAGGATAAGTTCACAATATTCTAAGTCTGTCTTAAAACCCTAATCCTGTGCCCATGTGACCATTGAACGATATTTTGCTTGATCTAATCATTTCCCCCGTTCATACTGACCTTTAAAAGATGCCTTTTTAATGCGCTTTCAATGTAAGTGATGGGGGATAAAAACCCACATTTCTCGCAATAATGCAGTCCAAAGTTTATATGAACCGTATTTGAGATTTCAGTCAGTCACTTAAAGAATATATCTTCCAGACAAAGAGTCCTTTCAGTAAAAGAGTTGTTATAGAGCTAACTTGCAACGATAGTGAACATGTGATCGACTTGGCTACAGGTGAAGTGAACCGCGGTCGGTTGCCTTTGTGGAAGCTCTTAAATGTGTGAACGAGATCTGTCACAGAAACGGTTCTTTTCCGTTTTTTTTGCCTTGTAGCCCAAACGCATCTCTGCTCCCATGAATGCCAACAGACATGAGGCAAACAATGGAAAATGCTTCTACTTCAGTTGACATGTTTGTTTGTTTACAGTTAGTCTTTCAATTTTCATTCATGAATTAGTCCTCCGTCGTTCCTGTATTTACTCATTTAACTGTTCTTGAGGAAAGAGGAGTTGAAGTGGAAGACACCAGCGCTGCTACTTAGTGAAAGCACATTCTGTGCTGTTGCTCACAGACAGCAAATAGACATTGTCTTGCCAAGTCCCTCTCTTTATTATTTGCTTTGCCCCTGTCAGGCCCTTTGTTGTTTCATAATGCAGCTCCACAATGCCACTACACCAGTCACACATGCATCAGTAGTCTCCAGTGGGAGTATTGTTAGGTAAATGCATATTAATGAACTTCCCTTTGAACAAGTGCACTGGTGTTTTAGCAAGGCAGCGAAGGACATTATGCTCCTTTCTTTAAACGCTACTATTGATAGTAAAGGAGTAAAACGTACAAACTGAAGAGATATCTTTTACTTTAACAAAGTGAGTGAGAGGACAAAAGACTTCAACACCGATACTAAGGCTCCGAGACATATCACAGTCCTGCTCACTTATGACTGAGACTGAAAAACTTTACTAGAAACAATTTGATACAGCAGTTAAACCCAAATGAAAATGTTTATTCTAATTAGCTCAAATATTAAATGCACTAAATTGTTTTGTTTTAACAGTCCAGACATTTTGTTTATACTCACTTGATCTGTTAGCTTTTAGGCACTCTCAAATAGTTTTGGTCATGCTAAATTCTGAAGTAATTAAAACAGTCAGACACACACAGAATGGTTTTTAACAAAATGACATTGTCATATCTGAATAATACAGGGGAGTGAATTTGTATGAACGGCTAAGAACAGGTAAATAAAACCTTTTGATTTCATTTCAGCTTGAGTGTTTCTTAACAAAAGAGACAGAAAGACAATGGATATCAAAATGGAAATTGCCCTGGCTGTTTAATTGGATGGCCACTTTTACTTAACTTATCTTTGCAGCCCAACTCATTCACTGGAAGTGAGCTTTTCCAATTAGAGAAAAATAACCATTTCTTCTCGGTTCAAAAGCACGTCTTTTACTGTGGTATTTTAGTTACGATGGCGTGTGCCAGTGTAAACAAATACGACACTCAGCAATGTCCTCTCTTAACCCTGCTTGTGTCTGTCAAATGTGCTTTTGAAAATACTTCCCCAGGTTTATAAGACACATATGTCATTCAGAATCACACTTATGTGGGAAAAAAAGCATGTTCAATAACATAAAACGTATACTTATTTATAGCTCAGAAAAATTATTCTGGCACCAACAGCCACCCTGGAGATCATCTCTAAGTAAGTCAATATGACATGAATCATGATGAACGGCATTTTAAATGGCACACCGTTACAATCTTAACAATATTGCAAGCTGAGTTAAGAAAAAATGATTTCATCCTGTATAGCCTCAGAATAGTGGAAAAGGCTCCTACATTATTGCCCATTTTTCCTGGAAGCTATAGAGACTGACATTAATCCCAACTGTCTGTAAAATTGAAGCAATAAAAACCACAAGCAGTGGCATCAAATTTCGCCATGGCAATGCTCCTCAAAAATATAGATCCGCGGACAAACAGTGATGTAGTTGATTGTTTCAGTAAAGATTCCTGTACTCTCTGCATTCCCTTTGTTGTACATGAGAGAGACATTACACCAGTGGTGGAATATAACCTCATTTGCTGCAAAGAGGAAATTTAATTAACAGAGCAAACAGCGGCTGCCAATATGCCTCCGTAGAGACTGCAGAGGATAAGAAATACCTTTCACAAGAACCTGCAATACTGCCTTAAGACTGGACCAACAGTTGGACACATGGCACTAACCCTCTGTGAGGCTTTTAATTCACCGCTTTAAAACACCATTAATGGAGATCAATTAAAAGGTGCACTACACATACCGTCACTAATGCACAAAAGATCATGAGGTCATAAAAGCTGCATTATGGAGTTTGGACAATAAGAGCCAGCAGTGTCCTTCTGTGCTTCAGTGCTGAGTAAAAACTCTTAACAGCCTCTTTTTTTTTTTGGTCTTAATTTGTAAAACTGCTCACTTGACTTCATCGCTGTTCTTCTTTGCTGCTCTTGTTTTGCCAAAATAAACTGAAAAGTCTCAGAGGAGCTAAGTGTGTATTGTTTTAATACAAATATAGTTCATCTCGTGGCCAAACCTGCTTAAATACACATTGTAATGATAGCTATGTTCACACTTCACAAATATACAGTACAGGCAGGGGACTGAAGAGATTCAAATTTTTTTTAGGAAAAGGTAAACAGTATTTCAGCTTGACTGTTTCTTAAAGGTGCAATCACCACAAAAGTGTATGGGTAGCAGAGTGCAACGCGTCATGCTCTGAAACCACGCCCACCGGACGGGAAAACGATCGACGCCACAGTTTGCAACCAAGGATGAAACGCTAACAAAATGTCTGTAGCTAGCTAAAAACGTTACATTTCACCATGTCAAAGGATTGCTTTAGCACCGTATGTCTTCCAGGGGTGCAGTTGATGATGGGACGTGACAAGTAGCCGTTAGTGAGCTAATATTAGCGATGTGTTAGCTTGTTACAGTACTGCAACAGCCACAGATAATGTTTTTTTTTTTTTTGGTCAGAGCATTTGATTTATTGAATGCTGGCAAGAAGAAAAATGTTTTTTAAGAATATTCCCAACCCTAGCTTAACACAAACCTCAATTATGAATGTGAATTTATCACAAATCTATAAAAAAAACAAGCAAGGATTAAGCCTTTAACAAAGATGATAATAAATAGATTTTTAAATAGCATTTTCTTACTCCCTGACTAATTGAACGGACACGTTTACATACCATTTTCAAGTGAACATATACAGTCATATATATATATATATATATAATATGTAGTATATATATATATAATATGTAGTACAGTATACACACACTGTATGGAACAAGGATGTTTGATTAAATTAATGCATCACCTTTGAGCTTTGCTAATGATTATACGAGCTGTCTTGATCTTTCGCTGCCTTTCCAATGTGCTAACATCTCTCAACTTGTGTAAAAAAAAGCAACACCTTTACATGGCAAGCAGCTCTAGAGGTGGTGCTCTATTACCCATAGCCCATTTATAGTTATCATTATTATTACTGTTCGTGCTCTGCCTCAGACTCAAAAATACTTCCGGAGAGCTTCACTGAATCGCTGGTGCTCTGATGGTTGAGTGGACTGATTTGTTTGCCCTAGGAATTGTTCATGCGCTATCAAGAACCAGTAAAACACACAAAGAGCATGGACTGCATGGACTGGAAGCACATCATCCTCCTGTCAGAATAATAAAAAAAAAAAAGAACAATATTGCCACACTATATGTCACTGTATCTAGATTATTTTTCTCATTCTTAATCTTTAATGCAACAGCATAATTGGTTTCTGTGATATTAAATTCATATAGTTAAAGTGAGCAGCATCCAAACTTCAGTAAACAATTTTAAGCCTAATTTGGTATGAGACATGACTGGCCCAGTGGCAGTGTGCAACTCCAATTATGATAAGGATTAAGCACATGCAATCAAAAGATAGAACAAGATAATGTGCAAAGATACATTTGGCAAGCAAGCAATTAATTCGACAAGCATGACACCCTGCCTGCAAAAGATGAGGCAGAAGCTGATGTTTCAACACTTCAGGATTATTAATGGCGATGACTACTGATTTCTCCCCGTTCCTTGTGAATTGGCCGCAGTCATCACAGGAAAGGCTGTCCGTGTGATTTGGAGGAGCCAGACGGAGCTGTCAGGGAGTCCACTGCGTTTTGGTGGCCGCTGTCTGTAACTGCTGTCTGTGCTTAGTGAACCCAGGAGGCTGAAACTGACCGAGTTCACAAGTTGATTAATGAGTACGCTGCCGCCAGTTGTCAAAATCTGACACTGATTATGGAGCTTCAAGCTTTTTTTTATTGATGAATCAATTTGGTGCAGAAAATGAATTATGATTTATTCAGACTGGTCATGAACACACATTTAAAGGGACGTGTGCAGCCTTAGACTCCAACGCAAATAGATCAGGAGGTTTTGCAGAATCGGCTGATGTGAACAGATGATCTTGACAGGCTGATGTGGCTCCTTGAGAAAGCACAATGACAGATCTAGTGCTCACTTTGCAGGAGAAGCGGTTTCAGAGTGGTAGTAGTGGCGATAACATATGTTGAATCTGTTTAGCTGCTGACTGGCCAACTGTTAGGAGAGATGATGAGATTAATTAGGAGTGGGATGGCTGCTGGGGGAGAGATGAAGCTGTCATTATACAGTAGGTGTTGAGTAATGATGACTGCCTTGTCTTTATCCTCGGTGAGACCGTCTCCGCCACGCTTTTAGCTCTGACCCAATTAATACCCCAGGTAAACAGGCTCGTGCCGCGGTCGCAGGCTTTTTCCTCCTGAGATTACCAGTGAAATGAAGCTGTACATTTTATCTGTGCATCATGGTTGGAAAGTCAACTTGACAGAACACGGAGCACTTGATAAACAGTCTATCTAGGGCACACACTGCAAAGCAGGCCTCTCAAGGGGGGGGCGAGACAAAACCCAAGACATTACAGAGAAACCCAAAGCAAATTATCCTGACATGGATAAAACAATAGCAAAATTGGACAAATGATATAATTTGAGTCATATAGGCCCCAGCAGAGTGAGGCTGTTTCTTGCACTCGGAGGGATTTGGAAACAAGAATAGTGTTTGATGGTAAAGGTCAGAAAACAATGGTGGCTCCCTGCATGCTTTCCATACTAGGAATACACGGCGTCCCTGGGAAACACCCCAAACACCAGATGTATTCATTATTTTCTTCCTGTTTTGCAATGTGCCTCATATGAAAGGAATACTGCCTCCATTATTCAGGCGTGTTTCATTTGGTCTTTGCTCAAAATACAGGGAGATTTGAGGGATTGTCTAAGGTACCAACCAGGAGACAAGGCTGTCTCATTTTCTACACCGCTGTCTATCATTTTTTGTATGTTTCTAACACCAAGCTCTGCTCCTCACAAATGCTACTACTTGATATCTTTACTGTCACTCAGCTTCAAGAAATATGTGCAGAAAAAAAAAAAAATCAATTTACAATACACCTTCTGATTCCAAACACGTTACGTCTTCACATGTCTTGCTAATTAGACTTGATTAACCGTGAGGGAATGGAGTGATGTAAATGTGACTTTCCACTTAAAAATCAATTAACATTTTTTTTTAGTCAGAGGGACAAATGTGTTGAATAAGTTCAGAGGGACAAGGGGTCTCTGTGGAATTTTAAATTCCTTAACTGGTGCATGGATGTCTCCTTGGTGGAGGTGGTAGGTTGGGGAAATCTTCGTCTAGACTGAGTGTGCACTTTTCAGCAGGAGGGAGACACAGCGAGTCATTAATCACCCGCCACTGACACTGAAAACCTTCTGCCCCTCATAAGGGCAAAATAACCTCTAACAATGAGAGGAACTAAGTGGCCAGAGACAATGGGATATTGCGTGGTAGTTTATGTTCCTCTCATAAGCAGACCAGCCAGCCTCAGACGATGGAGCAGCCATTCGATGCAGCTCCCTGACTGTATACAGCAGCGGGGAGCGACATTACATGGTCCTCCTCAGTGAAGCGGCCTACAGATTCAAAGTGCAGAGTGGAACGCGTGTCGTTTCTCACAATGAAACTGACCCTCGATAGCATCATTACATGCACATTTGTGGTTGGGAAAAACGGAAATCGAGCTATGAGAAAGCGGCTGGGTTTAATGGCACGAAAAGCGTTAAAATATTAGACTTCAGCTAAAGTCAGGCAGGCTACACTCCCCATTCCAAACATTGTTGTTTTTACTTTTTGATCTATTGCCACAAGCACACATGACATGGATAGCGGCGGACGCAGTACTCAGGTCATTTACTTTACTAAGTAAAAATAGCAATTCCACACCGTAAAAGTCCTGCATTCAAAATGTTATTTAAAACGGCTATAATTGATGTATTTATAACCACAATGTATGAAATGACGATGTAGAAAAGCAATGTTCTATTCATTTAAAGAGCCAGAAATGAGTTGCTAGAGACCGAAAACAGCGCTAACATTTAAAAGAGAACGGATATTCGGAACTGCTCGATGTGTAAATAAGCAGCTGTTTGAAGGTGACGATATATGTTCTGTCACAACTTGTTTCCAATTGCAATGAAAAGATAATTTATGACTTATTATTAACAAATTGTACTGAAAATACCAAAAGTAAAAGAATGCAGAATAATGGCCCTTGTGAGGTAATACACCAACCAACTATAGCTTTCAGACGGATAATTTAGGAATGGCAGAGAATTGAATGACATTTGAAGTGACATAAAGTCTAAAGACAGAAGTAAACACACATACCACATATTACTTAGTAGAAAAGTAGCTATGAAGCAGCTGGTTAGCTTAGCTTAGCTTAAAACTGGGGGAACGGATGAAACAAGACCATCTTCCAACAGGATTACCCCAGCCGTGACGCCACATCGGGCCAGGGGCATAAAGTGCGTGGGCCAGTGGCCCCTTCCCCTCCTAGCCCAGCGCCCTTCCACAAACTTAGGAAAACAATGTTTAAGTCAAGCATGATGTTGTTAACACAGAACAGAATGATGCCGGTCTCCTCCACACAGTGAGGCATGCAGCGTATTCATCATCAAACACTAGTATCGGGCCGATACCCGATGACCATATCGATATTTGGACTGAAGAAGTCGGATCAGTGTATCCCTGTTTATTAATGAGCTGAAGAGGTTCTGGTAAACCAATCTTCACAGAGCCGGGCTTGATGCTTCCCCCTGTTCGCAGTCTTTGTGCTAAGCTAAGCTAACGTGCTGCTAGCTGCAGCCTTATAATAAATGGAAAGACATGAAAGTGGTGTGGAACTCTGCCAAAAATACGAAGAAGCTCATTTTGCTAAAATGGCGAACTATTCCTTTAAACGGAGCACTTGGGGAAATGTTACATTCCACTATTGGAGATGGATGACACTTAATTTTTCTTTTAATCATCACCTTGCCAGAGACATCATATTGTCAAAGATTATGAGACACTATCAAAGCTTTTTTTTTCTTCCCGGTCTGACAACAGAAGTGAATCATATTGAATTTCAACACTCTCATATTCATCATTTCCCTCACCATCTAAGTCTGTATTAGTGAGCGCACACAGCTGTCACCAGAAAACAAAAGAGCTGAGTTTGTTCTGCTCCCTAAATTGTGTTGTCAGTATCATCATACTGCACCTCTTCAGTGACAATAAACTGGGGGGGAAAAAAGGACAGATTTGACAGAGTGAGACACCAGAGTGAATTTCGTGGAAGATGTTGTGGTATCAGCGAAACAGAGAAGCGTATTTGATTATAAATCCTCAAACACACAGTTGTATGTATCCACAAGTCAATTCATTCCTTGCCAGCTGGAAAACGGTAACTCATTTAAATATTTGGTCATGTTTAGTGTTTCCCAGATGTAATAGGAGTGAATTGTGAATTCTTAAATTAAGAGATTTTCCTCTTCAATTGGCTGTTAGTCCCGTACTGCAAGCTCACAGGAAACCGAAGCCTGAATGATTAATACAAAATAAAGAAAAGGAGAAATGGGACCTTCAGCTATAACACGTATTTGCATCCCACATCTCATGAAGGCCTGAAACTGATTGATTAATAGAGACAGAGCATGCCAAGCCAAATCAGGGTCCCTGCGCAGGTTAAGTGGTGCTAAGATTGTTTTATATAGTCTATGATTAGAGGATAAGGAAGGAGAGTTTGATCTTCCAGACTTGTTGACCCTCTAATCACGGGGGTCTTTCGATCCAACCTGCCCCAACAACTTCAATCAGACACACTCTTGTGAGTTTGAAACTGGCAGCAGGGAAAAGGAAACATGAGCGGGGGAAGAAGATTCACAATTTTTAGATCAGATAATCATAGGAATACATATACAGGTATGTATTTCAACGGTCTGCATTATGCTATTTTCATTACAAGTTTTTAGCTAATTGATTCAAAGTCTGAATGACTGTGTGACGATTTGTTTTCAGAGCCGTTTTTTAAAGGGTTTACAGGAACAATTGCATTAATGTGTGATGTGTGATGATGTGAGGGTTAGGACTCAAGCCTCTTGTGATATGATTGTGATTTGCTGAAAAACTCCTATACCATGAACACATATAACACATTCCTAGAACATAAACAATTACTCTTTTATATTAGACAAAGACACTTTCTACTACAAATCGCAGTCGTTGAGTTTACACTTAAATGTCAGAAAGAAAATCTGAATAATAACCTGAGATAAATACACACTTTGTAAACAACTAAGTGATTTTAAAACCTGAAAATGTGATGTGTAAGTGAAATAGCATGTTCAGCTCAAAACATAGTAAAATCATATTTATAACTGAATAGTTGATCAAGAAATCCAAAGGTTTTATGGTTTTTCTGTAATTTGTGCCATACAAAAACTCTCCAGAGTGCAACATAATTATCTACATCATCAAAAGCAATTATGGATGCATAAATTGAATGCATGTCTACATCCCCATTGTCCCTTGCATATTTGTCCCTTGCACAGATAACACAGCATTAACATTACAATGGAGGGGGAATAATGGAGTTGCCCAGCTGGGGTTAAAGGGACATGACAATAAGTGTGACAAGCCTCAGTCAGATGCTGGGCACAAAAAAACACAAAAAAACTTTTCATCCCATTCAAATGTGGGCGTGTAGAGTCAAATGAATCACGGACATCATGGCCTCAGGGATGAACTGTCACGCTAAACACAAACTTAACGCCAACATAAATATACTCAGTACCTAAGAGAGAACGTCAGGTTTTACATTAAGGCAGCTGTAAAAGAAACTATTGTTCTAGTTGTTTATCTGGCAGCAATGCATTATTGTACTGTATACTGCTTTGGACAAAAGACTCTGCCAAATGCTGTAAGGCCAATAAATAAACAATAAAAATGAGCCCGTAGGCTAATATGTTTAAGCGTTAATATGAATAGGCAACAGTAAAATCATCGGCTACTCCGCGTTTCTCTTTGATCAATTCATCAATGTATACGTCCATTTCCGGTTTGCGACAGAATACAGATTTTTAATCAACGCGATCTCACAGAAATACGTAAAATGACTTCCACCTTTTTAACAGCGCATTAGGTGCTGATGGCATGTAATGTGTACAAATATGTGTCGCCACCACAGAAACTATTCAAGGTTGGGTTCAGGCAATAAAACTAAAGTACTAGGTTAGAAACAAATGTTAAATTTAGACAACTACTTATGTAAAAAATAAATTCAATAATTCATCGCTGACTTTTGTGTTTCACGCGGGACTCAAACACCACGTCCCATGTTTGACCCATTAACCCAACCTGCTGCTCATGTGGAGTTTGATCCAAAGATATTTCCATTGAACATGACATTGTCAATCTTTCCCTCACCCTAATCAGATATTACTCTTTTTTTTGCCTTAATCTACCTCAAACCAAACCTTAAACATAATAGTGTCAGATAAAGAAACGGTTTAATATTTGCAACTATGATTTGTAACTTGTACATTATGTTGTCCTGCCGATAGAGGTGTCACATCAGAACATGTTTGTACATGTTTTTTGAGAGGGCGATCACAAACAATGTCATTTTTTTGTTTCATTTGGAGGACTTTTTGGAATTTTAGCGATGTTAGCGTTCTTCCAAAAAAATCTACTCATCAGTCAAAGTTAGTCTTTGCTGCGTTTAATCCTGGGAACTAATTGATGAAGTCAGTCTGCAATGTGATTACAACAGCTTTGGAAAGACGTTTGTCGGTAGATTCTCTAGGAATGTTGTCTAATTCTGTGGTTAGAATAACTTCCCTGTGATCACATGAAGCACCACAGGTCAGTCAGACAGGCTCATCTCTTATTCACCATGCCAAACACAAACATCAATCTGTAGTCTGTTTGTTATAGCGTCCAAGACACAACTCACACGGACTGCAGTTATTTTGCAAGACAGGGACAGAAATACGCCAAACACAGCTACTGCTTGCAAATAAATGAAGACTATATTCAATATTTTGATAACGGTGGAGAAGGAACGGTAACTGTTTGCTATTAAATAGAATTATTTTTCCGCCTCTCGAGACTCTCAGGAATTATTTTTCTCGTCTTTTATCAGAGGACCAAATTCCTCCACGGACCCTTAAAAGAAAGAGTCCCAAACTGACTATTTTCTGACTAACTATAAATGATGTCGATTTTTTTTCACGCTCCAGCGACTTCAAGTCAACTGTCTAATTATTTGTCGGTAGAAAGCTCCGAGACTGACCATTGCTCCTTTACATTTTTTCCTTCGCGAGCCTGCGAAGATAAAAAAGTAAATTTTGACAAAAAAGAAAACATCAATTTGGAAATGCTTAATATTTGAGCTTGTCATTCAGAAGTTGGTATTCGTCCGACAGTGCAGAAAACTGAAACGATGGATTGTCGAACGTCACTTCGTCCGCTGATCCAACATCCTTATCCTCAATCAACAGGAAGTGATAAACATCTCCACATTGCTTGATCCACATTAGTACCACAGTCTGCTGCAGTGACTCATTTTGGGCCTTTCTTTCCTGAGCTGCAGTCAGCACACCAGGCCCTCCTCTCGTCAGCTGAGACACTCTGAGAATCCCTGGCAGCTCATATATCAAGGGAGATCCTCACAGCAGTACTCCTCTTCCTTTTTCAATGCACAGGGTAAGTATTTTAATTAGTTGGCTAATTGTCTAAGTAATTGGAAGACAACTTAGCTCAAAGAGTAATCAATCTCTACAGGGCTGTGTTCTATCACATCAAAGGATCTGTAATTAACACTGCAAACCATGGGATGGTCTTTGACTGAGCTCGATAGCGTGGAGGCGTATGATCACAGATAACACCGAGGTTGAGGAGACGGATCTGGGAGGCCTCCAATGAGCATGGAGAGGTGTTATCATATAGACACAACCAGAGTCAGACCCAAACACTTTAAAGGCAGAGACAGTCAGACCTTCATACACTGGCTGTGATGCAAGAGTTGCACTCTGCAAACAAGAGCCGGATAAAGCCACTGGTTATTAAATACTGTGTGTGTGTCTACGTGTGTCTTTGGCTGACACACATACGAGCAGCTTTTATCCTTTTACATTTTGGAAAACAGTGTTTTTATTGTCAATAAAAAAATTTAAAAAAAATTCAATATGAATGCTGCAAAGCTTGAATGTTCAAATGTGCATTCTTCCCTTAAATTTCCCCAAAGAATATCTGTTAGCGTGATTTTGACAACAGAATTGGCAATTCATTAAATGTTTTCATATACAGAGTATCAATTTCACTTTGCAGCAAAGCTCACGCCAGGCATTAAAAAAATTACACATTTGGGATGAACAAGACTAATCACGTCTCAGATTCATCCATTTGAGGCCCCTTAATTTCCCCGTTGTAGAAAACAAGACGTATAATGAACAATTATACATAAAGTTAATTTCAGTGTTGTGCAGAAGACTTAATTAAAATTACTAATGAAAAAAGGGGCCGCGTACAGTGTGGAAGTTTATCCATCAATTTCAAAATAAGTGAATGCTTTGTCTTCATGGACCGTAATGAAAATGACCTAAATGGCAACACATTCTATTTTTTTTGTTTACAAACAATCGTTCTGAATAAAATTAGTAACTGCAAACCCATCTTGTTATTCATTCTGAGAAGAATTTGACATAATTGGCCAGATTGTGGACGGAAACAGCAGCTAAACATCAATACCATTACATTATTTTAGGACAACGTATCATATTATCAATTAACAAATGTATTCAAAATGCAGAAATGAATGTCATGCTTGTGGCAGCAGCCTAAAATGGATAATTATGATGAAACATCCAGAGGAGTGCAGTCATTGGAAGACATGATATTCCCTGAAGTGATCCCCTCCCCCTCCGGCCCCGCGCTCCCCGCCGCAAGGCACAATCCGCACAGTGGCACTGACAGATTGACAAATAAGGTTAATAAGTACTTTCCACCTCTCCTAAAGGCTAATCAAATATTAATCCTTGAGGTGTGGTCAGCAGAAAAAAAAACACAACACAACAAACAATTGGTGGAGGGGAATTGATCGAATTGATTCTCTCTCGTAATGCTCGGGGTAGAGGAAGATGAAGAGGAGGAGGAGGAGGAGGAGGGGTGGGGGGTGGGGGGGTGCTGAGTTGGAACTGTAGGAATTCATTTCAGACTGAGAACGGACAAATATTTGGTTATAAGCGCTTAAAGCAATTTCAATTTTTAATCCATCTCCACATTCTGGTGGCTCGGTGGGCGCAGTTTATACGCCACATGCTCACAGTCTTGTGGGTGTGAGTCTGGCTCTTGACCCCCCCCCCCCTGCCCACACCCAGACCCACCACACACACACACACACACACACACACAGCCAAAAACAATAGTTTTATGTCATTCTCCATTTCACACTACAAACCTTTTCGCATAAATGCTATGAAAACTGTCTTTATAATATAATTTGAAAACAATAATAAAAAAAAAAAGAGTTTAGTCAGTAAAACACGGCAACACATGTGAGCATGATCCTTATAAATGCCCTATTGCGCACACAGGGGCAAGAATCTAAATACGGGACCCTTAAAAAAAACATACTATTGGTGACAAAGTTGAATTTTGCACAATCTCTTCACCCCCTCGAACAGTTTTTCACTAATCGGAAGCCTCGGGACATCTCGAGGCCTAGTGGACCATGTGAGAAGAGCCACACACTCATGTACTGATAGGGCAAAATTGGATCCAGTGAGAATGCAAAGAAGCTTATCAACCAACACTTCCAGGCAGTGCTCTCTGCAAGAGCATATGTCAACATCATTTATTAGATGTGGCCAGGGACTAAATTATGTATGATCACAAAACGGGAAAAAAAAAAGGGGGGAAAAAGGATCACACACAGCAGGTGGATAGAATAATATTTGTAGAGAATATGAAATTATTAATAGAGGCCCTTAAGGGAGAATATTGGTTAACATTAACCAGTGAGTCATTTGTAATGCTTCGAGTCTATGATTAATCATATTGGACGTTTCAGAGTCATATGCAGTTAAGTGAATGTTTTATTTGCTCCCCTATTTTCAAGAAGAGCATCCATATAATTACTGTCACATATATTTCTGTATTAATGTGTGCGGATACAACGAGACTTAAATCAAACATTTCCAAATTGCGTCCAGTAAATCGAGTTTAAAAAAAAAAAAAAAGAAGAAAAAAGTGGATGTGGAATTTAAAAACCTGTTAACTGTATTTCCTTCGCTCCAGTCAAACATATACTAAGTAGCTTTAATATTGCCAGATGAGCAATCTCTCAAGCAAAATACTCTTCAGAGATACTATGTAATTGACTCCACATCTAACAGTATGGAACAAATCCCACTAGCAGAGGGAGTTGACAAATTGCATTAAAAACACTCAATTGGGCCAGGATTGGAGAGAAGCTCATGTTCCTCCTTATCCCATTAAACATGAAACAGTTTAATCTCTAAAACTTGCTGACATACGAGGAAACGCTTAAGCGTGCAGCCTGTATTTGATTTGTAGAGGAAAATCAAGGTACAACAACATGGCCCGTGAACTACTTTGCGCGTCCGTGTGTGCGTAACACATGTAGACAAGAGCAGAATTTACACTTGCATCAACACAGAAACAGCATTATTTGAATCAACGTCAATTACAACATCGTTTAACAGCGAAGCCGTTGACGTGCATATCATTTGTTTCAGCCTGCTCAAAGTGGGCAATACTAAAGAGACTCAAACTGTCAAATCATCCAAGTTTCTTCTTCAATAGCTTACCCGATTTGAACATGTTCCGCTTCTTTTCAAGACATGTAAACAGGTTTTGACATGGGTCTAGTTAAATATGTAAGACATGCTGGAAAAAAAGGAAAGGGAAATGCCTGTGCAAAAAAAAAAAAAAAACCTGTCAACACACAGTACCTGCTTTAAATCTGTTCCCCATTTCAGGCAATCTGTGGGAACCAGGCCTGTGGAGTCTAATCCTGTTTTCATCCGTACCCCCCCCCCAACACCCCCCTCATCTGTATCACACTTTCAATTCCACTTGCTGGTGCCTTTGTGTGATTTTCATTTGATCTCGCTTTTAAAATTCTAAATCTATTCAAGGTTTTTTTAGTTGGATTCACGCTGTTGCCGTGAAGCCCTATTTATGTTCTAGATTTGGAATTGCGAATCAAGAGTGTGTGATTTAGGGGGAACGGAAGTCCAAAATTCCCCGGCATCACCTTTTATGATTCTGTAGGTTTAAAATGTTAACAAGGGTGTTTTAGCGAGCTGATTTGTGCAGTATCAGCCTGTCTATGGCCGTGTTTGTGTGTGTGTGTGCAGAGGATTCTTTCTGATTGGGGCAGACAATAATCATGGTAAACTCACTCTTATTTACTGAGTCTGCTAGTCTCTGGCACAGAAGCACTGAGGTGATTTTAATTCTGTCCCACATCCATAGTGCTATACAGCACATACCAATAAACTGATATTCATATAAAAAGATTTAATTCATTTCTTATATCAGTGCACCATTTTTTGAGCCATTGTTTGAGTGCCTCACGGTTAGCCAATCACCACTGCTCTGCTCTGCACTTATATGACGGTTACTGCTGATAGCGCCGACCCGACCCGACCCGACCGACGGCATCAACGTGGAAACGTGGAAACGTAACGTCCACCTTCCGGTCAACACTCTTAGCTCTGTCAACACTGTTGCTGCTGTTTGCACTTTTGGTGCTGTTAGCACTGTTAGCACCGTTAGCAGCTAGACGCCGGCTCAACCCTCACCATGCTGAGAGCTGTGCGGAGGCAATCCCTCAATCACAGATACACTCTGAATTTTGAATTTAGCAAATTTAAGAAAAAACAAATAAGCATTTTTATTGGTTTGTTTCTTTGTTATTGAACAAATCACGAAAGTAGTCATACAAAGTCTTTTTTTTTTGCTTTTTAAAAGAGGTTTTATTTAACTTTGTATAGCTTCTCTATACTCGACTCTATCAAATATCATTATTATGTGTGCTGGCATATTCAGGTACTTTGTCATTTTTTCCATCAGAAACACTCAGTTCAGTGAAACTTTGCATTGTAGAGCAATATCATGCATACTTGCATTTATATGTGTACTTAATTTAGCCATTTGTTTCTGTATGAACGTACTGGAGCTCTGCAGTTGTTCTTATTGCAGCATCTCTTTGGATGTTGAAACCAAACATGCAGCGACACGCCTTGGTACATCATAGATGCTGCAACAGCCATGAACAAACTTGTTGGGAGTCGTCACTGAGGTGTTCTGCACTCATAAACCCTGATCATCGCTCTCTGCAAAGTCTCAACAAACTTCCGTAACTGGGTGACAACAATGAAACAAAAGTAACTAAGATAACCAGATAGAAAATAAGCACATGGCTGAAAAATAACCTTTTCATTTCAAACAGTGCTGCCAAATGTCAGCACTATATTGCATTGAGCAATCTACTGAAGAACAACCATGGGTTCTTTGATCAAAAGTATAAGAAGCCTTTATATCCATAGAGAATGTCTTTGCTACAACAGAGCAGTATGGCTTGAGAGAACATAACAAAAGAATCAGCATGCACCTTTGGATTGATTTTCCCGCAGACTCAACTTAACCATTATATCAATATCGATCAAATTAATAACTTCCCCACTGAAATATCTCAGGCTGCGCTGCACCTGTATCTACTCAGAGTCCGTAATAAATTGTGAGAAAACAAACTTTGGATCTATTGAATAAATGCTAATGTGCATTTTAAGCAAAGAAATTTAATATTGCTGCCTCTCATCTGCTCTGCAAATAAATGGCTACTTCTGCACTCGGTTGTGACTCTAAAGAGCGCATCATAGATGATCCACATTGGGCCGATTCATATCCCTGAATCACGGGCGTTAACATTAAAAAAAAAGATACACTTGGTTGTTTTTCAAATGTCAAAGTCTAATAAACAACTGAATCTTTTTTTTTCATGTGTACGTATCTCAAGCATGAGCTTCACTCAGTATATGTGAGCCTTTGATCATCTTGAAGTCATGTTTGTTGTTGGAATAAATTATAACTGATAATCGTATTATGGGAAGACAGTATATATCTGCTTATCACTGAATATTACTTCCCTACTCGATGCCCAGTGACGGATTAAGGTGAGCATTATGAACTCAGCCGTAACAAGCCCCACTCCCTGTGATTATCTGACACGAGATGCTGACAGACGCTCACTGTTGACATTTCTGTTGATATTGGCGGTGAAAAGGACAGCGGCGGCAGAGACTTACAACGCTTACAGGACTTACACACAGTTGTATTTCCCTCTTTGTCCGCCTGTGTTGTAGCGTATCATCGGCAGTTGAATGAGCTGTGGTACTGACCTGACGTGACGGACCGGGATCATACATCAGGGCTGTTTTCTCTCTGTCATCACAGTAGTGTGGTGTCAGGCCTGACACCTGGAACAGCTGAAACATCACAAATGCAAAATGTAAAAGCCCCATTGTAGAGCAGCATGTCAAAAAGTAGTATGTGTAATGGATAGCAGGTCACAGTGTCGCTGCTTTTTTTTTTGATGTTGCAGTGTGATCCTAACCTGATTGGTTTCTGTTAAAAGTTATTATTAGAATAACACAGACCCTACTTACCATAAAATAACAGGTGAGGTTAATGGCAAATGATTTGTTGCATTAAAAAGGTTTTGTACTTCTTTTTTTTTTTTTGCCTTAATGGATTTTATTTCACTGAATATTCTCTGAAAGCATACATAATTCTGTGTGAAAGCAAATCTATTTTTCATGAATACAAAGCAATATTAAAAGCACAATTTAGGAGACTATGAATTCATAATTTTGTAACTTAACATGAAAAATGCACAATTATGAAGAGTTTCACTCTTGTGTGGCGGCATAGACGATCTACTGTATTATGCTATACTCTGAAACAAATCTCTAGTTCATCATGTCAACACAGTAAAAGAAAGGGACAAGTTACAAATTGCAAATAAACATTCACAAAAAAATAAATAAAAGCATTTTATTTGAGACATACGTCAAATATATCCTGTTGGTCAATGCTGTTCAAGACTCCCTTCATAAAACATTGATATTTGTGTTATGTAGACTCCTGTACCTACCAGTGTTATCATACGTTAAGGTTTACAATGAAAGGATAAGTCCGCTCAGTACAGCTGGACATTTTGGTTTACTCACATAGGAGTACACAGTTCAACAGTTGGGATCTATTTTCAGCTTCAGATTGGTTGTGCTTGTGAATATTTACAGCAGCAGGACTGTGCATGTGAAACAAACTACATGTTCATTAGGATTTATTACATAAAGGAACGTGTCAACCACTGAAACAACGTGGCTCACTGATGGGTTTTTTTTTTATATAGTTCTTGGACAGCAATGGAGGTCCACATCAATTCACTGTTAGCTTTTGTCTTTCCTTGTCTTGTGTTAGCAATAAGAACAATATGGAATAATACCAGACTCTTTAATGTGCAATACGCTTCCAGTGACACCAACGTCACGTTTGGCCTTCAGCAGCCTACTGAGCCTTCCATAAAGTGCACCGGACCAACGACCAGAGACTAATTGATGTGTTTGTGATTGTAGCAGCGAGGTCTGTACCAGCAGCTGTGGACGGACGGCACATCTCGTCTGCCGCCAAAGCCTTTGCTGTCGCCTGATAACACTGTATCTTAATCATGCGACGCAATTTCACATATATAAAAGCTCTGCAGAGTTACTATAATGCTTTAATGCCAGTGTTATATACAGTATGTGTTCAGCGTAGTCCCCGAGCGTTTCCTACCTGAAGCACACAGTAATGACTGTGGCAGCGGCTTTTCCCCTGACATTTGGAGGTTAATTTGCGCTAGTTTCATGGTCATCTATCGATGGGCGGTTCTGAAATTAGCATTCACCACGCTTTTTATTGACAGAAGTGTTTAATAACCCATCAAATCAAACAGGATGGTCAGCCAGGAGGCGCTTCTGTGCAGGGAAAGTAGCCTCTATTCAAACTGCATCTAAAGCCTATACTGCGATGATTGGACTCCCGATGCTGACGTTTCTGTGAATTCATTTCATGTAAATCATTGCCAAGCATTGTGGCAGATTTATGCCAGGGAAGATTTGTTGTAGATGTCCTGTTGGGAGTGATGCCTGATGTTGGGCTAATGTGTGTGGAGGGATTTGCAGATGATGAACCTGCATGAGCCGCTTCAGACCAGATGGACCTGGTCAGTGTAGTGGAGACAGATTAGGGAAGCGGAAGGAGAGGTTTCTTGTTCTCACCACAGGTTTCCCTTTATTTTGACGTATTTACAGCCTCGCTCAATCTGTTATATCTTTCCTTTTTTTTCCCCTACCTTTACAGCATGTTCTGCCCCGCACACTGCCTGAGTTTACAGCGTTTCTCTTCACTTCCTTTCACATCCCTATTCCCGAACTTTGTCACATCGCTTTGAGCGTGAGTGAAATTGTTTACTTTTGCAGCCTGACTTTTGCGGTTGAATGAATGATTTATTTCTGAGTGGCTGCTGAGGAAGTATTATGGGCTATGGAGCCATGTTCACAAACGCATTTGGAGAGGCCTTATTCTTCAGACAAAGTGCTCGTATTAGCTGTAAAAGCAGAGGGAAATCATGTGCATTTTTTGTCTAGGAAATTAGTTCAAGTCCATAAAATACATTTCTCATATTTTTTTTTTGCGATCCCCTTTATAATTCCCAGCTTCCCCCTCCACCCTTATCTTACTCTAACCACTGTTGTGTATAATTTCACATCCACAGATTCACACGGCATGTCACCAACTCAGAGTGAAATATACTTATGTTCAAAGGAGTCCTAATGTGGAGTGATGGGTGGGCCTACAGTAGCCTCAGAACCGTTGACACACAGCTGTCTTTGCAATAAATCTTGCAAATCCACTCAAAGAAAGAGTGGTAAATTGCTTCTGCTCTGAAAGTAAGTGTAGCAAGAATCTTCCTGTGTACACCAATATTGAGCAAATCATTTAAATCCAAGGGAGAAAAAGCAGTCAGAGCTACAACTGCGGTTCTAATAACACGGAGCAATTCTTTTAGATTATGTGTGTGACCAAAATGTAAATAAATAAACAAATGTGACTTCTAACGTATAGTTACTGGGCAAGGTTAATCCCGCAGGTTAATAAATACAATGCATTCCCTTCTTAATAGCATGCATGGCCTTGTCAGAGTTCCTTTATCTACAAGCTTTGTCTGTGACGCTGTTATATAATTATATCATTGCATTTGTCATTTGCCTTCACCCTTGGGGTGAAGAACAAATTAAAGCACTGAGTATGTTAGCTTTCTAAGCAGAATGTCTGCAACACAAACCATAACAAAAGTTCATATTTTCTGTGTAATGAATGTTACATTATTTATACTATGAATTATGGATGAACTTGTGCAGACCTGAGCAGCCCCTGAATTGGATGGCTTGTAATCAATCCTTGTCTGATGGACCTCTCCAACAAACAGTTATTAGTGGTTACTCTGTCTCAATCATAACTAGACTAACTGCTACAGTGCAATAATATGAGCTATAATTACCTGCAGTCGAGGTATAAATTACACTTCTAGTCACAGAAAATTCATCGCGAGTAATTTGAGAATAAATATTAAGACATTGTGGTGATTTAAAGATTGTGGTAACAGAGATTAAGCCGTTCTCTGATTTAGCGACATTGAAAGGATCACTGAAGGGAACCGTTCATGCTTTTCACAAAATACTAAAGAGAATGCACATTAAATGACAGCATCCTTTGAATTAATACACTTTGTAACTTCACAGGCAGTGGCATAAGCACTGAGCTGAGATAGGAAGGAAACATTATTCATGGTGTTTTTCATCCTAACTCCACTTTATTAGCTTATTTCATTCCCCATTCTCCTCATAGTTGATTCAATACATTTCCTATTTGCATAAAACTGTCCGGTAAGATTATCTTCACTTATTCGATCTATCCTAAGAGTCACCTTGTTCAGGATCTTATATGAATAATGAGATTTTAAATTGGAAGACACTCACACAGAGAATGAGGCATTTACAGTTAATTCATCTCATTGAGTTACATTGCTTAGAGGTATTGGAGGGTTTAGATTTTCATTCAAGCATCATATTTAACAGTGTCTGCTTCCCCCACTTTACTGCCATTGAAATTTAAATGGCCTGAGCCTGACAGATCCAATATTGCGGCCCACTGTTGCTATTTTCCTGGGAGCAAATATATTGTCAAAATCCGTATATTTGGAGAACGAGAAGGCAAAAAAAAAAAGAGTGATCACACGGAGCCCCTCGCCATTGTGCTTTCCCCTTTTTACAAATATTTCAAAAGGACCAAACCCCATTCTTTATTTGCCTATTTATAGAAACTGATACGCATCTGAATGTTGCAGGAATTATTTCACATCTCAAGAATTCGCTTTTAAAAATGCTTTAAAGATGGTAGAGTATTAGTCAGTGTTTTATGTAATAAAGACATTTTGTACATCAGCATCACATTCTGTTTTCCCATGCATGCACATGCACAGTGATTTGACAGAGAGAAAAAGACAGAATGAGAGAGTAGACAGAGGGAGGGGGGGTTAATTGGCTTTTTATGACTCCAATTAAATAACATTATGCATATACTGGCTTAACGGCTTATATGTGGCCTCCATTAACAATGTCCTCTTGATTGGTTCTTGGGCTTAAGGTCTCCTCCAACTCAGGCAGTGCTTGTCATAGTGTTTAAACCCATATGTGGAGAAAAAGCTTGTGACAGTAAGAGATTTTATATGTGTGTGAATAATTTAAAAGGAAAAACTACAAATCGTTAAAAGATCAATGACCCTTTCTATACCGACACAACCTGCAATGAGACCGCTTGAAACGTTACCTGACTGAGTTGACAATTGAATCAAATAAATCTCATCATTAAGGCCGTAGTGCGTTATCTTGAAAGCAAAGGAGAGAGAAAGAAAACAAGCATGTGCCTGTCCTGAAGCGGAGCTCCTGAGGTGTTAACTAATCTCTGGTGGCCAGTCTATGCACTGCCTCCTCTAATTGCTCCCTGTATTTCAGTCTGGTGTGAGAGCAGCCATTGTAGCGAGCGCCCAGTCAGCCCCCAGAGGTCTCACACCTTCATTATCACTCTTTATTGCAGAACCTTATACGGGCACTCGGCACCAAACAGCCTGCCCGTTAAAAATAGAGCCTTCTCCTCTCCTCTCCTTTTGGTGGTTTCAGTTTTAATTACTAACACAGAGCCAAAGCCAGAGTCCTCAACAGGCCTGGTGTTTTTTGTTCACTAATTAAAGCGAGGATGGAGTTTATTGAAGGGACCCTGACTCTGCTCTCTCATCTATTATTAAGAGGGCAGGACAAATCATTTTCAAATTTATATGCTGAAACCTGTCCAGGGACAGGCACGGGGCGGTAAAGGTTGGGGGAAGGTGGGGTGAAATGGTGCTGAACACAAGGGAAGGTGGTTGAGACAGTGGAGGAGATCCTGAAGAAGAAGAAGCAGAAGAAGAAGAAGCATAAAATACTGAAAACCAACTGTTATGTAACACAACTCAAAGTAAAAGGGTGCTGTAGATCAATGCTAACTGCTGTACCTGTGCAACGATCCTGTGATGCAGCACACCTTAATTTAGACCATTAAGGGATGAGAGTCTGGTAGACCTGCACCAGTAGTATTAGCAAAGATAATGGCATTGATTGGAGGACCCCCTCTGTGTGCTCTGTGTAAACAGTAGGCATAAATACCAAAACAGCAGGGTGGTAATGTGAGAGCACAATGTCCAGCCAGATTGATGTTCTTAGAGATTCACTAACCCCCTCCGTCAAACATTCTTAATTGCCTAAACAGCCGCGACCCTGACAGCTGCACAGGTAGCTCACTGAAAGACCAGAACGACAAACCTCAGACCGGAGAGACGGGAAGGAGCGAGACAGCTGGCAACAAAACATCAAGTAGAGCAGTAAGACAGTTGAAATGAGACTTTACACGTCGGATGTTTCTACGATTTTGAGCAAAAAGTCAGATATAAAACCCAAAAGTGTCTATAGGAGAAGGCTAAATTAAATAAAATGAAATAGATTAAATAAATGTACAGAACAATAAAACATTCTCATACTGTCAAACTGTTAAATGCAAATGAATGGTTGATCAAACTATGCATTAAATTGGTCTCTAACAGTCACAGTGTGCGAGGTATCCGTGCTGAACAACACAACAGGGAACAAACCCACATGGAAAATTAGCAACATACAATTAGAGAGAGAGAAACTCTTCATATATGGTTTCTAACCTTTATAAGATGAGGTAGAGTGAATTGAAAAGGAGAAATAATTAATTTAGCCGGGTGAAGAGCAAGAGAATCTTCCCTTTGCCTAACAAGCAGCTCGCATCCTCAGGGCAATTAGTCACTGTCATATGAGGGCAAATGTAGAACCCTTTGCATGCTTGTTAAGTAAAAACTTACACAGAGGTCACTGACATGTGAGAGAAATGCAGTGTAACCACTGAGCTATAGAAGATTTCCAGAGTAAAATGAGCCAGACAAAACTCCACCATTACAATAAATCTGTGCTATTTTAAATACGATCAAGCTGAGTCTTATTGACCACAAGCAAAGTTGGTGAATGTAGTGCAAGGACACGATTGGTGCTCTCACTGATACTGATCACCTTTATTCATATCTGACACATGTAACGCTGCTGGCCAAAACGCAAGCCAAACACCATCATCTATCTATCTGCATGGAAATATTATGTCGCTTTGTTCACTTCATAATAAGGCATTTTAGATTATTTACAAAACACTTAGCATAAACTACCTGCAGCATTCTAGCATATAACAGAATCTGGACACTGCTGTTTTCATATCATGTTTCATTCTGTGTTGGGATTTTTTTTTTCACTCAACCCTTCATGTGCTGCATGTGCCTGACATATTTCCATCTAGACAATTTGGCCCAATGCCTCGCCCAGTTAACACTAAACAAATCCTCCATGTCCAGCAAACTGAAGAATAAAGTGAATTTCACAGCCTTTTAACGTGGGATTGTTTAATTTCACCATTTCTATGCATTATAAATGTACATTTCTTTCAGGGCGGATTTTTCCAATACATACAGGGAGGGATATATAGGTCAGAGACCCTAGTGCCTTATCAGTAATTCGCCATTGCCTGGTTATTAAGGACAGCTTAGGTGGAGAGGGCTGGAGTACCAGGAGGGGTTAAGGTGAATTGATTGCCTGTGGACATGTTAAACATGACCCTGTCAGGCCTCCACTCCACTCCTAAAATGCACCAACCTGTGCCCCTCACTCCAAGTAATCAGCTGTAGAGGCTTTAATAAAATTCAGAAAGCCCCGAGAACTTCCCCCCAGGGACTCCACCAAGTTGGAAATAATCGAAACCCGCGGCAAGAGACATTTGCGCTGTGTTACCGTAGGAAGCATAACAAAATGCCTGGTGCTCTGAACCCTTAAAAAATGTTTTCAGGGAGAAAAAAAAAAAAAAAGTTGTGGTTTATGAGCGTAATGGAAGCACACTGGTTGTTGTTCACTGTTAAACAGATTGGAAAGTAATCACCAAAGTGTCTGTTCCTCTGCTGACTGGGTTCAGATGCAGCAGCTTGCAGCAGAGGGGCAGTGGCAGGGTAATTACGGGGTAACTTGGGCTCAATCTGTCTGTAGACACCCTCCCTCTTGGAAGGGGGTGTTTCCCTTGATTAGCCCGACTCAGGGTGAAGCCCCCTCTGCAAACGGCAGATTGAAGTTCATCACAGGGGTCTCAGCTGCCAGTATGTTGCAATGAATTGCTTGGTGTAAGAAGGTGTTGACAGGAGCAGCTGGACATCAGAGAGTGATGAAAAGAAAGGGAAATTCATGGAGAACCCAGACAGAACGGTCCACTGGGGAAAAGACAGGGAATTGGTCATCTGCTGGTCGGGAGCAGAACTGCAACCATTGTAGTCTGGCCTCAGGGTGTGTTTGTGTGTGTGTGTGTGTGTGTGTGTGTGTGTGTGTGTGTGTGTGTACAAGTCGTCTTTGTTTATGTGAAGCCTTCATTGTGGAGAAAGCCTGTGTTTGAGAGTTAAGAACACTGAAGTGTATGAAGTTCAGTCACGCTGATTGATTGGATCACTGCAGCCTCTGGCAATTACTCAAGTGATAACCACCCTGAAATAGATATTTAAGTCAAATGATAATGTCAACCATTCAAAAAAATTATGATATGCCTGAAGCATGTTGATAAAATGACAATAATGGTGTGGCTGCGTCCTAAATTGTTCTATTTTCTTTATGTCATCTCTTGGCAGGCGGATGTGAACACTGGCAGGAATTCATATTATAAAAAGTGTTGAATGTGTCGCCGTTTAAGACGCAGATCACATCAAACCTTGTTTAGCATCCAAATTATAAATAATGACATCGGACAGGCCTTCAGGGTGGCTGACGGCGACTCCAGGACATTACACACATGTGTCCATGTGCTCCTTAGCTCAGCAATGGTGACTAATGTTAGTGAAAATGAGAACTGTGTGTGTGTGTGTGTGTGTGTGTGTGTGTGTGTGTGTGTGTGTGTTTTGATGAATAGAGATGGTGCCCTAAGGTGAGGACAGACTATATTGGTGTGATTCTACCATTCACTATATTAATGAACTGCCTAAAGGTGCAAATTAGGTTTTAATGGGTGTTACTTTACTAGCTTGGTTTCTACCACACATAAAGCCCTCTCACTCAATGTTCCTGCACATTTTGAAAAAAATAAAAATAAAAAAAAAGCAATTACACTTTGCAGCCATTTCAGTATAATGCCAAAATAAAATACAAACATTAGCAGCTCAACTTCTAAAGAAAAAAAAAAAAAAAAAGCCTATTCATTTGGTTATGACACTATGTTCTGACTCTTTTCCCTCCACACTTGAAATGCCTCAACTCATACTGCCAAATTTTGTCTTCCACCAGCTTACTGTGAACAAAGCCAAACCATTTTGCATGCCTGCGTGTTTGAACCCCTTCATGCTGTATAATTTAACGCTCTTTATTTTGCAGCAGGAGAATTTGGAAAGAGGAAATGTAGATTGCTACGTTTCAAAGAAATAGGTGAAAAAAAGGAGAAGTTTATAGGGGGGGGGGGGGGGGGGGGGGGGGGAACAAATGGCTTTTAAGTCAGTGGTTTGAGAGAGCAAACCACTGCCTGACATGGTCTCTTAGCATACTTGACACCAGCCACTACTTAATTAGCTGCCATCATCTCTGAGCCCCGGAGAAAGAGGGACGGCCTAATGATTAATGATAAAAAATGCCTGGAAAAAAAAAACAAAAAACCTTTGACAAAACACAACATGTCATCCTGTGTCCTCTGCAGACGTGAACTACTGCTGTGCTCCTTGAAGCCAACAGAGATTATTAATGCTCACAAACCTGATTAAGCTCAGATTTGTTTCTGCTTTTCCAAACACAGATGGAATTTCAGGACACTGTTTGCATTTTTAATTCCCCCCCCCATTCCCCCGCAATCAGTAATTGATAAGGTATTTTTGACACACATAATGGCTGACTGTGCAAAGTCTACAGGGAAATCTGAAGAGTCATGTTTCTGTCTGTATGTAATGGTCAGGTATTGCATTTTTCACGCTTTAATTCCTCTACTGAATCTCCGAGCATACTGCAAAATCAATAGCTTTATTGATCTATAACTAATTAGGGGAAGATAAATGGTTCAACTAAACAAATACAGGCTCCATAATGAGCCGATACAGTGCAAGATATATTAATTGACTTCTGCATAATACAAGGCTATTTTTCTATATTAGACCTTGCGTTCAACAAGCACTAATGTGACTGATAGATACCTAAAGCTGGAACAAAACTGGAAGATAAAATCATTTATATATGTATTTAGTTTACAGTTAAAAAGATGTATTATCTCCACACCAGTATTTTGTGTGCTTTACACCAGTGTAGCAACCAGATCCCATGGTAAAAAAAAAAAATAAAAAAAATAAAAACACCTCTCTGGTGTGCCTCGTGTTGTGTGTAGTCACCAGCGATCAAAGGCTAATTAGTTTCAGCTGACACGGGGATGGCCCTCAGGTCAAAGATCATGACTGATGTTATGGAGATGATGGTGGAGAGAGGGAGAAGCAGGGGAGAGCCCAGGGATCTGAATCCTCATTAACCAGAAATTGTTGCTCTTACATCAAATCCCAGACTAAACTTAAACCCAACACATTTCCTATTCTAATCACCTGTATACAAATCTGAGCATTGTGCTAGCAGCTTGTCCCTTGGTGTGTGTTTTGGTAGAAAATAGAAAGAGATCAGATTCTATAAATTTACCGCATGTTTCCCCAAGGCCTATTAAAAATTAAATGCACAAAAATAAACACTTTGCAGTTTGCATTATACAGTATTGCCAGGTTATTCCTGGTTATGAGTCCGCCTGTGAACGACATAGACTCATAACCAGGGGCTCCCTCTACAGGCCGACTGTTAACTCCAGCAGCAGCAGGCAGCTCGCTCTCTTCCTGACAACATGCGCTCTCGCAATGCTTCATTTGTCATAGCAGATGTTCAAAACTATTTTCCCTGGAAGCCTAAAATTTGAAGAAGTAAATTAATATCCCCTCCCCTCCCGTTTTAAGTCCCTCAGACTCAGTTCATAGCCTGCACTAAGTGCCCTTGTTGACTCAATTGGATTAGCACTAATATGTAAACACAGGAGGTAAGAGGAGTAATCCTCTAATGAGAGGAGAAAAAAAGTGAATAAATAAGTTGAAATGCCATGCCTTGGCTTTAACTGAGGCATCTGTCAGGTAAGCTGGATATGTGTAGATTGAAAGTAGGTATTAAATGTGGACCAGGGGATATTCTGAGGTAAACAGTTGTGACCATTCAGTGACAGCGTAATTACTCGTTTGTAACTTAGTTGGATAATAGGAGCACCGCCTCAAGGGGATAAGACAAAGACTTGTTAATTATTAAAGCTTACATCAGCCAGGCACTAGAGAGTTGCAATTATTAATGTTGTTGTTCTTGTTTGTGCTTAAACACTACCTCTGCTGTTAATATGCTCATTAACCAAAATGAGTGATTTTATTACTCTTGATTTGGTTTGGGGTTTGTTAAACGTATCGGAGCTCAGCTGTCGTTGTGTACTGGGGGATAAACTCTTGTGGACAGGTGACGAAAAGAAGCTTGCTGATTCTTATTTTCTTCAGATTAATTATGAAGAAATATGATATTATATATATATATTATTATCTAGATATTAATCATAAAAATTACAATTCAGAGTATGAACTTTTTGCTCTTCGTAGCACTCATTTGTGGCGCAGTTACCAATATGCGTTCTATTAAAAAGATATTTTCATTTAGTTTAATCACACGGAGACACTGCAAGGCTGACTCCAGTATAGTGACACTTATCCTACTGCTAAGCATCACTCTCAATTTAAACATAATATTGCATCGCGCTGAAATGTAAACTGTTGTGTCTAATTAAGCAAATGTTCTCGCTCAAATTATCCAGTGCCATATGAAGTCCTCATTGAAATGTTGCGCTGTTATAACATCCTTTCCTATCCTGAGAGGGAAAATGTGTTTTTCTAATATCTGTTGCATAGATAATCATGGCTCAAAATACAAATGAGTTTCTGCAATTGAAGCCATAAATGTAGTGATAAAATATAATTTTATTCTACAGATATCTAAACATTATTAGTATGTAACTACAAAAAATGCAACATAAATTAAAAGATAATTCATCAAGCGATATAGAGCTGTTTCTGTACTGTTATTTAAGGTTACAGCAACTCCACAATTGTTTTGTCTGTTAAACTCTTACCACTAAATGCTCCTCTTACATCTTGCCAATAGTGATTTCAGGTGTCCACACTGTTGGTGCTGCTCATGTAGTCTCTCTAATTGGACCTGTCTGTTGATCGAGGGGAGAAAAGAGTATCTAAACACAGCGTGCCTCTTATAGTACAGCTGTAAGTCTGGCCGATAATAGTTAATGTCTGCGACTGATTTATTATAATAAAGAATAATTAGTTTAACTAAAAGCTAAATATATCTGTCTACAACAATAATGAGCTTTGCTTTAAGTTGTGTATTTCTATTTACTCAACTCGTTTCCATTGTTCTTTATTTAGTTCATCGCTTGAGACAGAGAGCCGTATCTCCTGTGACTCTTCATTGTGCTCCAAATCTTTATAGCCTTTGTCTAATTTAGAGGAAACCTTAGATGGACACATTCTTAAAATACACAAAAACAAAAAAAAAAAAAAATAATTGTTAAAGTAAACAAGCAATTATATTTGTCCACTCTCCATTGTGAGCCAGAACCATATGCAGCTTGAAAGGGTGTTCCTTTTCTAATGGGCCCCGTGGGGACGAAGGGGTTAATTGATGCAGATGTTGATCGCTTTTACACACGATGCAGGGAGCATCTCCCCGGTGGCTCCTATTAGAGGCAGTTTTAATGAAGTGCTAAACAGAAGGCTTTCCTACAGTGTGGCCTGTCCTCAGGAATACTCAGCAAAGAAAGCACTTCACAGGAAAACAAGGTCCCCTATTGATCGGCATGCCAAATAACTGAATCCTCTCCAAATCAATGCTTATTTCTCAACTTATAGAACCTAATAGAAGACAACGTGAGAGAAAGTCAATCAGAGAGGTGTTGTGTTGCTTAGGGCACATGTGGTTGTCATGTGGAGAAGGCAGTTTTTAACCTCTTGATGGTAATGGTCCCAATAATTCAGCTACAACTTAATGGGTAAATCATATAGAGGCTGCATATTATTTTGGCTTTTAAAAATGGCTTAAAATTTTTTTTTTTAAATTTATATATGTATATATATATATATATATATATATATATATATATATATATATATATATATATATATATATATATATATGATAAGAGGTAAAAATCTAGAAATTCACAATAAAGGGAATACATTGGGCTACACAGACACAATATAAAGCATATACAGTAGATCATACCACAATTCACATATTCATCTAATTTAACTTTTTTTTTAATTTCTAAAATTACCCAAGAAAAAAAAATAATGACACCACATAATGTGTACTAGTGAGTGGAGGTTGGTTAAAGTGATGGTAATGTAATGGGGCTTCTCACGCAGCGTTACCAGCCCATAGTCACTAAATTCTGCTCATTAAAATGACAAACCCAAACACAAAGTTACTCATGCGTGATCTTCAGCTGTGTATGGCATCTGGCCCTGACGCACCTCCGCCCCCAACTCCCTAGAGCATCACACACAAATACACACACGCACATGCAAGCACACACACACACACACACACACACACACACACACACACACACACACACAGAGTAACCCCAATCAAATTTTAAAACAATCAGCATTGCTTTCATTTCCAATTTAGTCACCTGCCACAGGCTCCTATTAGTGTCCACTGTGATACAATATTAGCGGTTTATAAATGAGGACGGTGCCGTCCTCCCCTTCAGTCTGAAGGAGTTTCTGCGTTTTCCCCAGTCAGCTTCTCACTCCATCCGTCAGCCTCTTCCATCCTGATTATCAGGAGACACCAATTTCAAAGAGACATCTTAATAGTGATGTCAACGTATTAATTAGAAGTGTTAATGAGCTAAAAGCAACCCAAATTAAATTAATACAGCACTAGACAGAGAGCGAAATTAGCTTCAATTTCTGTAAATGATTCTGAAGTGTGCACAACATATCAGCCTGTCTGAACATTCCCATCCCCCAAAGCTAATCAAGAGCTACATTGCAATTAGCTGCTTAATTAAAGCAACACTCTGCTCGGAAAATCCGGCACAATTAAGTAATGGCTGTTATAGCATGAAGACAGACTGTATTTTTCTTCTGGAGGAAAAAAAATAGAAAACAACATATTCTATCCCTAATGGCCTGCAGGGGATTGAGCCAGCCAAGACGTGCCAAGATGGAGAGGTTTCTATCTTACGCTTCAATGAGGATCTCTGCTCCAGCTGGAAGCCTTGTGAATCAATGACAGGAAGGCAGATCAAACTGCCGTGCCCAGGGTTGCTAAGACATCTGAATTGGCACCGACTGGGGTGACTGTGTCCTAATCACCAGCTCTGTTTTATCAGCTCAACGGCTTCCAGTTGGACAGAGGAGCTCCAGACTATTGACACGTTGCACATATTTCAGCAGTGGACCTGTTACTGATCCCTGTGGCTGTGGACACTGTTGTCCTTCAGTCCCTGCTGGTGTGGCTGGAATTTACCAGCACTGAGGGATAAACAGTCTCAGAGCCAAAGGAGAAAGTGTCTGTAGCTTTTATATTTACATTTAATTAAGATATCTATACATTGAGGTACTAAGTAGGGTCATTTTCTCATAGACGTCTTTACAATCAGACTTCGTTTTGCAACTAGAGAAGTCGCCCCCTGATGGTCATTAGAGAGAATGCTAGTTTGACTTCACTTTTCAGACCCACCGCCTCAAATTTCCCTTGTGCATTGCATTGTGGGACAATAGCGTCCATCAAAACAACTATATAGCATTTTTAATAATGAATACTGACTTTTTTTTGTGTAATCTTTATTTTGTCACTTTGTCCGTGTGAACATTGTAGTATGCAGCTTAAACCTGCTTGTATGGAATTGGGCTCATGTTTGGTTCAGCACTGGAACAGTAGTTTTACATGGATGTTGTCAGAAAAACATAGGTGGTGTCTAAATTCTTGGATCTTTTTATTCCGCTGGAGAGTAACAGCTCTCAGAACCTCCTAAAGGTTGCAAAAACTGCACCAACAGAAAACAAAATTGCATTTCTGCCAAACAAAAGGCACTATGTTAAGTTCAAGTAAGGAAACCACCCTGCTACTCACTTATTTTCTGTTTTTTAAAAAGTGCCTGAATGAGCGGTGAGCTGTGATTAACAGTCGTCTCGGAGGTGGAGTCCAGGGACCGTGGTGTAAACGCCATCCTTCAGCAGGTGTAGGCCACAGAAGAGCATATGCCGTCAGGTAACCAGGCTGGTTTGCTCTACAGAGACTCCGCTGTGATCGTTTCCCTGGGCCTGCTTCTGCTGGGAACCGGTGTCACTCACAAACACCATCTGCCTGAAAACAGATCTGCCTGTTTAGAGCACTTATCGGCGGGTCAAGGAGTGGTGCCTTCCTCTCAAAAGAGCCCCACACACCTGCTGAAGAAAACAAAGGGAGATGGTGCTTTGCACTTCTTTTATAGCTAATAATTTCTTTTTTTAGGAATCCGCCATGTAAACATAAAACAGTAAGAAGCACCAGGCACAAGAGATGGCTCAGATCCCACAGTGCTCCAGGATACCTTTCCCTTTGCTGAAGAGAGGAGAAAAGACACCTGAAGTGTTTGACGTTAAATTAGCTTTTCAAAGACAATAATTAGACTTCTTCCCCTAAAGGTAAATTACCTGCTAACCAACTGAACTGTGTTCTAATTATAGAATCCTGCCTCTGAGCCATTTCCAAGGATCCTTGTTCCGAGCAAGAAGATGTAAAACACATTAAAAAAAAAAAAAAATACATGTTGAAGTGGTAAAGCCTACAGAATTCAGAGTGGAAACATGTTCTCTAACACAGAGCTGAAAAACTGACGGATCACTTGCATAGCTGCAATAACCTTTAGAGGATTTAAACAAGATAATTTCATACAGCAACCAGATGGCAGCTATCGCTCCTTATGTGCATTTTGACAGAGGAGGTTGACTGAGCAACACTGGATGGGTGACAACTAGGTACTTATCTGTGCTTTGCATATTTTGCAGTTGATGTCGTGACACTGCAAATTGATTTGTAAGACACCCAGTCAGTGGAAGGATATTGAATATTTACACTCGCCATGTAATAAAACCCATCGTGTCTGTGATGGGGAGGGACTCGTTGGCCTTTGGGTCTAGGTAATTTCTCATTGTTCTGCTGGGTTGAGCGCTGAGCCTCCCGCAAGGCGGCACTGTGGCTGTGGATCGCTGCAAAGCCACAGCAAAGGGCCACACATTTGAATTCATCACCCGTGCCGATAGCCTGCCACTAATTAATATGTAAATTGAACATTGTTTGTTTGCTGCCGTGTCAAACTTTGATGTGAGGAGCGGCTTCCAGGTTAACAGAGATTTAGTGGAGATTGAGGGCTGCAGACCCGCCACATATCCCAACCAGCCTGTGATCTAATATTTTATTTAAATACATCGACTAATGCTGTATGTCTCCGCAGCTTAGAACCTGGGAGACAGGCTAATGATATTTTATTAAGCCAGAGTAATTGAGGATCCCATCAAAATATGTAATTAAACACTTAAGCATAATTATCCAACACAGTAGGAACCCGAATGAATTAATTAAAAAAACGTCAATACATCAATTTATTTGAATTCCTTTGTCCCTTTTCTACTTGTAATAATTAACATTTTAATTGCCTTAATTTGTGATGAGTAAAAGAAATTCACTCTTAATTTGACACCAGCAATAAAGCACGAAATTTGAGCTCACAGGAATTTGTTCGCAGGAAAATGATGATGAATGTTAGCCACATCCATTGCAGCCGAGAGCAGGAAAAGCTGCTAAAATTATTTATTTTTTTTGGAGTAAAGGTGGGGGAAGTGATTGTGATTGTGTGTGTGTGTGTGTGTGTGCGCGTGTGTGTGTGTGTGTGTGCGCGTGTCTTTGCTTGCTTGCTCGCTTGCCTGGGTATATGTTCATTATCAGCTGGCTGCCTGGGTTTGATGCATACCTGGAGAGCAACTTAATATCCTCAGGCCACTACTACATGTCAGGCCATGAGAAAGATACACACACAAGACAGAGGAACATCTCTGGCCCCGGTGGAGCCATTTACCTTTCTCCAAGTAGGTTCAAGATATTAATTAAGATAAATCTAACTCAATTCACACATTCTGCCATCTGCCTATTTATCAGAATTATGTTAATCATTTCTTTAGGGCAGAAGAATTATTACCCATTTTGTACGTAATTCGTATTAACATTCAGAACTAAATGATTCTGCATTCTGTTCCATACGGACTCCTTACACCATGACATCTTTTCAGCATACAGTAGTAAAAAAAAGTGACACATTCATAAGACACAGCGCATGACAGCGCTTTCCCTCTGGTACTCCCACAAACACTATGGAAATGTATCCATTCTAATCATACACAGCCTCTCAGGATTTATTCATCATGATGCACCTCATGCGTTTGAACAGCTTTAAACAAAACAATAATGTTATGATGATCCATTCTGTCTCGGTGGCTGTGATTTGATGTGAGTCAAGGCTGCTTTTTTTTCCTTTTTCTTTTTTCTTTTTTTTTTTTTGGCCAATAGATGAGCTAGTTAATTAAACTCTGAGGAGATAATTAAGATGAGACGGCTGCTTGAATCACTCCGGTCATTCTGCCATTATCTGGGGCAGGCCGACAGGTGGCACAGGCCTGCGTCAGGTGACAGCTCAGCCAACAGATCGCACCATATGATGGTATGGGCAAATCTCAAAGCATCCCCTGGTGCAAGACACACATGTCATGCAAATCTACTGTAGTTTATAGAGTTGTTGGACTTGATTCCAGCTTTAGGTTTTGTGGATGCTGCTGGCTGATGGCACGTCTTGGTCAGAGTCAGGGGGTGGAAGGAGAGTGCCTTGGCTAAAACAAGGCAGATCATACTCCTGCACAAGCCAAGGACTAATGAGGGTGAAGACGGGGCCAGGCGATGCTATGTGATTAAATTTAGATCTGGAGGGAGATCTTGACCCATGGTGGCCCACGTCTAAGTGACATTTACCCAAGAGAAACACACTGCAGCTGAGGCTTATTAACCTTTTATAGATCTAAGCACTGCCGCCTGTATTAATTGGCAATTGGATTATTAAATTGACCAAATTCAGAGTGATTTGATCCAACAAGGTCTACAATGCGGAGGCTATTTTGAAAGGTCCGTTCTGTGACAATGTGTGCGTCCGATTCATGTAAGAGGTTCAATCTTCTAAAGCAAATTCTCTGGGAGAATTGTCAGTCAATTATAGGATTGCAACAAGCGTTATTTGAGGTAAGTCATTAGGTTAACTGTGAATTACACTGTCAATAGTAAAGCGCTTGGATCGGTTCCTAGGACATATAAGTCAGAGCAAAAGTCTATGTCATGATGGAAATTGTGTTGACCACTTACAACTGGATCTGTAGTGCAGTGCAACAACAATGAATTCATCACATCTTGTTTATGGTTCAATCTTTTCCAGATTTAAGACCAATTACAGCGACTTAATCAAATCAGCTTGATTATATAATGGATGGAAATGTTGCTAATTATACTGCCTTCTTTTTATCAATAGATTCCAAATTGTTTATACATATATACATATGTACCAAATCTAAATTAAGTGAATTTCAAACAGTATACTGTGGCTTTTAAACAAACATATTTCCCATGTATGAAACTGAAAAAAAATATTTCGCTTGATTAATATTCTTGATGCTAAAAATCAGTGTGACAATAAGTGTCACAACTAATGAGTTGTGTTTTTCAAAGTCATTTTCTCATTTTTATTCATACTTGGTTTTCAGAATAATTCAGAATTCATCTAGAATGGAATTTAATATGTAGTCTGCTGTATACTGAGGCATCGTTAGCTAATTCAGTGACATAATTACATATTGACTGCATTGTCTCTGATCTTATTGGGATATCAATTACATGTGTTTAGCTTCTGATGGGACATTATTTTGTGGCTGGATTGTGTCTGATTTTATTTTCATACACAACAGAGTTCTATCAAACCTTCCATCTTATTGTTGAGAACTTAGTTTACCTCTTTTTTTTTAAATGGTATTGTATTGTATGTATTGTACATATTTTAACAATAGTACGTATGGAAGAGATGATTTTTCAGTGGTGTTATCACCCCGTCTTTAAGAAAAGGAAGCCGAAAGGTTTCAGAATTGAAACATGCATGTTTAACACTTTACCAAATGGGCTGTCAAATCAGTAACTAAAGATAAGCTCCACTGATATTCGATGAGTTACATTCTTAAAGTCTCATATATGTTCCATCACTTGATCGGTATTGTACGATATATAAAAAGCATGTTATAACTGCATGTGAAAAATGTAATGTGAGAGTAGACAATAATGCTGTTCTACATTCAGACCCTTGAACAGCTCAGTGCGCAGCTTCTGTTGCAGGCAGGGAACTTGATCCCAGATGCAGATTTCAATCATCAGTTTAACTGTGATTATCATTTGTTGGTACACAGTGTATTTACTTAATGAGTCTAAAATAAAATAAAGAAGATGAAGTGGCTAAGCCAAATATAATCCGTACAACAGATTTTCCCAGCAGCTCTAAAACTTGTTTCTGTCCCGTGGTGTTGATGCAGATATTCACTCAGAACAAGACGGCCACTTTTATGGACTTCTTACAGTCAGTTAAGATGACCGACAAGCACTGGGAACATTAGTTCTGTGCCACAAGTCCCATACATCAACTGTCTTGTGGCGAGTAAGGGAAGGGATCAACATATTCTAAATGAGTAGACATAATCCCACTGAATGTGGAGTTAAGCCATTTCATAATTAGCAGATTTTCTAATGTATGCCAGGCTTTAATGACCTTTGCAAATGAGAATGGTTGTTTGAATTTCCATCCTTCACATCGTTTTATCCCTGCCATATCTGCCTGATAGAATGAGTGCACCAGTTGATGATATGCATAAGCTTAATGAACAAGTGCACACACTTCTGAATGGAAACTGATGGGCTCAAGCCAGGGAGATTGGAAATGCATTTCCACACCTTGCATATCATCATCATGCTCATAAGTGGTGTCTCTCTGACCCGTTAACAATGCATTTCAAGCCTTTTCCTTCAATTAGGTACACTCCTCACTCAGATTTCGCTCATCAAAATAGCATTAGCATACTATAGTAAAAAGATATGCTGGACTCCTATAGCATCACAACCTTTTAACTATTGTAAATGACAAAATTATCATTTGTTCAACAGTGCAGATGAAGATCAGGAGGAGCAGAGTATTGCCTTCCTATAATATGTTGTTCTCAAGAGTTCCTGTGTTCCTTGGTTCAATCTCACAACTATTAAGTGTTGTTTTCAGGCACAGATAAACATTCTCTGATAAGGTAGCATTTAGCAGCTTAAAAGTCAGATATTTCTGATATTTCAGGTGTTGGTGGCGACCCAAAACAGAGCTAAAAAAAAGAATATCTGAATATGTCTTATGAAACACAATGTGTAAAAAGGCAAGCGTTAACATGCTCGCCATATCAACTTAAAAGCCACGCCTTGTTGTCACCGGCCCCCAAGTGGCCAAAATAAAATCAGTTGTTGCAGGTTTAAGTACACGCTTGGAAATGAATTGACAATGACTCCCTTTAAACTGTGGATGTAAATCTTACATCGAAGCTGCAATCTTGAACTTCTTTTACAGCAAAGCTGGTGGAGCATCTCATGTAACATTCAGGTGTTTCTCCTCACTGTTGTTTATCTGCAGGCAACATCTCATGAATTTACCAAGCACCATGAATGCAATTTGATAATCGTTTTGACAAATCGACAAATGATCTCAATTTCTTAACAGTGTTTAATTACAGCATCTCTAAATTAGCATGGTTTGTTGTTGTTTTACCACAATCATTATTATAGGATAGTTTGGTATTTAGAACAAACTTTTGCTTGCGTCTCGGGAAAGACAAACATTAAATTACATTTTTTATTTGAAGGGGGGGGACGGTAAACAATCTCTTTAAATTTAAGTTATGCAGGCAGCATGATGTACCAGGAAGTGAGAGCCTACAGTAATAGCAGTTTCCGCTGGATAGACAATTTTTAGTATATCTAACTTGCTATGTAAAAACTAAGTTTCATCAAGTTCTACCACTGTCTGATGTGTCAAGCTTTTCACAGTCGCGCTGCCTAACTCTTCCCTCATGAGACGCCTGCAAGAAGCCACGTGGTGGGCTCTGCTAAAAGCCACCAACATGCATCATGGCTTTAATGCTATCAAACTCTAATCTGTCTGGGATTTCGTGTGTGTTAACACAGCTACGAATGCAGAGATCAAACACTTCAACAGCACTACACAAATGTCTCAATATATTTACTAGACAATAAACAACCCATTCAATTCCAAGGATTTGCATGAGAAACGTGAGCATTAGTGAACAGAGACAAGTCTTCTGCCTTTCTGCTGAGGGAAAGCTTCAAACGTGATCCTTTGTCAGACGGGATGGGCGACACAGACACACAAGCCTCTCGCTTTTTTGGCAGATCTGGGCTCACAATGCCATAGATTAGCAACAGCCTGACCACAGAGCTGAAATAAGCTAATTACTTAATTAGTTGACCCAATTCTTTAAGCTTCTTTTAGCATATTAACAAGAGCTATGTAACAAACAGTTGTGTTTCACAGAGGTGGTGTTTGTTTATGGAATTACAATAATGAGGATCAAATACAAAACATACGGTCAATGGCGCTCCTTTTATGGAATCTCTGCTTTAGAAAATCTATTTATTATTTGATTTCAGCAACACTGAGGCGCTTTTTGTTTATGTAAAACACAATTCAGCCTTTGTCTTATGCACATGCAGAAGATCCTGCTGCTTATTTGTCATTGACATCGTCTGCTATCCTGCTATGCTTTTGTGTGTATGTTTTTTTTGTTTTTTTGTCTGTTAAACAATTAAGCTGCTTTGGGGGAATGGTTTGACCGCCCTCTCAATATTCCTGGACATTTGAGCAACGAGGGACAAATGAGTGAAGGGAGAAAAAAAAATCTTATTAGATTGAATGATGATTGAAATGGATTAATTTACATTTTCAGCATGCATACTTTACATACATGATCTTTGCTCAGCACAGGGAGTTCTGGGCAAAAGAGCACTATTTGTATGAGATGAACTCATCTATATGCTAATTCATTGGCATGTAGACCTGCTTCATTCCTTCCATTCAGGACTGTTTACCTATTAGCTCTTATAGATGCAAAGGGAATTGGCATATTAAAACCAAAAAGCTAAGGAATACAGAGCATTAGCAGTACATCACCTGTTATTATATTTATATTAGGGTGGCATTTCTGCCCTTTGTTTAAGCTGAAACAACAGCTTCCAAGACACTTATTACAAATAAAATAAGCCAAGTCTTTCACTTAACTGAGACTTGTTGCCCCTGACAAAGGCACAGTGGGTTTTCAGAAGTCCTTCAAAGGACTAGAGCAGACTACACTATACTGAAAACCATATGAGCTCTCCTGATTCAAATGAGGAATGATCTGACCCTCAGAGAGGGAAAACAACTTAGACTGTTTAGCATTTCACAAGTCGATTTCCAGGTTTCAAGGAGCTATAATGTTGTGTGCATCAGAATACAATTTATAACATTACATAGCACAATACCTGACTTAAATATTGCCTCGAAACATTAGCATGGCCCTGTAAGGAGACGTTTGACGGATCAAGTTACAAGTGATGCCTAAATGCTAATGTAATTTCACATGAACCAGGCTGAAAGAGATGTAATCAACCCATTCCTGATTCATACCACTGTTGTGTTTAAGAGGATGACAACCCCCTTTCTTATTGTCTATGTAATTCACCAAAATTGCCACTTACAGCCGCTAAGAGCAGGATGTTTCATCTCCAAGCTTCCTCTGGTCTTTGCTACTCATCCCATTTCTACTTCCTCCAAAAGTGCCACCACTTCATTAACCTTGCCAGGCATGAGATAAGAGAGGCAGTGCATCAAAGCTGCCTGCCCACAGAGAGAACAGAGCCCTGCATGGCTCCACTACACAGCAGCCATCACACACACTGGCAGATACACAGTCCACAAACCATCCAACGTGCAGAAAAGACCTTTTGTGTTCCAAACTGTCATTCAGAACTGGTTTTGTGTGTGTGTGTGTGTGTGTGTGTGTGTGTGTGTGTGTGTGTGTGTGTGCGTGTGTGTGCGTGTGTGCTCAAGACATCATTATGTTTTAAATTTAATTCTAAGTAGGGTGAAAACATTTGCTTGTTCCAAAGGTTTTAAGGGCGTTTGATTGGGAATGGAACGTAAAATAATTGGTCTGGGTCAGCCTCTTCATTGCCTTAGACCCTGCAGACACTTATTTATGGCGTCTCATAGCACAGGAGGTCAGGTACACAGCGCTGTCATCACTACTTAAAACCTCGAAAATGAGAAAATTAAACAAGAAAAGCATCAAAGCCAACTTCAGCCCGATGAGTAACAACTCCCGACTTCCTCAAAGCATGAAAGTAGATGGTAGGAAATGTATTAACTGAGTCACAATATTGTTTTACTTGCACCACATACAAATCTCTCTGGTGCATTTAATCCCTCTACCCACAGTTTCTCAGAAAGGAGGATATAAATTATTTTCCTTTGGTGGAAACTCTAAATCCCTGTCTGGATTCTGTTAAAAGGCTTAAAATGTCACTAAATGCCAAGGCTGAGACTCCTGCTAACACGTAGGTCTTTAAGACAAGATGTTAAAGCGTTGAAAGTTACCTGAAATTGATGAGGTTAATATTCTTATCGCAAACCGAGGCTTCCGTGAGAGTGGATATTGAAAATAGCCAGGTAACCCTTCATATTAGAGGCTATCACGAGGATTAGCAGTATAAACACCAATTACACATTTAATTGTTTATTGTCAGTTGTATTTAGAAAGCCTGCCACAGTGCATAAATTAAAAGGATTGGGATATAGAGCGGGGGGGGGGAATTTGCCACAATATGGTATCATCATAAGTATGTATTTCAGTGGCGAAGACAAGGAAATATTCCCAAAATAACAAGTCAAACTGCTGAATGCTAGGCTGTAAATGAGTAATTTACCATGAATATCCTTCTCTATCCCTTTACGGCCATATGAATTTCCAAACCACGTTATAGGCTACTAGCATGGATGGGTCTGTCACTGAAATTTGAAATAGAGGACAAAGGGCCACCGAGCAAATAGGTTTTTTTTAGACACCATCCTCCGAGTTCTCTGCCAATGTGAATCAGAGGTAAAATACAGTGCATTAAGTCGACCTCTGAGGCACCACAGAGGAGGGTAGAGTGAGACATTCTGCTATCTATTAAGACTTGCGTTATGTATATATTGTGTTTTGAAGGAATTTTACTGATCCACAAAACCAGCAGGAAAGGATAAGAGTGAGTCCCTAAGACCATGTGGTAAGCAACTGCAGTGCAGAATCTCAAGCAAGTTGAAAGTTGCTGTGCCGTTAAGGAGAAAGTCTGGCAGAATCCTGCATGCCCGCTGATAACATGGTTGGATTAAGGATGTTTAAGGGAAGTGAAAATTATTCATTTGAGATGGATGAAAGCTGCACTTGTCAAGTCTACCAGTCATGCACTTTATACATTTCATTTCCACTAGCCAGCATGCATAATTTCCCCTCAATGCAAATTTCTACACACTGAAAATTGTGAGCATATTTACCCCGCTGCCTTAACACATTCTCTGACACAGAAAATGGATCATCTCTATTGAACAGGGACCAAAACAATGCAATTTTGTTTGCAGAGGTGTGAGAATCTAATTTTGTGCAGGAAGATAAAGTCACAAGACTCTGTAGAATACAAACAATGGCTTTCATTTGAAATCACGCCTGAATCAAAAAGAGACAATGTTTGGTTGCCCTGCTCATCAGAATGAACATACATGGGAATCATTTTAGCACACGCCCTAAAAATTATCTATAAAGAATTCACGTTTTGAGTGTAATTACTGGTTTTAAGTCTTAAAAGTCTCGGCCTCAGTGTTGGTCCTTGCAACTGAGTATATATATACTGTATATCAGTCTCTCTATACAAATATTATGATCTCTCTGATGAGAATTAAGTCTGCAGCCTGGATGGCCAATAAATTAGAGGCGCGCTTCTCGTTTACTCATCAGAGCTAATGAGCCTGATAAAATTACCTCGAGGATCATAATTACAGGCTAGTGGCAGAGGCTCTGGCAGGGAGTGGAATAAGACGACACACACACACACACACACACACACACACACACACACGCAGAATTTAGATTGTGTTAGAAGTGGCAGCGTACAACAGCTAACCTAAAGCATCACAAAGCACTCACGTCTTATTAATAGAATAACAGACTAATATCAATGTGCACATGCAAAGATTATACATTGTGCATTTTCATTCAGGGAGCCTAAACAATTTAGCTAATGAGACATATAGAAACTAGTGTTGTTCGACATCACCACATTTATATTTTAAATGTACCGGATTAACATAATGTAAGGTGCTGAACAATATTACAATATCCACCTTTATGTCAGTTCAAACAGATTTTACCACCGTTTCATAAAGACTAAGCACTTCATGGGTAATGGCATATTTTAATGAACGATGGCAGCCTGGACACAAGAGCTCACCTCAGAGGATTCCATTTCATCACACATTCACAGGATGAATTGTTTTACTTATGAATATTAATGTCCCTCTAATTTGAGGCTGTTGTTAATGCTTGTCGCTAGGAGCTTGGCAAATCAGGTCCCATTCCTGTTAAAACCATGTATTAGACACCCCCCTGACACTAAGCCCTCGCCTTTGATTCTTAATTGCAGTAGTGCAAGCATTTGCAGTAGATGGGGCGCAAAGCTTTAATTAACTCTAATATCACACATTCAGTCTCGACTGTCACCCACATCATGCATGGCATTTTGTACCAATATCATCCCCAACTCTGCTCAGCTAGAAAGATTGTGTTCCAAGTTCATGATCACAATTTCATGCATCTCAAAATGAGGGATATGTAGTTTATAAGTAGCAGTAATATATTGACGCCAGTAAATTATCTTGATGTCGTTCTAAAAAAATAAAACTTATTAAAAAGCATGCATTGATGCGGCTCTGTGATTGCCGCACAGCTTTAATGCAAAGGAGTCGCAGCATTGTTGGTTTCTTACCGAAAGCAACGTCTGATCTTGGCAGTCGTCGAATCATTGGTGAAGCTTGAAATACGGGAAGTGGTGTGATAAAAAGTTCAAGGATGTGTTTAAATAGAAAGATGTGTGCCAAAGGAAGCTGTTAAGTAAATAAATCAACCTCTCATACATACTAATCTTCAAAGGATTTATTGGACTACAGATTTCAAGTTTAAAAATACTATAAATGGGAATACAAGTATATTCAGAAACACTTAAAATGCAACAATTACAGTACATTCCTCACAAACACTGCGAATGCCATTTTCACACATGAATGACTCCACACAACCTTTGAACATTTTAATAGCTCAGGTACGGAGCATTTCTGATGCAGATATTAGTAAAGAGTAATGTTTAATTAAACCCGGTTTGAAGATAAAGAGCTCAATACAACATATAGTTCATAAGCCTTCCCCGGCCATAAGCTACTGCTCTACCTAATCCTCTTTCACATAACATTATTGCATCAGCACAGCTGAACATTTTTGCAGCATTTATAAAATTAGCAAAGAAATTAACTGTCCGTACTGTGGCAAATTGGATTTCCAAGTTCTTGCCTTGTGATACAGCATACCCAGGCTGCCACCTACAGTACAGCGTGAGAGAGGAACTACAGTCTGCAACATGTGTGGCTCTCCATTTTACACTCCACAGCCATTCAAAACTAAATTGTCAAGGCTTTTTCCTCCTGCTAATATCCTTACAGGAAATTTGTTAAAATCCATTATTAAATAAATACTGAAATAATTTCATTTTGGATCAAGACTGTTGAAGGATTACACATTTATTCTAACTCATATTTGCATGTGGAACAGCCAGTGTTCCCTCTGTAATTTCAAAACCCTGATAGCTTATGTTTTTAACTCCCGACATCCAATTAGTTTGACCCAGTACAAGTTGATTTGCTAAAAATTAACAATTACAATCCAATCATTCAATAAATATACAGAATCTTTACATGACAATATCCATAACATCCATGACTAAAGACATTTTTTTGTGACAGTCCTCTACTGAAGTCAAATTGATACAAAGGAAAATACTCACAGCCGCATTTCACGTAATTAAACAGCATTTTGGAGAAAAAAACAATTCTGAAAAAAACAATTCTGAAAAAACATGACACCCATTGTGAAAGCAAAGATTGAACCATTCAGAAATTCTAACTTCAGTTGAATAACAGCAAAGAACTGAAGGTGAATGAACATAAATACAATTTAAACTTTACTTTTAGCTTGAAATATTCTGAAACAACTGGAAACACACATGATTTCATCCATTACTCTTCCTTGTTTGACATCTCTTCATTTGCCTTCTCATTAGCACACTATGTACTGCAGTACTTGAATGTAAAAAAAACCTTGAAACATTTTAAAAGGGGTGATAATAATGTCAATTTAGTAAAAAAAATGCCTTCATTCCACTCGTCTTTTACTTCTTCGCCTGAACAGTTTTGAGATGGAGGATTTCCTCTTATTTTTGGCTTTCTTTACTCCTATTTACCCAAAAACAGAGTGTAAATTAGAATGATGCATTCAAACTGGAATATCATGTCTGAAAGAAAAAGCCTTTCATGCAATACTTACCAAGATTTTGCATCATTTCATTCAACTGCTGATCCTCCTCCACTTCCCTGAATTTGATTAAAAAAAAATTAAACTCTAGTTTAGCATTTTGTCTTATTTGCATATCAATGTGTAATATTACGAGTGTCGCTCTGCATTACTGATCACTCATGTAATGTAAAAATGTGTTTTGAGATGGATCGTGTTACCTCAGCCTGTCTTCATCCAGACCCTCCACTATTGCATTTCTGCCGTCCACTATCTCCATCAGTCTCTGCATCAACTTCTTCTCCCGCTGTTGCTCCTCTCTAGACTTCAAATGATCTGTAACGTCACGTTTACAGTTTTTAGTATATGAATGAATAAATCCAACAGAGGGGATGTGTGCAGAACAGAGTCTGATCTCTACCTGGCTTCTCCAGCAGCCTGCGAAGTTCCCCCTCCACACCTGGCTGCTGCTGCTCCAGCTCCTGAGTCCTGGCTCTGAGATATGCATCGAGTTATCACATATATATAAAGAAAAGTAAACCTCATTAATTATGAACACATGCAGCTGAACAATTTAGAAAAATACATTTGGTTTGACAGTTAATAAATTGGAATTATTTCTAGCGTTGTAGAAAAAGTGCATAGGAACAATAAAAGTGACAACAACAGGCTTCATTTGGATGAATACCACTGGGAAATATTTCAGGGCAATAAGTTATTTTGTATAATTAAAAAAAGAAAATAGCTTTGGCACAAAGTTAACCACAGACTGCAGTAAAAAGCTCCCTAATAGAATCAATTAAACCCAATACTATGAGACGATTAAAGCTGTAGACTCACATGTATACAAGCTCTGACTCCTTCCGAATGTACATCTGCTTCTTTCGAATCAAGTTGAACCAGTCGACCATCAGTGGGTCCATTAATATATCTCCCTCCCCCTCTGGAACACAATGCAACATTTATTAATGTTAGTAAGATACAATTTGTGACCCGTGACGATCTTTTATGAAGTTTTATTATCTAGGCACTAACGTGTGTGTACATACATACAAATAATAAACAATTAGAACACCTGTCGACTTTGCAGACATTTCTGGAGAATGTGCATTTACTATCCACTATCCAGTTTAACAGAGTTCAACTAAATGTGTCTTACTTGTGAGTAAAGGAAATTCTGCAGGGACAAATTAAGCTCAGAGATTTCAGTGTTCAGATGGCAATATTTAAATATAATGTTGGCTCAGTGCTCTCCTGATATCATATAATACAGTGACTGAGGTTATAGCGCAAGCTGAAGAATAATTGTTTTCATTCCCATTTAATATTTTGGTTGATTAAATTATTTTTTTTTATCATTTTATTTAATATAGCAATCAAGAAGCCTCCCCTCATCCAGTATCATAGCACATTTTATGTCGACTAGATCAACTCCTAGTTTTCATACGACTGTACTAGACACACAATAATACAATTGAGTGCAATAATAAATGAGGTGTTGGGTTTATCTGGCTGCAGGGTGCTGGGTTGTTGAGATGGAGGGCGACTCCCCTCCCATTTCAACACTTCACTGACAGGACTGTAGCAGTCAGGAATACACAGCCCTGCACCTTAGGTGTGGGCAACCCTACATCTGATACCTTTATCTCAATGTAAACATTACCGCCATGTGCCGTAGAAGATATGTACAACGGTTAAGAATCAAATTCATTTACTGTATCGTTAACATCAGTCATCCCCACTTGTAAACCCAACATAACCTTCCTTCCCTTTTCTCACCAAAAGCTTGGGCAAATATTTTATTTGATTCTATTTATTTTCTAAAACACCAAAATGATAAGTCAATAAGACAACTATTTCAATAATTGAGTCATCGCTTACATAAACACCAAACATTCTCTGGGTTTTTTTGTCAAATATGAAGATAAAGATAAATATCTCTGGGTTTCAGACTGCTGGTCGTACAAAACAAGCATTTTAAATGTCACCATAGGAAATTATAAAGAACATTTCTCATGATTTTCTGACATTTTATGTAAAAAAAAAAAAACATGAATTGATTAATCTTAATTAAAATAATAATTAGTTGCAGCCCTACAGTAAATACACAGGCCCCTGCATTCCCATCTATAACATAATTCCTCATCCAAGCATGATCTAAATATGCAATTTAACATGCAGGGGATGTAGAGCAACACAGAGGGAATACATGATGAAGCACAGATTTGTCTTCATCACTTATTTAATAATGATTTAGCAAAAATCCAGTAGGGATTAGCTTTAATTTATTTAAACCCAAAACGTGAATCTAAAATGTTATAGGCCGTTTAAATATTTTCCTAAAGCAGTATTCGTGGTTGAGGCATTCCTTCCGTCCACCACTTTATTACGATATGCACTGCAACACAGCTTCCATTTCCTGGAACACCCGAGTAGGTGGATCAATAGATTTTTAGAGTGAATATTTGCCAAACCCAATTAGTGACTAATCCATTAAAACACAGATCAAAGTCACATTTACAATAAGGACAGATAAGGACCGGGACCGATGACAAGACAGTCTACATTCTGCCATCACCAGAACAAACTGAACTGAACTTGAGTGCCAGGCTTGAGTTTTTAAGACGATAAGTTGAGAGGTAGACGATCTCCTAGTGTGCAATTGATGTCAAATCCCGGCCAAGCGATTGCATGCTCAGACTTCCTGGTTGGCGAATAGGAGAAGAGGAAAAAAAACCAAACTACGCAATCGACCAGAATATATATTACTATACCCAAGTCATGTTGACCTTGAGCAAAGCAATCAGGCCCCCTACTCCCACTACCTCAAAAGAGAAGCAACATCCCTGTGGGCTGTCTGTTCCTCTCACCTCATTTGGCTGCAGAAACAGTAATAGAAATGGCAGATAAATCCCCCAAACACACACACACACACACACACACACACACACACACACACACACACACACACACACACACACACACACACACACACACACACACACACACACACACACACACACACACACACACACACACACACACACACACACACACCTCCAGCTGATGGCAAGTTAATGTGTGTGTGTGTGTGGCAACCAGGACACAACTCTGCACCAGAGATGCTCTCACTGAAGCAGCAGTGGGATTCAGCAGTTTGCACAAATACAATAAAATATCAAAGTTTGTGTCATGTTTGTTCACTGCAAGAGAGCAAAATTGACCATTGAATCCACAACTTCTGCCTCAGAATAAGTGAGATTGGGGGAGTGTGTATTTTCAAATTGCACAGCTTGTTTCCGACACGTCAACATTCAATTCTGTGGGCATGTCTAAACAAGGAAAAGGAAGAAAATGGAAACTAGAATTACCGCCTTGTGGTTGTATGCCTCACCCAGTCAAGTTGCAGTTTACATTCATGTCTGTCAGAAATGTCATCACTACATATAATTGTATCACAAAGACATTTGTGTGACATTGTCATAATTATTAGCATAAGAATTCTTGAGTTATGGACAAAAATGTGTCTTGTGAGGTCAGAATGGCCTTGACCTTAAATCACCAAATTCGAATCAGTTCATCTTTGAGTCCAGGTGGACGTTTTTGCCAAATTTGAAAAAAATAAAATAAAATAAGAAAAAAAAAAATCACTCAAAGCATTCCTGAGATACTGTGTTCATAAGATTGAACCGGACGTACGGACGGACAGACGACCCAAAAACATAATGCCTCTGGCCACGAGAGGCAAACTAAATTATTGCAGAGGAAGAGTGACAGGAATAAAGTACCTTCCTCACAGCTGCGGAGTTTCTTCTCCAGCTCCACACCCTCCTGCTCCAAATGAGCCAAGTTTGTCTCAATATCATTCAGGTCCCTCTCAATCTGCTCCGCTGGAATGTGATAAGACTTCACCTGATACAAAACAAAAGAACTTAAGAGTCAAAGTATAAGTATAGATAACTTTAATTTGAAAATTCCAACTTTGGACACTTAAACGTAAAGAAGGTCGTCCATTTTTTACTGGGAATATAATGAAAGCATATTTGTAGAGCTGTTAATTAATCTCTTAAGAGACTTAATGGAGGGAACTTACAGAGGGTGACCTCATTTCAGTCCTGGAGGCGTTGGTGGGTGACAAATACTTTCCCTTTTTAGCACCTAAGAGGTAGATAAAATAGGATTAGATAGTCCTTTCATGGCAGCTTTTCAGAAAAGCATTGTCACATATGACTTCACCTGATTTATTTTCAGTAAAAAAAAAAAAAAAATGACTGCTTATATGAAATCAACAAGATGGCTTCGGCCATGTATGTGTGGCTTTGATTGTGACATTTTTAAAAAGCCGAGAACCAACCTGACGGATTTCTGTGATTGGCTGAAGCAGTCGATGAAGAGCTAATAGATTCCACAGCTGGCCGTCTGTTTGGGGATTTCACAGGCGAGTAACTCCCATGTTTGAAACCTAAAATAAGGACAAGAAGGTTTACATGCTGTAGATCTGCAGAGAGTTCAAGCTGCTAATGTTTGTTCTAGCCATGCTAGAGGAGTGGTGGGATCGCAAAGTTGTCATATTTGGGAATTGTGTAGTAACAACAGAATCTATAGTACACACTCACACAGAGCACACACGTATTTTATAGTTGCTTGATATAGCATTTATAGGCAACTTTTCTTTTGGCTGTTAACCTATGCTAATTAGGATCAACTGCCAATTGGAGTCATAAGAAAACAGGTACGAACATTTCTGCGGTTTAACAGCACGTCATGAATCTGACGGACTTTTCTTAAGAACAAATTGATGAACAAAGATATTGGTGAATGAGGCCCAATGTTTAGCTGTTTTGGTTCACCATCACCGCACTCATGGCACCAGCAGGCAGCCGTTTTTAGCGAAAAAGCTGACAGTTAGCGACTAGCTGGTGAACATCGTGGAGAATTATTATCACACAAGAAGCCAAATATTTCCCTCAGGAATTGGTAAAGACCAAAAAGCTTTAAAAGGATATTGGACATTTGCAAATAGTATATTTAACACATACTACATAGATAGATTGTAACATTAGTCTGCCTAGACAAGTTTTAAAAAAGTACTATGTTCTATGCCACAATGCACCTTATTGAAAAATAACACTGACGACAAAGAGTGTAAATTCTAGTAGAAAAAGATACTCACCAAGGTTTCCAGAACCAAGCTGAGGTTTCTGCGGAGAGATTTCCCTGAAGTGTTCAGGATCGAACAGAGCAAAAGTAACTGGAGGTCCTGCAGGTGTTGGCGCTGAGGGAGGCCTCGTCGTTCCATCGGGGACATAAGACGACGTCGTGGACTTGAATCCAGATTTATGTTGCTCAGTAAAGGCTTCAGCATCTCTGTGAGAAAGACACAATGAAATGACCCTTTAAGTGCTGTTACCATTTTAAAACAGCGTTAAAAGTAGCATTTATCTGACGGATTTAATACACCTACTGTAAAGGCTGAGCTTAAAGAATGAAATTATAAGAAGAGGCCTCACCTTTTACTTTGTAATGATAAAACGGGGAGGGATTGGAGGAATCATCAGCAGGGATTAGAAATGAGAGAATCTAGTGTTAGAGTGGCAAAGGTTCAGGCCCGGCACTCCCTTGGGCTTGTTAGGATGGGGGACAGAGCTAGCTGCTGCACTCTCAGCCACTCAACATTAACAGAGACGGAAGAAGCTCGGCGATTCTGCATTCTGGAGGGTGAATAAGCTGAATGGTCAGCGTTATCTCAAGACAAATCTTGTCCACCTGTGTGACATTCCCACGTCCGCCTAGTGAGTTACGAGGCAATGGTGAAAATGAAGATGATTGAGGATACTTACTTTAAACCTAGCTCGAGTTTCACAGGTTTGAGCTTCAATTGCCCCCAGACTGGATCTGCAGACAAATGATTTAGACAGAAGAAGTTGAGGGAATGACTTAAAAGCAAAGCTTATCACTACTTCATCTGTCACTTGAATTTGAGATCATTCCAAATTTCAAAACCAGTTGTCACGTTGACATCTGCTTTAGCAATTAATCAAAATAGTTCAACTTCTTGAACACAGTAAACAAAAGACTCCCTCTACTCGTCTCCTTGTCACACTCGCATGAACAGCTCATAATAAGTGCAGCTACTGGTTTCATTATCTAGGCTCTCACAACAATGCCCAAACGTAACCGATTCTCACCTGCATACCTGTATTAAAGACACAAATTAGGCTCTAATCTGTGCATGAGACAAGCAGATACATTCACAAACTGTTACATTTGAGGTGATCTCTATTTCCAAACAAGTTGGAGTAACGGTCAGTATGTGATCCATATTAACAGGAGACATAATTACTTTACATGATAGGAAAAGTTCTGTAAAAAAAAAAAAAAAAAAAAAAAAAAAATGTGATGACCATTTCTATTAAAAACCAACAGTAATTGTGTTTCTGTCTGAAAAGTACCCGACTGTCAGGATGCTGCACCCATGCGTACACATCCATCCGAGGAGTGACAGTTCAACTGTGACAGTTCAACTATGAAAGTTCATTAAAAGTGTGAGACAGAAATTAAAATGTCAGTATCCAGCATTGTGGCCACATCGTGGCTGTATAAATAGGGCAAAGATGACAAAAGGACTTTGTTTTCAATGAATGCGTTGCGAGACAGACAGGAAGAATGAGGGTGGGGGTGGATGTTGGCTGGATGTCAAATAATGGATCAAGAACAACTGAAATGAATTTAGTAGCGCTTGCCTTTGGCAGTTGTGTGTACAGTTGTTGGCCTTGTGTTGTCTTTGTTGATGGCCTTCAGACATGGCGGTTCCTTATTGTTTGTCTGGCTGGTGGAGGGCTGTCCTGCCCAGTTTCCTGCTGGGACTTGGCTGCATTTATCTTTTCTCAAACCAGGGCTGTCAGCTGAACTTGGCTCATCTCCAAACCTGCAGAGAGGGGAAACCCTCACCATCAGCCTTTATAACAGACGTCATTACAGAACTATACAGACAGTGGGACAGACTAGAAATATACAAATAATGCAGAGGAGAATCCATTCACGGCCACAGAAAGTATACAGTACAATACTCACCGTCTCTCTGCTGATCGGATGGTGAACGGGCGTTTGTTGTTATTGTTGCAGTTTTCCTCGGCCAATTTCTTTCCAATGGTCGTCCTGGCTCTGCTCTTCTCATCATCAGGACCCAATGGGACCTTTGACCTTCCTAAAACACTTGAGGGCTCTGTAGGCTTCCCGTTACTTATCGAGGCCTCTGTGACTGGCGCTGCAGCCTGAAAAAACCTCTGCCGGGCCGTCTGCGTCTTATGGGCTGAGGCCGTCCAGGACTGGGAAGGTGGAGTAGGACTGACTGGCTTCAGGACAATATTCAGAGGGGCTGACAGCACAGAAGAGGGGCGTGGCGCAGGCTGGGTCCGGCTGGCACCATTTAGTCGCCCAGCTGAACCGGCGGGTCCGTTCTTGATGCCCGCCTCGGAGGAGGATGGTTTGCAACTGTTCTGGTGGGCGTTACAGATAAAAGTATCTGGATTCTTCCCAGGTTTGTAGCCTCCTGCATGAAGGACGCTGGAGCATTCACTGCATCTGGTGGAAGTTTATTAGCATGAAATAATTACATTACAGTCATTTAGCAGACACTGTTATCCAACAATTCAGTATCTATCTATACACACACACACACTACGGGAGCAATTTTGAGGCTAAGTGTCTTGCTCAAGGACACATTGACATGAGACTAGCGGAGCAGGAGCCGGGGATCGAACCGCCGACCCTCTGATTGAGAGGCGGCCCTGCTCTCCACTTAACCACGGTCACCCACATAATGAATGCAATAAACAGTACACGACAGGAAAGTATCAATAAATATTGATTCAATTCTTACTTGAAACAGCTTCTGTGATAGAGCTTGCCTTCCACAAAGTGCCTCTGAACCAGATGAACATGGCTCTTGCACGCAACACATTTGCTATTGAGAGTCCCATTTTTGTTGGTGTTTTCTGCACAAACTGCCTTCTGTGAAAGAAAATTAAAACTGAGCTAATGCTCTATCCAAAAAGGCATTTCATTTAACTTATTAACTAAAAATCAATTGTTCTTATATATAACATTGAAAACAGTAATGGTGTAAGACAAAGATGTACTGTAAATGCGTTCTGACATGAGCACTGACCTGAACAGCAGCTCTGGCCAGCTTGGGTGAGGTCTGGGCACTGAGAGTGGAAGGTAAACGATTCTCAATGGCGTTTTTACACACAAAGCTTTTGGCAACCACTGGGAGATTTTTCTTCTCCGATGGCTCCTCCTTGGAGCCCTCTGCTGGCCTTTTTACACCTCCCACTGAGGAAAAGTAAAACACTATCAGTGTCAATCATCACATTATAGCACAAGAGAGAACCCCGGCAACTCAAACATATCTACACAGTTGCTAAGGATATTTGAACCGGCCATATTCTCACTGGGAGGCCGTCCTTTGAAGTAGTTGTAGTACTGGGAGACGTAGGTAAGAATGCTCAGCCTGTCTGGGATCCTTAAAGCCACCATATCTTCTGCATCCAACAAAGCTGGAATCCCCAACTTCTCCTCTGCGACCTGAAAAGCCTGAAGAACAAAATGACACAGTTTAATAAACAGCCCTTGGCTCATTTACTGTTAGTGTATGATGCACCAAGTAAACACATCGCAACGCCGTATTAAAAACATGTTTTTTTTTTTACTGGGCTCTGTAATGTCAGCTCCTACAATTACAGCATGTGTAAAAATGTCAGACAATACAATCTACTTTAAATAGACCAGAAGTATTCTGTGGCTCGGCCCAGAGAGGTCTGGAATGGGCTGTATAATGAATAGCACACTTCCTGTGAGCTTGTAGGGATAAGAAAGGGAATGGAGGGAGCAGGATATCGGGGCATTGTTTAGGATCAGCCTGGACATGCTCATTAAATTTAAAGCAAAGCCCTACTGAATACCAAGTCTGTTTATATAAAAAAGAAGAGCACAAAAGATAAAGAATGCGTGGATCCGTTTTGCTGGTTTTCACACACGCAGACTATCTCTTATTTAACAACTCGTAAAATTACCACCTGTGAGAAACATGACACTTCATGAAATATAGAAGGGTGTGAATTACTGTAACGTTCACATTCTCACGTTTCGGTACAGGGAGCATCGTCAACAGTTGATCAAAACTAAAACCTGATAAAACGTTATTCTGTGGCCATAAATCTTGTTTAAAGTTCCTCTTTGTAACATTCAGAATTAAACAACAGTGGCTTTGAGTGAACGGTCATCATCATCATCATCATCATCATCATCATCATCATCAGGATCAATTGGCAGAGGATCCGCAAGCCTCATTCAAAATGAATAGCCTGGAGAGCCTCTCCCCTGAGCTCAGGTTTGTTGCCGACACTGCCAGGATCATCCAAGACAACAAGGAAGTCGTACAGAGCGCAGGGCCTGTAACCCTCCGCAGGAAGCTGGTAAAATGGAAGAAGACTAAATAATGGAGAGGTCCCAGTTGTGCTGCTCAGGTCAAGTTGGGTTTAACAAAATAAATGAGGTCAAGTGGACAGAGGCAGAGTAAAGATTCAAAAACATTAAGTTTGATAGGAGTCTCAAAGTACTAGAGAAATGTACTTTCTACCCAGCGGCTTCTGCTGAAATTGCTCTGCTGGTAAAATGTTGAAACAGCTAAATATAATAATATGCTGCAAACAGTAAATGCCAAGTGGAGAACAAACACAGTGTGTATCTCTGGGTGTGCCGTCATGTGTAACGGGTTAATGAAGTGGATGTTTTATGTTGCATCAGATTTTGAAGCTCCACTGTGATCTCTGTTCTACACAATGCGGCAAAAAGTTCAACAACTTGACATCTCACCAGTGTGTTGTTCTCAAACACATCCTCCTCTTTGAGTGAGTCATAGTCTCTGGGAAAACAGAAACACAATGAACAGAGAGAGAGAGAAAAAAAAGTTAGAAGATGTTCTCACCACTATGACTAACAAGACTTTGAGGATTTCAGAATAAATATTAAAGATATATTAAAAACTAATATAAAGAAGGTTACACTATCAAGGCATCATCTACAGATCTGACACATGATAGGTTTCCTTACAAATGATATTCATAACAGCAAAACAAACAGCCCTAACTAAATAGGTCTCAACATTACAAAAATATAAAAATAAAATATTTTTTTTTTTTGGTCAATACTGCGTACCAAAGACATGTATACTCCCTTGTAAAATAATGTATTGCAGTTTATCCAGGTTGCCCCTGGATTCAACAACGACAGGCAACCAAACACCGGCAGAATATCAGCTCCATGTTAATCACATCTCCAAAGGTTACAACTTACATCAGGTCCGGTCTGTACTTGTGTATAAGCGCGCAGAAAGCCAATCCGTTCTTGAATGAGGTCGTCATGTTGGTGATGGCCACATCTCGGTAGCCGTCGCACTGCATTTTACACCACTGCTCCAAAGCCTTGATGGCAGCCATGCTCCCAGCGCGACAGACAGAGGCACTGTTCCCTCAGTACGGACGAAGTGTGCAACAGGCGGAGGTTTCAGCGTGGAGGAGTCGGAGGAAAGAGAGGTGAAAACAAAGTGCGTCTGTTCAGGGTTTGGCCGTGAACTGCGGCGCTGCAGCTGTGTCCTGTTTCCTTCTTTTACCTGAATGACAGCCGGGACTGCGGGACGAGCTGGTGGTGCGCGTTTCTCCGCTCATTACGCTAATTGACACCGACTGCTGAATCGTCATTAACAGCAGTTGGATACAGCTCGACTGAAAGGCAAATAGTTTATCTGGTGTGCATAATTCATGCTCTTTTTTTTTCTTTTTTTTTTTTGCAAACTTGCAAACTGAATAAATGCTGATATATTCATAAAGAAAATATCAGTGGACTTGACAATTAGCTAACTTACTTTTTCAGGCAAAGGAACACAATTCGGTTTAGTCTAAAATCATTATTGTATTGTCGTTATATCCACTTGTGGTTATACATTTTCAAACAAGTACCCATAAGGAGGGTGAAATTAGGTTATAGTTTTTTTTTGCAATTTTTATCACATGTTTCATGTCTTGCTATTATATGACATTTTATGGTGTCCCATTTTTTTGGGGGGGGGGGCATACTATATGACAACATTTTCATGGCACACTAAACCATGACATACTGTACTATACTATGATAATTTTATGGCATATTATTTCATTATTTTTGACACGCTATACAATGTCTGACTATATTCGTCAAACTATACTGTGACTTTTTACGACCTTTTCAACATACTTTACGTTGAATTTTATAAATTTGTAGTGACTTTTTTTCTTTTTTCAACATACTATACTGTGCCTTTTTAATACTTTTTTTTTCGACACACTATACAATGATAATTTTTCAGCATACTATACAATGACTTTTTTATTGCCTTTTTTTCAAAATACTATACTATGACATTTTTCAACATTCTATACAACATTTTTATTACTTGTTTTACTTTTTTTGACATGCAATACTATGACAAATTTAATAACTTTGTACAACATACTATACTATGACCTTTTAATTACTTTTTTTGACAGACTGACTTTTTATACATAGAATGCTATTACTACTTTGACAGCCTATTCAATGACTTTAAGGACTTTTTTCTAAATTGTATACTATTGTTTTTTTATTACTTCAGTTGTTTTAGTATACTGTATAGTGTGTTTAATTGAGACACTAAACGATTACTTTTTTGCTAGTCATTTCGACATACTATTCCATGACCTTTTTTAAAGACTTTTTCGAAATACTATACTATGACTCTTTTCAACATACTGTACTGTGACTTTTTCCAACATGCTCTACTATGACTTTTTTGTCATACTATATTATGACTTTTTTCATGACTTTTTTTGACATGCTCTACTATGACTTTTTTCATGACCTATTCGTCATACTATACTATTACTTTTTTGTGACTTTTTTCGACATGCTATACTATGACTTTTTTCGACATACTATACTATGACCTTTTTCGACATGCTATACTATGATTTTTTTCATGACTTTTTTTGACATGCTCTACTATGACTTATTTCGTCATACTATATTATGACTTTTTTCATGACTTTTTTCGTCATACTATATTGTTATTTTTTTGTGACTTTTTTCATGACTTTTTTTGTCATGCTCTACTATGACTTTTTTCATGACCTTTTTGTCACACTATATTATTACTTTTTTGTGACTTTTTTTGACATACTATACTATAACTTTTTTCATGACTTTTTTCGACATACTCTCCTATGACTTTTTTCATGACCTTTTTCGACATACTATACTATGACTTTTTTGACATGCTCTACTATGACTTTTTTGACATGCTATACTATGACTGTTTTTTTTACTTTTTTCGACATGTTATACTATGACCGTTTTTCACTTTTTTCGACAGGCTATACTATGACCGTTTTTGACTTTTTTCGACAGGCTATACTATGACTGCTTTTGACAGGCTATACTATGACTGCTTTTGACATGCTATACTATGACCATTTTTCACTTTTTTCGACAGGCTATACTATGACTGTTTTCGACAGGCTATACTATGACTGTTTTTTGACTTTTTTCGACATGCTATATTATAACTGTTTTTTAGACTTTTTTCGACAGGTTATACTATGACTGTTTTTTCCATTTTTCGACATGCTATACAATGACTGTTTTTTCATTTTTTTGACATACTATACTATGACTGTTTTCTACATGCTATACTATGACTTTTTATAGATATACTATGCCACTGGTTCTCAAATGGTGTCCGTGGCTAAGTGGAGAGCAGGGCTGCCTTTCAATCAGCGGGTCGTCAGTTCAACTACTATGACTGCTTTCGACATTCCTGTTTTTTCCTTTTTTTGACAAGCTATACTATGACTGTTTTTTGACTTTTTTCGACAGGCTATACTATGACTGTTTTTTCTATTTTTCGACATGCTATACTATGACTGTTTTTCATTTTTTCGACATACCATACTATGACTGTTTTCTACATGCTATACTATGACTTTTTATAGACATACTATGCCACTGGTTCTCAAATGGTGTCCGTGGCTAAGTGGAGAGCAGGGCTGCCTTTCAGTCAGAGGGTCGTAGGTTCAGTCCCCAGCTCTAGTATACCATTTTTTTTGACACGCTATACTATGACTGTTTTTTTACTTTTTTCGACATGCTATACTATAACTGTTCTTTGACTTTTTTCGACAGGCTATACTATGACTGTTTTCATGACCTTTTTGTCACACTATATTATTACTTTTTTGTGACTTTTTTTGACATACTATACTATAACTTTTTTCATGACTTTTTTCGACATACTCTCCTATGACTTTTTTCATGACCTTTTTCGACATACTATACTATGACTTTTTTGACATGCTCTACTATGACTTTTTTGACATGCTATACTATGACTGTTTTTTTACTTTTTTCGACATGTTATACTATGACCGTTTTTTACTTTTTTCGACAGGCTATACTATGACTGTTTTTGACTTTTTTCGACAGGCTATACTATGACCGTTTTTCACTTTTTTCGACAGGCTATACTATGACTGTTTTTGACATGCTATACTATGACCGTTTTTCACTTTTTTCGACAGGCTATACTATGACTGTTTTTGACAGGCTATACTATGACTGCTTTTGACATGCTATACTATGACCATTTTTCACTTTTTTCGACAGGCTATACTATGACTGTTTTCGACAGGCTATACTATGACTGTTTTTTGACTTTTTTCGACATGCTATATTATAACTGTTTTTTAGACTTTTTTCAACAGGTTATACTATGACTGTTTTTTCCATTTTTCGACATGCTATACAATGACTGTTTTTTCATTTTTTTGACATACTATACTATGACTGTTTTCTACATGCTATACTATGACTTTTTATAGATATACTATGCCAGTGGGTCTCAAATGGTGTCCGTGGCTAAGTGGAGAGCAGGGCTGCCTTTCAATCAGCGGGTCGTCAGTTCAACTACTATCACTGCTTTCGACATTCCTGTTTTTTCCTTTTTTTGACAAGCTATACTATGACTGTTTTTTGACTTTTTTCGACAGGCTATACTATGACTGTTTTTTCTATTTTTCGACATGCTATACTATGACTGTTTTTCATTTTTTCGACATACCATACTATGACTGTTTTCTACATGCTATACTATGACTTTTTATAGACATACTATGCCACTGGTTGTCAAATGGTGTCCGTGGCTAAGTGGAGAGCAGGGCTGCCTTTCAGTCAGAGGGTCGTAGGTTCAGTCCCCAGCTCTAGTATACCATTTTTTTTGACACGCTATACTATGACTGTTTTTTTACTTTTTTCGACATGCTATACTATAACTGTTCTTTGACTTTTTTCGACAGGCTATACTATGACTGTTTTCATGACCTTTTTGTCACACTATATTATTACTTTTTTGTGACTTTTTTTGACATACTATACTATAACTTTTTTCATGACTTTTTTCGACATACTCTCCTATGACTTTTTTCATGACCTTTTTCGACATACTATACTATGACTTTTTTGACATGCTCTACTATGACTTTTTTGACATGCTATACTATGACTGTTTTTTTACTTTTTTCGACATGTTATACTATGACCATTTTTTACTTTTTTCGACAGGCTATACTATGACTGTTTTTGACTTTTTTCGACAGGCTATACTATGACCGTTTTTCACTTTTTTCGACAGGCTATACTATGACTGTTTTTTCTATTTTTCGACATGCTATACTATGACTGTTTTTCATTTTTTCGACATACCATACTATGACTGTTTTCTACATGCTATACTATGACTTTTTATAGACATACTATGCCACTGGTTGTCAAATGGTGTCCGTGGCTAAGTGGAGAGCAGGGCTGCCTTTCAGTCAGAGAGTCGTAGGTTCAGTCCCCAGCTCTAGTATACCATTTTTTTTGACACGCTATACTATGACTGTTTTTTTACTTTTTTCGACATGCTATACTATAACTGTTCTTTGACTTTTTTCGACAGGCTATACTATGACTGTTTTCATGACCTTTTTGTCACACTATATTATTACTTTTTTGTGACTTTTTTTGACATACTATACTATAACTTTTTTCATGACTTTTTTCGACATACTCTCCTATGACTTTTTTCATGACCTTTTTCGACATACTATACTATGACTTTTTTGACATGCTCTACTATGACTTTTTTGACATGCTATACTATGACTGTTTTTTTACTTTTTTCGACATGTTATACTATGACCGTTTTTTACTTTTTTCGACAGGCTATACTATGACTGTTTTTGACTTTTTTCGACAGGCTATACTATGACCGTTTTTCACTTTTTTCGACAGGCTATACTATGACTGCTTTTGACAGGCTATACTATGACTGCTTTTGACATGCTATACTATGACCATTTTTCACTTTTTTCGACAGGCTATACTATGACTGTTTTCGACAGGCTATACTATGACTGTTTTTTGACTTTTTTCGACATGCTATATTATAACTGTTTTTTAGACTTTTTTCGACAGGTTATACTATGACTGTTTTTTCCATTTTTCGACATGCTATACAATGACTGTTTTTAAATTTTTTTGACATACTATACTATGACTGTTTTCTACATGCTATACTATGACTTTTTATAGACATACTATGCCAGTGGTTCTCAAATGGTGTCCGTGGCTAAGTGGAGAGCAGCGCTGCCTTTCAATCAGCGGGTCGTCAGTTCAACTACTATGACTGCTTTCGACATGCTATACTATGCCTGTTTTTTCCTTTTTATGACAGGCTATACTATGACTGTTTTTTCTATTTTTCGACATGCTATACTATGACTGTTTTTCATTTTTTCGACATACCATACTATGACTGTTTTCTACATGCTATACTACGACTTTTTATAGACATACTATGCCACTGCTTGTCAAATGGTGTCCGTGGCTAAGTGGAGAGCAGGGCTGCCTTTCAATCAGAGGGTCGTAGGTTCAGTCCCCGGCTATATATTATTACTTTTTTGTGACTTTTTTCATGACTTTTTTCGTCATGCTCTACTATGACTTTTTTCATGACGTTTTTGTTACACTATATTATTACTTTTTTGTGACTTTTTTTGACATACTATACTATAACTTTTTTCATGACTTTTTTCGACATACTCTCCTATGACTTTTTTCATGACCTTTTTCGACATACTATACTATGACTTTTTTGACATGCTCTACTATGACCGTTTTTCACTTTTTTCGACAGGCTATACTATGACTGTTTTTGACAGGCTATACTATGACTGTTTTTTGACTTTTTTCGACATGCTATATTATAACTGTTTTTTAGACTTTTTTCGACAGGTTATACTATGACTGTTTTTTCCATTTTTCGACATGCTATACAATGACTGTTTTTTCATTTTTTTGACATACTATACTATGACTGTTTTCTACATGCTATACTATGACTTTTTATAGATATACTATGCCAGTGGTTCTCAAATGGTGTCCGTGGCTAAGTGGAGAGCAGGGCTGCCTTTCAGTCAGAGGGTCGTAGGTTCAGTCCCCAGCTCTAGTATAACATTTTTTTTGACACGCTATACTATGACTGTTTTTTTACTTTTTTCGACATGCTATACTATAACTGTTCTTTGACTGTTTTCGACAGGCTATACTATGACTGTTTTCGACAGGCTATATATACTATGACTGTTTTCGACATGCTCTACTATGACTGTTTTCGACATGCTCTACTATGACTGTTTTTGACATGCTCTACTATGATTTTTTTCATGACTTTTTTCGACATGTTCTACTATGACTTATTTCGTCATACTATATTATGACTTTTTTCATGACTTTTTTTGACATGCTATACTATGACTTTTTTCGACATGCTCTATTATGACTTTTTTCATGACCTTTTTCGTCACACTATATTATAACTTTTTTGTCACTTTTTTCGACATGCTCTACTACGACTTATTTCGTCATACTATATTATGATTTTTTTCGACATGCTATACTATGACTTTTTTCGACATGCTCTACTATGACTTTTTTCATGACCTTTTTCGTCACACTATATTATAACTTTTTTGTCACTTTTTTCGACATGCTCTACTATGACTTATTTCGTCATACTATATTATGACTTTTTTCGACATGCTATACTATGACCTTTTTCAACATGCTATACTATAACTTTTTTTGAAATGCTCTACTATGACTTTTTTCATGACTTTTTTCGTCATACTATACTATGACTTATTTCGACATACTATACGATGACTTTTTTCATGACTTATTTTGTCATACTATACTATTACTTTTCGACACGCTATACTATGACTTTTTTCATGACTTTTTTTTACATACTATATTATGACTTTTTTTAACATGCTCTACTATGACTTTTTCCAACATGCTATACTATGACCTATTTCAACATACTATACTATTACTTTTTTGTGACTTTTCGACACGCTATACTATGACCTTTTTCATGACTTTTTTTTGACATACCATACTATAGCATGTCGAAAAAGGTCATAGTATAGCATGTCGAAATAAGTCATGAAAAAAGTCATAATAGAGCATGTCGAAGTAAGTCATAGTATAGCATGACAAAAAAAGTCACATAAAAGTCATAGTATAGCATGTCGAAATAGGTCATAGTATAGCATGTCGGAAAAAGTCATGAAAAAAGTCATAATATAGTATGACGAAAAAAGTCATAGTAGAGCATGTTGAAAAAAGTAATAGTATAGCATGTCGAAAAAAGTCATAATATAGTAGGTCCAAAAAAGTCCAAAAGTAAAAAAATAATAGTCTTTAATTTAAAAAAAATATGACGTAAAAGGCATAGTGTAGTATGTTGAAAAAAGTCAGTGTAGAATGTCAAGTCTTTAAAATTTCATATCATAGTAACACATAAACAGTCATTTAGTTTTCATATGACGCCATAAACGTCATAAAAATATATATATTGCATAATATATATATATATATATTATGCACAATATATATATATATATATATATTATGCACAATATAGGACAAACAATTATGATTTGCAAAACAAAGTTTATTGCATGTAAAGTAAACCAAAACATAAGGAACAGACAGTGGTGGCTGATAACAATACTGCTTAAAGTTGCTGCAGTTGTTAAGAGAGAAAATATCGTGGTTTTGCAGTGTTTTAAAAAGCCAGCCAACAGGTGCCAGGAAATCAGGGGATGGAGGGTGCAGTTCCAGGTTACCTGCAAAACACGACACAGAGCAGTTTTCGACAGAACATATAACATTACAAATGGCATATTGTGTCATAAAATGTTAAGAAAATCATGGTATAGAATGTCATAGAAAGGTTAGTATGTGGTTTCGGACCCTGCCGTTAGCTGGGGGTGTTCTGTTCTTTCTGCTCTCATTTTTAACAGAAGCTGCAGTCGCACGCCATAGGATTCGTCCATCATGATGGGGTTCTCATTTCCTGATTGGTCTGGCGTTCAAGACTCCGATTGTGCTCCAATTGTGCCTTGGTACTCTTCTCAATCCTGACATCACCAGTCCAGTCCAATAATCCCACAGCTGTCTCTTCTGAGCTAGAAGGTTGGAAGAGATGTTCGACACTCACAGTCAAGATGGCTGTGATTACCCCCGAGTAGCTCGCCACTGTGCTTCTTTAGAGTGATTGTAAATATGTATAGTTGAGCCTTGTGTATATTTGTAATGATTTACAGCCTGTTCACTATAAGAGGCACTAGTGATGTGGTTTTGGGACTGGGCAGGGTCTAGTTTGTTTTCATTGTTTGTAGTTTTTGTGTTCTTTTACCGAAAGTTGTTGTTGCTCCATTAATTTAAACAGGTAATAGTGATCTGTTTGCTTGTTTTTTTCTGCCAGATGAAAAACCTTTGAAAGTATGTTATAAAGGAGGGGCAACTGTCTTGTATATTTGTTGGTTCAGTGCTATTCATAGCCATTGTCTTAATGTGCCAGAATTAGTTGTTTTTTGTGATGTTGGTTTGTTTGTTTATTTTGGTGGTTATTCTCTGTGGCTTGTCAATGATAAATGGCCATTTATGCCTGATTAAACCGGCTTATGTATTTCCTTAACCCTGGACACCATGGGGAGTATGTCGAAAAAAATCATGAAAAAGTCATAATATGGTATGATGAAATAAGTCATAGTAGAGCATGACGAAAAAAGTCACAAAAAAGTCATAGTATAGTATGTCAAAAAAAGTCATAGTATAGTATGTCAAAAAAAGTCATGAAAAAAGTCATAGTATAGCGTGTCGAAAAAAAGTCACAAAAAAGTAATAATATAGTATGACGAAATAAGTCATGAAAAAAGTCATAGTATAGTATGTCGGAAAAAGTCCTGAAAAAACTCATAGTAGAGTATGTCGAAAAAGGTCATGAAAAAAGTCATAGGAGAGCATGTCGAAAAAAGTCATAGTATAGCATGTTGAAAAAAGTCATAGTATAGCGTGTCGAAAAAAGTCACAAAAAAGTAATAATATGGTATGATGAAAAAGTTAATGAAAAAAGTCATAGTAGAGCATGTTGAAAAAAGTCATAGTATAGTATGTCAAAAAAAAAGTCATGAAAAAAGTCATAGTATAGCGTGTCGAAAAAAGTCACAAAAAAGTAATAATATAGCATTTTGAAAAAGGTATAGCATGTTGAAAAAAGTCATAGTATAGTATGTCGAAAAAAGTCATAGTATAGCATGTTGAAAAAAGTCATAGTATAGTATATCAAAAAAAGTCATGAAAAAAGTCATAGTATAGTATGTCAAAAAAAAGTCATGAAAAAAGTCATAGTATAACATGTCGAAAAAAGTCATGAAAAAAGTCATAATATAGTATGACGAAATAAGTCATAGTAGAGCATGACAAAAAAAGTCACAAAAAAGTAATAATATAGTGTGACGAAAAAGGTCATGAAAAAAGTTATAGTATAGCATGTCGAAAAAGGTCATGAAAAAAGTCATAGTATAGCATGTCGAAAAAAGTCATGAAAAAAGTCATAGTATAGCATGTCGAAAAAAGTCATGAAAAAAGTCATAGTATAGCATGTCGAAAAAAGTCATGAAATCATAGTAGAGCATGTCAAAAAAAGTCATAGTATAGCATGTTGAAAAAAGTCATAGTATAGTATATCAAAAAAAGTCATGAAAAAAGTCATAGTATAGCATGACGAAAAAAGTCATGAAAAAAGTCATAGTATAGCATGACGAAAAAAGTCATGAAAAAAGTCATAGTATAGCATGACGAAAAAAGTCATGAAAAAAGTCATAGTATAGCATGTCGAAAAAAGTATGTCATAGTATAGCATGTCGAAAAAAGTCATGAAAAAAGTCATAGTATATGCATGTCGAAAAAGTCACAAAAAAGTAATAATATAGTATGACAAAAAAAGTCATAGTATAGCATGACTAAAAAAGTCATGAAAAAAGTCATAGTATAACATGTCGAAAAAAGTCATGAAAAAAGTAATAATATAGTATGACGAAAAAGGTCGTGAAAAAAATCATAGTATAGCATGACGAAAAAAGTCATGAAAAAAGTCATAGTATAGCATGACGAAAAAAGTCATAGTATAGCATGTCGAAAAAAGTATGTCATAGTATAGCATGTCGAAAAAAGTCATGAAAAAAGTCATAGTATAGCATGTCGAAAAAAGTCATGAAAAAAGTCATAGTATATGTATGTCGAAAAAGTCACAAAAAAGTAATAATATAGTATGATGAAAAAAGTCATAGTATAGCATGTCAAAAAAGGTCAAGAAAAAAGTCATAGTTTAGCATGTCAAAAAAAGTCACAGTAGAGTATGACGAAAAAGGTCATGAAAAAAGTCATAGTATAGCATGTTGAAAAAAGTCATAGTATAGTATGTCAAAAAAAAGTCATGAAAAAAGTCGTAGTATAACATGTCAAAAAAAGTCATGAAAAAAATCATAGTAGAGCATGTCAAAAAAAGTCATAGTATAGCATGTTGAAAAAAGTCATAGTATAAGTATATCAAAAAAAGTCATAGCATAACATGTCGAAAAAAGTCATGAAAAAAGTCATAGTAGAGCATGTCGAAAAAAGTCACAAAAAAGTAATAATATAGTGTGACGAAAAAGGTTGTGAAAAAAGTCATAGTATAGCATGTCGAAAAAAATCATGAAAAAAGTCATAGTATAGCGTGTTGAAAAAAGTCACAAAAAAGTAATAATATAGTATGACGAAAAGTCATGAAAAAAGTCATAGTATAGTATGTCAAAAAAAGTCATAGTATAGTATGTCAAAAAAAGTCATAGTATAGCATGTCGAAAAAAGTCATAGTATAGCATGTCAAAAAAAGTCATAGTAGAGCATGTCAAAAAAAGTCATAGTATAGCATGTCGAAAAAAGTCACAAAAAATAAAAATATAGTATGACAAAAAAAGTCATAGTATAGCATGTCAAAAAAAATCATGAAAAAAGTCACAAAAAAGTAATAATATAGTATGACGAAAAAAGTCATGAAAAAAGTCATAGTATAGCATGTCGAAAAAAGTCATAGTATAGCATGTCGAAAAAAGTCATAGTATAGCATGTCGAAAAAAGTCATAGTATAGCATGTTGAAAAAAGTCACAAAAAAATAAAAATATAGTATGACGAAAAAAGTCATAGTATAGCATGTTGAAAAAGGTCATGAGAAAAGTCATAGTATAGTGTGACGAAAAAGATCGTGAAAAAAGTCACAGTAGAGCATGTAAAAAAAAAAAGTCATGAAAAAAGTCATAGTATAGCATGTACTATATTATTATTTTTTTGTGACTTATTTTGACATACTATACAATGACTTTTTTCATGACTTTTACATATGGCTATATATATATATTTATATATATATATATATATATATATCCATATACAGCCATATATATATAATATATATATATATATATATAATATATATATATATACACATATATATATATAATAACAGAATGAATATATTATACTATGATGTGTGTTACCTGTTATACGTTACATCAGTATTTCACTGAAAACACTATTTTGACGTAAAACTTTTTTTGGAGGCTTATCACCAACATTTTGATTAGTGGTCCATATTATTTTATGACAAAGGATGTAGTTCTGCTTAATATTTAAAATGTAAAAGGTATATCGGAGTCTCATCTTAGTATAAATATTTATTTTTAATTGAAAGCTTCCTTAAATTCCTCTTTTTGGGGTCCCAGTAAAAGAGGACGATGCTGTAGGATTTCTGAAGTAATTAAACTGCAGGCTTGCTATCTCAGCCAGCACATCATGGTGAGTGTGCAGTATGAGAACAACAACAGAACTGTGACATACATTTTTTCCCCCAGTCATCTTTGTGTGGAGCCCAATTGGGGCCTAATTGAGGCCAACTATTGTCATGCAAGGATTGTGCCCTAATTAGCCCATATTACCGTGTCCCGCAAAATTTTAGGGAAAACTTGTAACTTGATTTTTCTGCAAATGTATAAGACTTTAACTCTTAAAGTTTGTTAGAAAAAGGAGGGTTTAAAGAGTAATTCCGCTTGATCAGGAAACATAATAACTATTATTTCATTGTGCTTCTCTGACCCATATTGAAAAGCAGTTTAAAATTTGACCCAAATACCTTTAACTCGAGTCTTTGAAATGTGGGCGACCAACACTAGCCTCATTCACTGCAAGACATACATTATTTATTTGACACAACAGGATCTCCAAAGAATTAAGCAGAGCAATCCACCATTTAAAGTTTCACTATGGTCCACACAACAAATAGGAGATTTGTGGCCACAGCAAAAAGAAGTGTATGAATTAGCTGGATTTTAAGAGCACTTACTGTCTGAACTATCAATCACATGTATCCTGTCTGAGGACATCGTCATACCCAGAAGGGGGCAGCGTTACACTGCACTGTTAGAGGATTGTCTCACATGATCAAAACAACAATGCATGCAAAACGGAGAGAGCTTGCATTGTTTTCATGTAGCAAACTTTATGTTGAACTTCAACTCGATTTTATGCCAGCGCACAAATCATGCTGTATTTAGTTTTGAGTCAGTGAAGTATGATGTAAAATATTGTGTGAAGTAGATGAAGACCTAACTCATGGGATTATGAAATGCTTCCAAACTCACTGCTGTCTTTGTTTAAAAAGTTTAACATGTGACAATCACCAATAATTATCACATAATAATAAAGTCTGCAATTTAAAAATTTGGATTGAATTTGAATTAAGCAAAACATTGTTTTATGGGCCAAAACCAGATCAAGGATTAATGTCACATTGTTTTACTTCGTCATTTATTTACCACAGCTGCTATGAATACATTTTTCATCCTGATATTGTAATCATTTTGCACATTGATTGTTTATCTCAGCACTTACAACAAGCCCTAAAATCTTTTTCGATGTACATCTCTTCATGGAATCTGTGTCACTACCAACAAAAACATAAAAAAAAAATGAGTGTACTATGTTTTTGATGCAAATGTGTCATACATGTGTCATATATACCCACTCACTCGTCATGATTTCATTTTTCAGCTATTCCCATTCTTTCCTGTGAGGACGTGTGGCTGCATGCCGACGTCCTGTATGTCTGTGAAGGTAACTTGAGAGGTCAGGGATGAGCCTGTCATTAGTCCGATTTCAGCTCTGCCCCCAAAAGCATCATTTGTCATTTATCACTGATATCTGTTCAAGACTGACCTTCATACATTCATTCGGAGTTGACCTCAGTCACATTCAGTTGAAAACTCCGTTGAAAATACAGAGACATAAACGGCAAATCCATGTGAGATAATCAATCACTTCTTAAAGGAATGAAAAATAAAGAGTATGTACAGTTTTACATTTGTATCCAAAAGATAAAACATTGATGTGTTTACCACCCTAACTTCAAAAGAACTTCAAAAGTTCTAATTAAAGTTGGAATGTACCATGAAGACGAGATTGAAAATAGTGCGGCAAGATAAATATTTGTTTATAATTTGAAAGGAAAGCATGTAAAATATTACTTTTACGTTTTATACTGAGCTAAATAATGAAGCTCCTCATCCCAAATCGGTTTAAAAAGTATGTTACGGCATATTAATAGTGTCTACGCTGTCTCTATTATTATCTGTACAAACAGGAAGAAGGAAAACAATCAATCGTTGTGCATGGCATCATCTTCCTGTGTTCGTGACTGCGTTTCGCCTCCTGACATGTTTACAGTGCTGTGGATCTCGGCCTCGTGCTCTCTGGCTTTGGCCCTCAGCTTTGCAATGCTGCAGGAGCGGAGCTCGTCTGAGCTCAGCCCCTCCGGCCTCTCCCACTTCCCCGACCTCTGGGTCACAGGCTGCATACGCACGCTCAGCGCAGCACTCACAGTTTTTGTCCACGGATAGTTTTCTCCTTCCTGTCGTCGCTCCCAGCGCTCGCCGTTAGAACGTTCTGTCTGCCGTTTTAAACTCCTGCTCGCTTTCTCGGGCGCTTCATCATTGTCTCTTTTTACATAAGGCCCTCCAAGCTGGCCCTGGAGTTTCAGCTGCCGCCTCATCTTGGCACGGCGGTTTTGAAACCAAACCTGGAAAGAAATAAGGGAACACTAAATATAAATGAATGGGACGTATAAATAGATAAATACACTTGTAACAGAGTAACAACTTGTAAAGGTTTGTTGCAGTTTCAAAATTACAAAAAAGATATTTGGCTCTAATGTAAGGTCAAAGTTCAATCACCTTTTCCACACTGGTTGACGGTATTCAGCACTTAATTTAGGATGTGTTCACATTTGAAATCAACTGACATGACTACATGTATATTGAAGGAGTTATGCTGTAATAATTTCTTTCATCCATAACGGCCGTTGAAAAAAAAACGCAATTCCAATATATTTAAAAGACAAACTTTGGAAGATATCGCCTTCATTAAACATACGCAGACTGCTGAAGCCTGAAGTTTCAACTGACATTTTGAATGCGCTTTTGCACCGATCAAGTGGTAGAAATGTTGAGCCCCATTTCTAACAGTGCAGCCGTGTTAAGAAGGAATCTCTTTGCGAACAGTATGGACAAGCGGAACAAGTACAAAAACCAATGACTGTTTTAATATTCAGAAAGGGATGCAAGTATTGTTTTCGGACAGACAAAAATGTAACCTATCCGTTAAGGCAATATTGCATTTATACTGACAGAAATAATCATTTTCCAGACACCTTTTCTTTGCTGTACCATGTACTGTAAAATGAGACATCTCCCTAGAAGTCTGTGTGAAACCCTTGGTATTGTTTAATACTTTGACATCTTGAATATAATTAGAAATGTGTGTGGATTTAATGAAATAATGTTTGTCACTTGACACAACTCGGCACTGATGGACCTGCAAAAAAGTCAGTAGGGCTGAAGAGCTTCATTTACACACTATATTAAATTTCATAAATTGAATAAATGTTCAGTAGGAAATGAACATTTCCAGAAGGAGTTCAGTGAGCCAATTACCTGTACTCTGGCCTCGATGAGGTCCAGTCTGAGGGCCAGGGCTTCCCTCATGAAGATGTCTGGGTAGTGGGTGGTCTCGAAGGCCTTTTCCAGCTCCTCCAGCTGCCAGCTGCTGTAGTTGGCCCGTGCACGACGCTGCTTCACTGGCCTCTGTTCATCTGGAAAGCACAGCGCAAGCACCAATTACACAATCGCCAACGGGTGACAAGGAACTAATGGCTCTAGATTGGATAATTAGCAGAGCAATCATTAGGCCCACTTTAACACTGCTTGATAATTGATTGTTAGTTACGAGCTGTTAGCCAATCTTTTGTAAACATTTACACTGCGATCAGATGGTACTCACTGACTGTCTTAAAAACAGGCCGCAGAGCCAAACTGTGCCAGTTTGGCTCTGCGGTCCTGTATCATTGGTCTTTTCTGCCACAGCAGATGTAGTTTGAACTCACCTATGGCCTCTGTGAGTGGCCCCAACCCGACTGCCTGTGTGGCCAGGAGAAACGCTTCCTTGCATGGCTCTGGCTGCAGATAATTCCTCAAGGTTTCATAGCTGATAAAGGGCCCCGGGATCAGAATCTGAGGTTGAGAGCCCAGTCTGGTTGGGAATGCAGGGAAAAAGTGAGCTGCAGGTGAATGGAAAACTGCAGGCAGCAGAGTAGATACCAGTTGTCCCGGGCCAAACATGTCCATGCTGTTAAAAGCCCAATATTAAGCGTCAGTCCACTGAAAAGGGCCAGGTTGACTCCTACAGGGATGCAGATGTAATGGTGAAATGCATCCCAATGTCCATAAAAAAAAAAAGAATAGAAAACAGTTACTATTGTCCACTAGATGTATCTGTCCAGTTGGTGGTTAAACGTGCTGCATGTGGCTCAGCGGAGGGATTAGGTGTTGCCTTAAGAGTAAAGGTAACGCTTGAGTAGTGGAGGTGGTCTCACCTTAGCTTTCTCTGCTTTTCCTCCAAATCCTCCCCCCCCCCGCCTCTCCCCGTCACATGACCTCCAAACAGACAGCAGGGCTTGGTTTATAGGACGGCGGTGAACATCCAACCTGTGATTCATCTCTCAGTGGATTATCAGTATTATTCCATCAGTGTTGGCTGTATTCGTCAGTACTTTTTCAACCACAAACCGTTTCTTACGTTTTAGTGATAGGGTATGTGTCCCCTGCATGTTTCCCTCTCTCTGCCTATACCTGGGACAAGTTGCAACATCTTTGGCTTCTGAAATTTTTAATCAGTGAGACGGACAGGAGCTCAGTGGGTGGAAACTCAGCTGTGAAGATGAGTAATGCTCATTGAGACATGTTCGCCCTAAAGATTTGCACAACTCTTATCTGATCGGTTTAACAGTTGCCAAGTATAATGACAAGAAATTACTGCAAAAGATACGTAATGAAAACACAAGTTGTTCAGTCCTGTGGGATGAAAACGAGCACAAAAGCAGCAGACCTGAACAGCAGGTTCCAGGATAAACACATTCCTCCAGACAATGAGACAAACCTGAAAGCTCATTTACTGAATGTGTTTAATCCCTCCTAGTAACTTTGTGTTTACTCTATTGCTGATTTCATTTTCTTGTTTTTTCTGAAGCTGTGATGTCTATTTTCCACATAAATGGTTATGTAGAAAATATAACCATTTATATTTCATGGGACATTGTCATGGGACAGGCTGTGTAAAAATGATCACGTCTGTCAACTTAACGAGTAGTAGGAGCGTCAACATGCAAATCCCTTCTTTACATGAGCAGAAATCCCCTGATGAAATAATAAACGAGGTAAGCCAGGTGGAGTGAAAATGTGACACCTGCAACAATAACAACTAAATGATTGTGCTTTACTACTACAGTAATACAAATGTGCATTTTGCATGACATACTTTTAATCCTGATAGAACTTACGATTATGCATTTATGTCTTTAAATTTGGAACTTTAACAACACATTGTGCTTATTGTATGGATTTATGGAAAAGGTAGCCACCGGCAACATCTCAAAGAAACAAATAAATAATAACAATAATAGTAGCAGTTATACCTTTGATTAAGAAAATTAAGTAACTATTATCATTTGTATTATTTATCCACATTGTCTGATATAGTCAGGAATTTTGTTCTCGGTTTTTCAGACCTTCGATTTACAGAGAAATTGATTTTTTACACTCAGACTCAGACATGAGAGCCACTAATGTTGGTCTACTCAAGTGTATACTTCAGCACAGATAAAGTTAAATGTAAACAGTCAACTCAAACTTATTGAACATGTGTTTTGTGGCATATTTTGGTATCAAACTGGAATACCGAATTCTGAAACTTTCTAACATACTAAGTAGCACAAGGTTGCCAGATGGAGCCTCAGTGTATAAAAACATTTACTGACGGATGTTTGTACTTAGTATTGTTTTTTTTATATATATATATATATATATATGTGTTTGTGAACTGATATACTGCAGTAATAGTTGATATTCTTACCATCGCTGTAGCATATAGACACTACTGTAGTCTAAGTGTTACCGTACACTTACAGGATTTTTCCATGTCAGATCAAAGCGTACACATCAACACATTATCAGCCAAGACAGGAAGCTTATTAACACTCTTCTTTTTTTTTTTTTTTTCTATGAGCAAGGCAGCTGTAGCTTAGTGTTGATGGATCTCTGATGAGATGATCGCCCAGCACCGTCTACGTGCGTTAAACACAGGTGTGTCAATTAATCCGAAGATACATATCACCCAACAACACATCTCGCTAACTGCTCATCAGCTCAGACGGCGGTGGAAACATTCAGCCGTCAGCGTTGTCACCGCTAAACTGGCAGGCTGAGGCGGCTTTGATCAGCCCGGCACCTCTGCAGCAGGCAGCTGGTCAGAGCCGAGGTGAGTCACGGGACGGTCATTCCTCTGCAAGCAGTGCGGACTGCAACTCCCTCACCTGTGGCCCTTTCATCTGCACCTGTTCAAACACTACATTAACGCCTTATTGAGGCAGTAAAGAGGTCAGGATTAGGGTTTGACCAACTTGGATTTGGATATGTGGTTAAATTTACATGTTTTTACGTCAAAAGAATTTTAAACATTTAAAATTTCAACCATAATTTGATGATTGATTTTTTTTTTTTTTTTTTTTAAAAAGAGAAACATCATGGGACGCTTGAAGGCTCCAGTTGACTAACAAAACATTTTTAGCAACTTATAAGTTAGCCATATCCCGTCTTAATAATGACCTCAAAATACACATCACTGAGAAGGTGCATTGAATTAATAATGTAAATAATCCAGGCTCTGCATTTCTTTAATATAGGTGTATATAGGGAGGACCATCATCAGTGGTGGGCAACACAACCAGCCGATTACAAAAAGCTTTTAGCACTTCAGTCAGTTTGTGTGAACGCGTGTGTGTGTGTGTGTGTGTGTGTGTGTGTGCGTGTGTGTGTGTGACGCAGGGAACAGACAGACGGAGATTAAAAGAAATCATTTCTTGGGTTTGTGAGTTCTGCGGGGAAAAGCAACACAGATTAAAAGTGTCTTGTTTGAGCTGTGGCTAAATAAACACCGTGTGTGGTGGGACTGACGACTGAATAGCCATCTCCGTTTGTCCCTGGCACACAGGTAGTTACAGGGATTTCTGCTCTGTCTGAAAGTAGACCCCCTTCTCCCAACCCCCCCCCCCCAAACTACTGTGTTTGTCTGTGCCTGGGCCCTTTAATGCCCATTGATCCAGATAATCAGGGACAAAATTGGGGGAAAACCGGTGGGGGAGGTTCTGACAGATGTTACTCAAAAGAGCTGCTTGTGGATAATTGAAGGAGGCATTAAGACAACAATAGTAATGGCTAATGCCAGGCCTTATTGGTCTCTCAGGTATCTCTAGCTCCCTGGATGACAAGGCAAGACTGGAGATCCACAGCTAAAATGGCAATCATCGTATCATTAGCAGAGCTTCAACTGCAGGGACAGAATGTGCGTTATCTGTGGGTTTAGCGAGCCACCAATGGGATGCCCTTCAGATGGCTTTAGTTTGAAACGGACTTGTTTGAGCTTGCATTCATTCATTACAAAGTAGAGGGGAAGGGACATCTGAAATCCCCCTCAAATGTGTGTTTTTGGATCTCAGATATCGCAGTGATTCTGAAATGTTGAAATACTTTTAAGTCCCTGTCCAATAAAGAGTGTGTTTTGCTTATTGTTGCATCATTCGGATGTTTGGCCTTCGCTGTGCGGAATGATGCATGTGCATTTTGACAATAGAAGGCTGTTTTAACATGCATCTGCTGAAGTTTCTTTGTGCTGAAATCTGAAGTTAGGATACGTGACATCTCAACTAGCCAATCACGGTCCAATAACCAACAAACACAAGTGCGATCCATCCATCTTCTGGAATTTTGTTGCCGAAAAGCACTTTAAATGAGTTGAAATGTGAATGAAATGAGGAGGGCTATTTACTCCCTTCTTTTCTTTAAAGACATGGCTAAAGTGGATTAACCATCCCACTCTGTGCTCACTGTGATGAGATACAATCTAACATAATGGAGATCGTGAACACTGCACATTATTATTCTTCTTTCTCATCCACTACAATGGCACTTTAGCTCATAAAGCAAGAGTTCTGCCAAATGTCACGCGAAGATGGATGATTATCGTCAGCTCCACTGTCATGGGAATATATCTATCTGGTGTAATTTGCAGGCTGGAACAGCAATGAGCACAGATAAGATCAATATTTAATGAAAGTGTAAGTGAAGCTTAAGGGTTGTCACTTATGCCTCTGCTGTTAATGACATGTCACATTATCAGACTTATCAGATCGGGTCAATCTTAACTGCAATTACTGGTCTCATTTCTTTTTAATTCATTACAAATGTTGAATCATTTCAGTCGTCCACTTCTGTGCAAACACACACTGAGAGTGTGTTCTCTGACTGCTTGCATATGTTCTTTAGTGTCAACCGCCTGCAACAACTTCAAACTAAAATCTATTAATGGCAGTGTGGATTGGTATAATTCAATCAACACACCTAAAATGTGTTTTTAACTTGGAAGAAAAGTGTATTTCATGGCTGAGGAAGCCCCTATGCTTGGTGCCTCACTCTCCCTGGTAATAGTATCCCACAGTGAGCAGGCTGATTGTTTTAGTCCTGGATCACTGGCCATGGGATAAACCTGAGAGCCCAGCCTGCTTTTCATGTCAAAACCTTCAAGGGAAAGCGGCCACAATCCAAGAGCAATCACACTTGAGACATCAAAGTGCCAGAGAGAAGAGAGGCGAGAGACGGTCCACATTTTTTCCACGCAAGCCAAGTGCAACTCAAGCGTGGAGGAAGAGGAGATGATCTAAGGCGAGGGTGCCATTGAGAGGAAGACGGAGAGCAGACAGATGTGCATGGGCAGGTAGCGGCACATCGGGGGCCCCTCCTGTAGCTGAGAGAGACACCAGAAAGCCTCCGCTGGTCGCATTCCTGCCCGCTGCTCATTCACTGTCCACTTTCACATGGGCAGGAAGACCCGCTGACAGCCGTGTTTCACAATCTAACATTCCCGTGGTCAGCGCTGGAAGAAGTATTCAGATCCTTTACGCAAGTTATTGTACTACTGACACAGCTATTTAAAGATACCCCATTCAGTCGAGCATTTCACATTTTATGTAAAAGTGGGGAAATACAAAGCACAACAGGTCCTTTCTGATGCAAAAATGTTTCAGAAGAATTTGACCTTTTTAGCAGGTAAAGGAGCTCATTTGAACTCCTACTTTATATACAGTTTGGTAGTTTGGCCCAGTGGTTCCCAACCGAGGGGGTTAGTTCCTCTACAGACAATCACAAGCTGAACTAAGGGGGTCATGAGATGAGATGATCAGTGTGTAAGGAAAGATGGTCATATTTTACACCTTTTTACTATTTTTTGCTTTTTTTGTGAAATATTAGATTAGTTTTGAAAAGCTCAAGTTCTGAAACTATCAAACTATCTAAATAAACCAATATGAGAAGTGGAAATATGAGGTAAAAGAAACGGGTAGATATCTGAAACATGACATGGGGCTCCTATGAGAAAGTTTTTAACAAGCCAAAGCGGTTGGGAACCTTTTGTTTAATCCTTAATGTATGTTATAGAAGATCAACATTTGCTTTTTCTTTGTAGAATGTTCATTCTGAAAAGGAACTACAAACTAAAGAGTAAAAAGTAGTAAACATATTTCCTTCTGAAAATTAGTGGAATAGTATAAAAATGATTAATTAGTATAAAGAAAAATACTTTTACTCAATATTTTATTACCACAAAGCTAAATGTCTAGCATGGACAAATGGGCGGTTAACTCTTTGCAGCTGCATTTCAGGGCATCCAGCCTGGTATGATGAATAAAGGCAACGGTTGTTAACTTGTCAGTGGTCCGTCAGACTATTCAGCAATACCCCCCCGTCCCCCCCACCGTCCCTCCTACTACTTCCTCGTTAGCTGTCATTCATCTCTGTTCCGCCTCACTGCTGCCCAGCCAATAAGAGGCTGGCGCCTGACCAAGAGCCCAGGCTGCTAAGACTTGTGTTGTAAGTTGATAGATAACCATAAACAGAGCTTTCGGCTAGTTATAGGACACCATACAGGTGCAATTAACGCATCGGACGGAGGCAGCGGAGGGAGATCAGAATGAGGCATGATGGGTAGGACATGTGTGGGTTTACATATGAACAAGTTCATTACGGGAATGAGATGTGTTAATACATATTCATTAATGGGGATTTAGAGGCATCACGAAGAGACAAAGGCACATATATAATGTATTCACAACGTCTTGGATTGAATTCTTTACATGACCGTTTGCACAACCTAGACAATTTATTTCTTTTGTTGACCAAATAGATAAAATAAACACGGTTTACCTTTAGTCGTGTTATATTAGAAAAGAAAAAAAATCTGATTGATGTAGTCTGAGAGGACCTGCTTTCAGCCAGCCTGGGTATCTCACTGAATGCCTGTTATGCTGAATGACAGATCTTACTGAGCCACCAGTGTGGGCATGTCACACCCTCACTGAGGATCCTTAACCAGGCTGCGGCTTCGTGCTCATGTCCTCCTGTGTGACTGAACACCAGCAGCAGTCTGTGCTATAAGACGGCCTTACCCACATCACGCCTTCAAAGCGCCCTTTGGTTTGAGTGATTGAACAATTACCGCCATGGTTAATTTACCATCAATAGGGACGTCCACTTTCCCTGGTTTACCGGCACGTCGTTTAACTTATCTCTTTGATGATGAAGTCCGTGGCGCCGGGCAAAACAAAAACAACTCACACATTCACGGCAAAATGGTTTCCATCGCAGCATGTGCATCACATCGTTAATTTGTAGAAGAGCAAGCGGACTTATGACAGCTGTTTCCAGTTTTATCAGGATCCATCCAAGAAATTATTGGAATGAAATGAAAGGCCACAAACCTTGCACCATTTATTTTTCCCCCTTCCATCTTATTTGAGGTGCTAAAATAATATTCTGAAAGGTAATAATTGGTTTTTGTGATATTTGAGTTTTTACAGTTTCAACATTAAACTGCTTTCCAATTAAATAGTGATAAAATGTCTCCATTGTATCCCTGAACTCGGTGGTTAATTGCGGAAATATGTTACAATATTCACTATTAGGTGATGAAAAAACAGCAAAGGGCATATTCCAAAAGTTTATTTTATTCAGTTCACATCAAGGTGGCTCATAGGTGATGTTCCGGTAACAGTGAAGCATTGTGTTGACCTGCTCTTTTGAGTGATTCAAATAATTCACGATCAACAATAACAGTTTATCAGCTTAATCTTACTCTTAATAATTTGAAAGGAATGAGGAAAATGATAGCAAAGTTGCTGCCATACACTGGTTTTGGGGACTGAGAGAAGAAATATTTCACTTTTTTTAGTTGTTCATTAACTACATATGATGGCATATAATCACCTTCTTATTGTACGATACTGTTGATATTTCATATTCAAGCTATTGCACTTTTTAAGAATGTATATTAGTAATTTAATAACTGCAGAAGTGCAAAAACTCCCACGCAAATGTCTGAAAATACAATAAAAACAGATGTTTTGATTTCAATTTACTTATTATTTTTTATATTATAATATTCATAATAAGTTTGATATTCTGTGTTGCCTTTAACTGATAATATAAAAACACCAAATTATATCCCCATTCTTCTTATCTTTTGAATTATTGGTTAATGTATCATTATATCATCAGTTAAAACTTACTTAAATCCCTTTAGAAGTAATACATGTACTAATTGTGCCATTATTGATAACAGCAATTTTACAGTTTTAATTATTATATTTTCAACTCATTTCGAGGGGAATCGTAATGCATTCTTTGAAGTCACTAAATTCTCCAGAAGTCATTACATGACTGGTAGCTACCAGCTCACTGGTGGATCCTTTGATATGCAGCACTGAAGAGCCACGGAGTTTATTAATCAGTGACGATCAAATAAGAGCAATGTTTGAACTAAAGGCAATAAAAACAAATCTAACGGTGGAATGCAGAAAAGGGCGGACACTGTTGGATGTGGAGCGGTGTGCTTTGCTATGTTGTTGCTTCCATGTGAAGGACCTTCATAGACTCTGCGATCATTGAACTGGTGTCAATTTGTCCGTAGATACCCACTAAAAATGCCTTGTGGAGCAAGATGTCTGCGTGTTCTGTGAAGGAAACAAAGCACATGGATGTGTGACTGACTAGGACTGTGGGTGCATGCTTTGTTAAATCACAAAAAAAAAAAAAAAAAATGTTGCGTGGTCATGTGACTGTAAGACAAGACAGGGGCTGCTTCTTACAAGCTCACGGTAAACAGGAATTTGACTGAAGAGTATCTTCTTACCTTGACAGAGAAGCACGTACTCCGGGAGATTCCTGAGGGCCGTTTGTACCACGTCGAAGTTACCGCTGCCCATGCAGTACATGAACGTTGGCAGGAAGTCTGTCGCTTGGCTGCAGCAGAGAAAACATTGAAAATGACACAGTGAAAAGTAAATAGTAACAAATAAAAGTATGCAGACAGACGGATTGAAGATTGATTGATAGACGGTTGGGCGTCACTTACCAGGGATTATTCTGTATGCAGCGCAGGGCGAGACTGAAGGCCATGTTCCGACACAACTCCTCAGAGGACATCATGAGTCTCTGCAGATCATTCTAAAAACAGTGACACAGAGCGGTGATGACACGCCGACAGGTACAACCCGTGACCTTTTTTTTTTTTTTCCTGTTGATGTTGTTAATGACTCACAATGAAGTACTGGATGATTTCTGGGCTCCTCCTAGACTTGTCATCCACCTCCGTCAACACTTCCAACACATCTAAAGCAGATGTGAAAAAACAAAACAAAACAGCATTATTACTCATCCTGACACATACGAGGTTTACACTCGTGTGAAACTGCTGCAGCGGTATGTTCGTTACCCTCGACTGCTTCTCCTCTCGACATCTTTTTCAGGTACATTGTCATGTCAGCCGCACTCAGGGAAACCGAGGCAGATATGTTGACTAGGGGTAGGGAACCAGTGGACATGTCATCTGGTAGAGAGCAAAGGCAATTATTTAGCAAAAATGTAGCTTACAATTCGTTACTACAATTTTGCATAGTGAATCTCTTTAGAGATCTGTAACAACTCCATGATCTCAAACGATCACCCTGTGCTCACCATCTCTCTCTTCTGGAGCAGCCTCTGAAGAAGACCTTCTCACCGGCAGCGTGAGTCCAGCCAGCAGAGACTTCAGTTGAACCAGGTCTGGGTTTTCTGCACACAGACCCCTGGTAGGAGAAAGAGCAACACAAAATCTCTAACAAAGCCACTGTTTGCTGTAAATACGGTAAACTCATTTATATCGTTTGCAATTCAACTGTCACAATTTTATCATTAAACCGTATACGTTTGCCAGGATATACTTACTGCAAGATGTCAGAGTGCTTCTGTAAATAGGGAATGGCAGCGGCTGCAACGTGGGTGATGTACTTCTGTGTGAACTGCAAAAACTTGTTGATGAAGACCAACGGAGAACGAGTCCTCTGGAAGTTCTACGGGAGGAAAGATGCACAAACGCACGTGAACATTGTACGTCTGATCCCAAGATCAAATCCTACGGCGAGGATAAGCCGCTGTGTGGGCCTCCTACCCGGAGGACCTTCATGAACGACAGGAGGCAGTCTTGAAGCGCCCTCTGGTGGTCGCTGTGGAAAACAAGCGGCTGCAGCAGCTCCAGGATGGCGAGCACATTGCTGAAGAACGTCATGTGGTTTTGCTGCCGAAACTCCTGCATGTTGAGGTGAATGCGGCCGTGAAGGAGACCTGCAATCATAGGCAGGTGTCTGGGGAAGAAAAGAAAAGAAAAAAGGAAGAACAGCGTTACAGTCAGTGTTTGTAGAATAAATCCTAAAATACTGCAGCATAGAGCACCGCCTAGTTTTTCACCTGAGCAGAAGGACCGGGTGCGACACAGCCAGCTTCCTGCATGCGAGGTTGGCATCAGACACACGGCCCTCAACAGACTTTGAGTCTCCAATATCAGCAAGCAGTGTGACCAGACGATGCACCAGGACGTCAAGCTGGGGGGAAAAAAAATGCATAAAAGAAGTATAAACACCATACTGTGACTCTGTGAGCTTATGGAGCTCAGTGAAGGCTGTAGGTTATGACTTGTGACCTGTTTTGTGCGTTTTCGTTTCTCTTGCTTGTTCCTGTTTTTACTCAGTAATATCCAAATGTTATTCAGGAAGTTCCTATTAAATCTAATAATAACAATAAGTACAGTATGACATCTCTGTTCACAATAAGCATAAAGAATGAACTAGGAACTGTGTCGTCTATGAAGCAGGACCTCTTTACCTTGCAGCTGCTGCCGTCTGCAGCCCCCCCGCTGCTGAAGGTGCCTTCAGGCAGGGTGACGTGCTGGATGACCTCAGGGAAGTGTAAATAGATCTGCAGCAGCAGGTTCTGGCACCGCTTACTCATCGCACTGAGAGACAGAATAAACAAAAACGGGATGTATACTGTACTGTATACCTTCAGGGGAAGCGCATTGTATTATTGGCTGAGACCGTTCAGATGCTCATGTTAAAGCTCAGTAACAAAGTAACACCGGCTGTAATCCCTAATGTTATTGAGTTGTGCAGCTCGAAGCCGTTTAATTGACAGTGACTGGTTGACCAATTTTGTGCGGCCACAGAAAGTTTGTCACCGCTTTTAAAACTCTGTAGCGGGACTAAAAATTACAAAGCAAACAATGTTCCCGGTTTGACGGAGAGATTACCTCAGGTTTTTTTTCAAATTCACTTTCTCCATCTCTTTCAACGGATTACGAACGGAGCTGACGTGAGATCACAGATGGAGGACGATAAACCTATTGTTTGTCTACCAGCGACAATCATTAACGTACACGAATACAAACTAGGCCCATGAATAGTGTAATGTAATTCTAAGGCCTATGCCTTGAAGTCACAAAATCCTTTAAGGCTCTTGTCAGGCTCAGATGATGTTCTCTCTACTCAGTGAGGAGATTTATTACAGCTACGAATTAAGCAAATCGGAGCAACCTTGACCGAGAGTAAAAGAGTCCGCTTGTTGTTGTGTAATCGGAATAAACACCAGCTTATCTGACAGCGAAGAATGCTCAACATACAGTGAAGTGTGTATTCAACACAAGGCCAAAAACCCTTTTACTTTCAACATGTTTTTATCCCGCCACATTTTCACGAGCAACAATTTTTACCAGACAGCTTAGCCGTACTTAAAACACTGTAATTCGGAAGCTAATTTTGCTTGACCTTGGCCAAAGTTTCCTCATTAAAGTGGTTTAATAAGCGGAGACATATTCATGAAAGGAGGGTTTGCCTCCACAAAGAGTTGCACCCTGATCTCTGACAGCTAAGTCAGAGCAGGAATTCACAACACAGGCAAGTTTAGAGCTTCAGCCTTAATCCTCTTGGCTTCATTATAATGCACTGAGCTTTTAAAGAGATCACAGTACAGACGACTTCTGCTGGTTTTAATTTCACACCAATAGACCTAATTATCGAGTTCTCCCTGGTCCACGGCATTGTGGCTGACAAGAGGAAGTCGGAAAAGTTCATCTGCGCCGAGAAGGAAAATCTAGTGCGATTTACCCCCCCCCCCCCCCCCCCCCCCCCCCCCCCCCCCCCCCCCCCCCCCCCCCCCCCCCCCGAGTTTATCAGCGCATTGCAACGGGACGAAAAAAGACTTTCCACGACTGGGCTAATTAGAAACAACAATACAACGTGTCAAAAACGGATCGCTCGAACACTTTGGTGACTCGCACGACAAAAGGCGATGAGCGGATGCAGACGAGTGAGATGGAGGAAAGACTGGTGAAGAGAAGATTAGCGTCTACACCTTACCTGTCCTCCCATTTCTTTGTGCAGTTGATGAGGTACTCTGAGACTTTCTTAATGTTTTCCAGCTCTCCGCTGCAGTAGGAGTGGAGGAGGGGCAGCCTGGACTGGATGAGCGAGCAGGAGGCCTGGTCCAAGCTGCTTTTGTCATCGTGTGGCGAGTCGCGACTGTTGAGCTCCGACTCGGACAAGATCAGGTCCACCAGGCTGATCAGCTCCTCAGAACTGAGTCTGAGCACGAACTTCTCCGTTTTCTTCTGCACAGGAAAAGAACAATGAATTCAGCAGAATGAACTCTCTGGTTTCGGTCTCATCAAAGAGACAGAAGAAAAAAAAAAAAAAAGGTGGCCACTAGGGACCTTGTGTTTGGACTTTTGCTCTTACTTGAGGGATCTTCTGATCGCGTCCCTGCCAGATACGCGGGATGTGGCTACAGGCCCACAGGAAATCAAGGGCTGATGATGGATCAAGTCTGAAAAATGTTATACGGACACATGCTTAATACAATCTCATCCATCCAGACGGCTTCACAAAACACATGTTTTAAAAAAAGAAATGTGTTTACTTGTAGTCTCTGCGCTTGCTGAAAAGAGCACTGATACACTGCAGGAGGGTGGACCAGTTCGACTGATGTGTCAGCAAAGCCAAAAGATATGGTCTGTAGGCAGGAGTTCCTCTTGACTGAAACACAGAGATAGTAGGAAAAGGATGCATCAGGACCGCCAAGCAAACACTTCCTCCAGAGTGAAAAAAAGACAAGAGAAGTAGATCATCAGCTGCTTCTCTCACCTTGTTGAGGGCAAACAGCAGTTTCTGCTGGAGGTCCGGACACACTGAAGTGACCTCAGGGTCGAGATGCTCCAGCCAATCGACCAGCAGCCCGGAGCTCAGCCCCGACTTTGTCACCTCGGTGCTGCTGGGAAAGTTGAAGCTGAAAAGTTACGCTATGTTTTTTTGGTCGCAGGCAGCCGTGTTTGTCATTTAGTCCTGTCAAATATGAATGTTTCCTGCATGACTTGAGGGGGAAAGAGAAAGGCGGTTCTCACTTGTTAGAGTCCACTTCCTTTTTCACAGATCGCTCCTCACTTTCCTGAAGCAGCAAGGAAATCACCGTGGCAACGGGGCCAGCTGTCCCGTTCTGTGTGCCGACAGTCATCAACAGAGAGAGGAGCTCCTCCAGATACGGCGACCTCACCTCCATCAGCCCTTGTAACACTGGAATATAATAAAAAGACACAGCGTGCTTAGTTTGGGCTGCCATGTTTTCTTATGTAACAGAACTACATCTGTCACTACGAAGGCTTTTGATTCGGTTCACATGGAAAAACATTTTACTGGAGGTTTGGTCCTCAAATCAGCTTTCATTTTGTGAAAGCTCTTTTTGTCTTGTGTTACATATGCTGCTGTGGAAAAAAAATCTAAAATGTTTCAAAAAAGAGCCATAGATTTTATTTTTTTCTTCAAAAAATACTGTTTTTTAAATTTAAAAATGGAACTTTTGTTGTACTGGAAACGTACCAAACTCCCAACAGTGTAACAACAATCATGAAGATATCTAACTTCTAATAATAATTAACCTTTGCAATTATGCAGTACATGAGTATTTGATAAATCAAAAAAAAAAATGAACCAGCTAAATTAATAAATCATGTTTTAAGACTGTGATAAATTAATTATGTCAATTAGCTAATTATTTGACTAACACTGAATCTGATTCTCACTTCAAACAAATCCAACGCACATTCACATCCTCCACACAGCGGCTCTGTTAATACCTTTCCCAATGAGCTCTGGTTCTGCATTACATCTGTCTCCGGACTTCAGCATTGCAATGACGGCCATCAGTGGCACTTCAATTTCCCTGCGATATGCCAAAGCCTCCGCCAGGTGGAGGAAACCTGAACGCACTGCAGGGCAGAGACACTCGTCACTCACTGGCTGTATGCAACAAATGAATCGACGTCTGGGAAGATAAAGAGCCGAGGTGCTCACCATCATTGTGCCGGTGTTTGGTAGAGTTCTGACCGGCGAAGGATTTGAGCAGAGTCTTCAGAGGTCCTGCCTCCACAGTTGGGTTGTCCAACCAGATTAGCATCTCAACAATGACCTTCAGGAATAGTGAGCAGAAGGCCATGTCCTGGGACACGAGGCGCTGGGAGGAACAAGAACAAAACGTCTTCTGTACAATGTTCTGTGACTCGGCATGGAATAATGCACTGATTGTCAGCAAGCCTTACCTGGTAGAGGTGAAGTTGGCGCATGAGAGGACAGGACAGGGCATGGCTGTGGTGCATCGATATGACAATAGGCCCTGCGTGAGCAGAGGTGAGCAGGGCTGCGAAGGCCTGCAGGAGGCGAAAAGCCAGCCCACCCTGCTGAATTTGGCCCTGCTTGGCCCGCATCAGCTCCTTAGCAAGGGCCTGCTGCAAGGCCAGAGAGAGCTGGCTGGGGGGGGGGGCCGTGCCAGCGAGGGTCCACCTTTAACGGGAAGATCTGTGAGAGCAAAGGAAACAGAAACCGGTCAGTTTGACCAAGAAGTGATTCAACGGCAGCAAAGTTTTGTTCTCTAGTTATCCAAAAAAATCATACAACAAAGAACAGAGAATAAAACAGCTGGTAAATCCCACCTGAAGCAACATGCCAGGGAGGTCGTCATCAGGCCCAACGTCAGGAAGCTGACTGGCTGCTCTCATCTTCACAGAGCTGTGGGGCGCTTCCACCGTCACTTTGGCCTTACTTGTTTCAGCAGCATCTGTCAGACGTTGTCAGGACATGGACAAATTTAGATTATTTATATTCATTTTGTCCCTTTACATTAAAGCCTTTTAATGTAAGCAATGTAAAAACACAGAAACATTCTTCAATGTCGAATGATATAAGCTAAAACAGCACATACACAATCATAGAGACTAAAGTCACCAACCTCTATCTGGAGGAAGGGAGGAGCTCAGTAATGAATGGAAAGTGTGCCCCCCAGTGGCACCTCGCTCGTGCTGCACTTCAACCAGGTGGGCCATGTAGTCTAAATGCAGGATAAATACAAGCTTAGATAAAATCGTACATAACTCAAGACAACATATTCTATAGTAGGATATCTGCTGCACTCTTACGCTTGTCCATGATGTTCTGTTCCAGCGTCTCTGTGTCATGAGAGACCGCCTGATCCAAGTACTGCAGCAGTTTGCTCATGCTGGATACAGGAATGCCAAAGGACTGCACAAACAGCAGCAGCTGCTGAGACTCCAGGTCTTGTAAAGCTGAGGGAAAACAACGTTAAAAGGTAAATATATATTTACATGGAGACCAGCACATAATTATGTGCACTATGGCAAGTTGTACCTGCGTCAACCAATCGAGAAACCTCTGATCGGATCATCCTCAGTTTCAACCAATCAGGCAGCAGAAGGGCCTCTTCTGAGGTGTCAACCAGGAAGGCAGTTGGTAGAGGCTTCTTGTCGGGAAACCAAATGTCCAAAAGAGCGTAGAAATCACTCTCCCCTGTAAAGATGCACAATGGCAATCTTATGTTATCTTATGACTTCTTCAACATTGCAAACATTGAACTGCAGAGTTAGCAGGACTACCTTTGGGGGGCCCCAGAGTCAGCAGGATAACCATGGCGTGAACTACAAGAATGTGCATCGTGGCCGTCTCTCCTGTGGTCCAACGCAGAAACACCTGGTCCTGAGACTCTGACTGGAGGCATAAAAAGAGAATTAGACGTGTGCTTTACAACCTTCCAGACATCAAACTGGGATTAATCTTCAAGTGCAGATTAGGTTTCAGTTGCAGCCTCAAAGCACGTTCATTCAATCACGGGGAAATTGTCAGGTCACTAGGCCCAGAACTTTGCACTTTTCTTTGATTGCAAGAGGATTTTAGGAGATATGGAACTTGGATATTTCTCTTACTTTGAACTAGTATCAGTAAACAGCTGACGATGTAGTTCAGTTAGTAACACAAGGCTTGTTAATGCTCACCCAGCTGTAAAGATCCTCGCCCTCTTTGGTCTTCCTCATCCTCTTGATGTACGCAGAGAAGATGGTGAGGAAAGCACTGAGCACGGCGTCAGACTCAGGTCTGCCGGAGTGTCTGGAGAACAGGCTGTTCATGATGGTGGAGCGCTCGACGATCAGTCGGGCAACGTCCTGCGGAGAGCAATTGAGGGTCAGATTCACTTTGCTCGACGGAAAAAAAACCCAAAAAAACAGATTAAAGAAAAGCATGTAATGTAATTAATGTAAGTAACTCGCCGTGATTACCAGGGCCAGGTCATTGTGAGAAGCCTGCTCCTCTACTGGTGCATGCTGGGATAGGTAGATAAGATAGGCACTGATCGTCTGTGGATCTGTCTCCATGTGAATGGCCTGTAAGAAAGCAAACGGACAAACTCCTCGTCGTTAATCACCCTAAAAGGTGTATTTCCAGTTATTGACAGTTAACTGTCGAGTCGACACCGACCTGCTGCAGAGCAGTGGACGTCATGCCTCTGACGCTGTCAAACAAGGGGAGCTTTGGGAGGTCTTGTAGCAGCCACTGGTACCCCGGCAAGAGCTCAGCATCCGTAGAGTCTTCTTCCATGGGCTGATCGCGCTCATCTCCATCTTTCAAGCCTCCTTCACTCAGCACCAATGACAAACCCTGCACACAAACATAAGATGTGTTTAAACAGTAACGCAACGCAACTAGAGATGGCTTTTCTTTTTTTTTGCCCCGCCTCCGATACGGTACCTTCATGGCCAGGACTCTCGATGCCACCTGAGAAGAGCTGAGACGACGCAGAAAGTAGTCCAGCACTTCACATGTGGTCTGTTCGTCGGCCTTAGGACCCAACAGAAGATCCTGGAGCCGTCCAAGCAGCTGCCTTTGCTTTTGCTGTCTCTATACAGGAAGACGGATAATAATACACGTTTATTCAAGAGTCGGTAATAAGATGAACATAAGTAGAAACAAACACAGGTATACATTTAGCAACTAAAGACAAGTCGTGAAGAAAAACTCAAAAACAGCAAAACCGTTATGATCAACATACTTGTCTCTTCTTGGCTTTTTGCTCTTTGCTCTCTCCCTCTTCGTCATCCTCTATTGGCAGACTGTCGTCCGCAGCGTCGTGCAGAAGGAATTCACACAGGCACTGCACTGGAAGCACATCCAGGGAGCCCTCACTGGACTGGACCAAGTCAGCCAACCACGGCATGGACTGAGAGGAAGCCTGTGCAGGATTCAAAACGTATTACAGTTACAGGATGCACCGCGACAACTACAGCCTTAGAATCATGTTATTTCTCCCTCTTGGAGTCCGGCTTTCATTCATGTTCCTGATCAATGTTTCTGCTGCCAATAAGTCACTCTGAACAGGTTTTCTCCACTTGAAGCTGAGCTTTGATCACAGGTTTACTAAACCAAAGATCCTGGGTCCTCATCCAAAACAAGAACATTATAGCACCAAGCTAATATCTTACACACATCATATGCTTGTTGAGACACAATATCCTCATTGTGAAGGCGACACAGCTGCATCTGTTCATTGTAGTGAGTCAGACATACATTTTGAGACAGATGTTGCTCTATTAGCAGTAGAAAGGTGTGACAGTAGGTTGTGGGCGGTTGTGCAGCGGGTCCATGGCCATTACCTGTCTCTGGATGATGTTGAGGAGGAAGTCCGGGTTGCGACTGCGGCAAAGGAGATGTCCCAGACGCAGAGACTGGTTGAGGGTTTTCACCTGCTCCTGGATCTGAGGAGGAGGTCGACGAGGAGGACCCCTGAACACAAACAACAACAACAACAACTGTGAATCCATCTTACAGTCACACAGTTTAAAATGAACCGTCTGCTGTATCAAAGGTAAAACAATGTCAGTTCACTGTCCCTCCAATCTAAAGACAGTGGACGTTGTTGGAGAAGTGTCAAGATCCAGAACTGAGCCATTTCCTTTGAGAACACAATGAACCGGTTACGAGGGTCGTGAGCTTCATGCTCTGGGTCTCTTACTGTGGATCCAGACTGGTGAGCTGAGACAACAGCAAGCTGTTGCTCTCTGTGATGGTCTGTTTGGTGGAGGCCGCTGCCAAGTGGCTCTCAAAGGCCAGGATCTCCTGCTTCTCTCTCTGGGAGATCTGCAGCTCCCTGTTGATCATCTCCGTCTTCGTGTCCTCGTCGGCCACGGTGCACGGAGGGTAGCTATAGTTACTGTGGAAGCAGAGGGAGACGCGCGTCAGCTGTTATTATAGGCGTTATTATCAGAGAACTGTTCTATTCCAGATGATAACCTTCACCTACTTTGTCATCACCATCTCCATGAGCATTTTCAGTGTAGGATAGCCATCCCAGGCAGCCAACCCTAACGGACAAAAATCATCAGACAACATATTAACACGGTTGTTTAATAGCGTAGTGGTAGCTACTCTTATTGATTTAACATCGTTAAGTGCTGTACCTATTTTCTGAGGATTAAACGCAGCCACCACGAGCAGCAGCAGCCAAGCCTTCCAATACAGAGCAGATATTGCCAGATTTGGCACCTGGTACCTTAAACATGGAGGCTCATTTGTTATTTCAGACTGTAAACGGTGTGGCGTGAATGTTTTTTTTTTTTTTTAAAGACGGTTGAAGTACCCTGCAGGCAGCTGAATGTTCTCCGGGTGGTGGTATGTACAAAGATTCAGCACCGCGTCGATGAGCTGGATCCTCTCCACTTTCAGGACCTCCAGATCTATTTAGAAAGAAACAATCTGTCAGATCAGGCCGAGACGTATTCAAACAATCACAAGCGTATTTCCTTTGTCCATACTTTCCTAGCTGAGGCACGCGCGTTTACCAAATGTCCAAATATTCTGCCGGAGAGTAACGTACACCAGCTTTAACCGTGATCATGAACAGTTCCAGCATAAGTGGATCTTCACACACCATCAGACTGAACTCCGGCAGCCCTCTTCACCAGGTGATCTGCGAGCTCCATGGCGTCGGCTGGGCCCAGGGGCAGATCCCGCGACAGCCCGATCACCAGAATGCGCATCAGTGTGTCCTCCAACAGAGGCACCTCGGAGCAGAGGCGGAGGAAGAAACTGAGGAGGAAGTCGTATTAAAGCAGCTCAGTACGGTGACAGTCGGAAGAAAACACGGCTCCTTTTGAATACCGGAGGAATACTCACTTCCTGTCACTCTCCGGAGGCCAGTTGTCCCACTTGTAATACGTCTCAGGTTGCTCTGTGAACAGCACTTTGTGAAGGCTGCAGACACGAAGGAAACAATCCACATATAAAGCAGCTGAAAACATGGTTAGCTTGAGCAGTTTTAACGATAAACACATCCGATGCGCGCAGCCACCGACCAGTGAACATAGTCTTTTGCGCCAGTTTTGCTGATGGTCGGAACCACGGTGTGAAGCCACCACACAGCATCTCTCTGGATGGCAGCGATCTGATTCTGAAAGGACCTCAGGCTCTCCAGATCTGACACAAACCAGACATGTGATTAATACACAGTCCATCAAGCACATCACGGTTCATAGAGACACCATTAGAACAGATGCACAGCACTGACTCTTCTTCTCTCCTTTGTCCCACGCGATGCCCGCCTCTTTGACCTGAGAGGTGATGCCCAGCATCATGGAGACGGTCAGTAGATCGGTCACCTGGATGACGAAACGTTCCTGCGGGAGAATCAAAGAGAAGAGTCCAGAGTGAAAACAGGAAGATTAGAGCTGAACTTACTGAGGGACTATTCACAAACGCGTACTTTGAACTCCAGCTCCACGTAGGTGGTCTCCTTTCTCTCCTGCATTAAACCGAAGCAGAAGGACTGGAAGTTGATCTCATGCTTGGTCTGTTTGATGATCTCTCTCAGCAAAGCTCGGGAGGCCCGGAGGTAGTCGTCCTTATTGGTCAGCAGGTCCTGGAACACCATCGCCAAGAACTACAGACACAACGGAAGAACGTTGAATTTAAGGACTGATAAAAATGTTAACACTATTTCCAAACTGGTTGTTCACGCAACTCAAAAGCGCAGAGCTTCACCTTTGGGCCCTGATCCGGGCTGTGCTGCAGCACTGTGTGGAGGACTTGCATGTTGTTGGGATTCCTGGCATTGGACAGCTCGTTGAAGATCACCAGCTTCACCATAGTGCCCAGGTTGTCTCTGTTAGCATTGAGCAGCTCCCTGGAGAACCACGGACAAAGCAAACCCCCGTGAGTGGAAGTCGCAGCGTGAAACAACAAAGTTAGGAGTGAGACAACGGGAGAGACTCCACAGACCTGACACACAGCATGTAGTGGTTCAGGAGGACTTTGGGTTTGAGTCGGATCTTGATCAGGTTGGAGATCACCTCCATGTCATCTGCTCCCTGGGTGGTGCAGTTCATACATAGAGACATGAGGAGGTCCTGAGCCGGTCGAGTCAGCTGTGCACACAAACAAAGAGAGTTAATACTCATCAGTTAAGTTATCAACATTCATCTCCATCGTCACGACTTCACAAAAAAAACCATTAGATACTGCAATTCAGCAGTGTATTGTTGTGTCTCTTGCATGGAATCAATACACTGGCACCAATAGTGTAATATAACGCACTACGGTATTGATACCGATGTATTGACTCACCAAAAGCAGCATTTTACTTCAGGTTGTGGACAGAAAACAGGGCGGATGATACACGTTAAAATTGAGCTTTACAAGCGGTTCACTCCAGGACACTTCACGCTCACTTTTGGGTTCTGGAGCCACATCTCCAGCCTCTGCACGGCCATGAGCCGGGCCTCTTTGTAGCCACACGTGGCTGTGAGCAGACGCAGCAGGTTTCGCGACACGTTGTCCATCGGCTGCCTGCGGTTCAACTGATCCCTGAGGACGTCAAGCACGTAGTCCTCCACGCTCTCTGCCAGTTCTTCATACCTACCAGAATCAGAATAAATGACTTGTGATAGTATAATAAAATATCAAAAATGCAATAATAAGAAATAAAATGCAAATCGGGCGATTTCAAGTGGTATTTTCCACACCTCGGCATAATCTGCCCTTCATCCTCGGGGCTGAGTTTCTCCTCAGCTATCAGCAGTTCAGTCTGGCTGTCGTCCTCCTCGGGGGTTGAGGGATGCGGGCTGCTACCTAAAGGTAAAAAAAAGAAGCATAAACACTCAGCACTTGTTTCCCTGCATCAGCAACCCTACCACCAAACAGCCCAGAGTGTTTCCTCAATGGAAGTGTACCTGCACTGAGATCGCCAGCAGAGCGGCCAGTATCGGCCTGCAGCAGCATACTCTTAGGGGGCATCTTTGTCCCAAAAGCAGTCTGGATGTTGTCAACAAAGTTCTTACAGTGAGAACTGTCCACCCAGATCCGTTCCCCCAGAGAGTCCTCAATGTACACCTGGAAACACATTTTAGATCAACGTACGGCAAGACATCTCACATCTAAAATAAGGGAATTCATGAAACAGTTTGGAGTGTTTTCGGAGATTCTCACTTTGACAAAGATCTCTGGCCAGTTCTCATCCTCCTCGTAGGCTGCCATCAGCAGATTGCAAGCAAGGACAGACACAAGGCTGTTCCCCTTGGCTTTAAAGTTGATCGAAGCGTCCCGACGCAGGAGGCTGCACAAGGCCTGGTGACAGAAGGGAGACGGGTGGAGGGTTACAAAAGTCCAGTCAAATGTCAACATCTGTAGGGTTGACGTCAATGAGAAATCTTACCTCGATAATTCCCTCAGTAGCAAAAACGTTAGGTTTGATTTTGGCCAGGAACATGAGACTGAGGTACAGTGTGATGTCCGGCTTCGCCCGGTTCATCTTGAGTTGTTTCACCGCTCCACACAGCAGTCCCTCAATGCGCTCATCGTTTCCTTCAGACTCTGCAGCTTCAATCTCGTCGAGAAGAATCCCAGGAGACACTACAATAAAAAAGAAGAGGCGTTTTAACTTTCTATGTTAGCTTTTTTTAAGTTTATGAATCAACATGAAGCCAGTGATTTACCTTCAATAGGCACCACCGAAGGCTCCTTTATTGAGGGCGATATTGCCCTCTTGTCCACGGCAGCGACATCAGCGAGTCGCCCCAAAGCACTGACCGGAGGGGTGGTGGAGAGTTTGGGCCGCTTGGTGAGGCCGGACAGACCCGATGAAGAGGGCAGAGCGGAGGAGGTCTCTCTCTTGCGGTCGGCTGGTAAACTTGTGGATGCTGGCTTCAGCAGGACTGCGGGGGCTTTGGGCTCCCCACTCTTTAATCCCAGAGCAATGAAATCTCCCGGTGGAGGGTGACCTGGGAGGAGCAGACGTCACAATACGTTGTTACAACATCACCAAAACCTCACTAAGATGACCCTGGGGCAAACATTGGGAATCATACCTGATGGTTTTGCAGCACTGGGGCGCCTCAGAGTTGTAGGCTTTGGACGATTCATCTCGACTAACAGTTACACAAGTCAAAGCCCAACGAACAGTAGGTTAAGCAGGAGACATTGCTCGTCTTGGGTTAGTCTGTGTGTGAGAAAACATGGAGGTACACAAGTTAGCAAACGTAGAACACACTAGTTAAATAACGTTAACTGCCATAACTTAACTACTGGTGCCGTTAGCTATTGAAGACCCTAACTAACGTTAATCACTTGGCAAGAAAAACAACAGTAGCGTTAGCGACCAAAAGTACCAAAAAGGCTGTGTTCAGCTCAGTTGACCGCCTGTACGCTGTTTATTACATCTCTACTACATACGACAACAATTACGGTTAAAGCTAGCGTTGAATATGCGGCTGTTAGCAATTGTAGCTAGTAGCTGGCAGGTATCAAGCACAGCACTGAGAGTGAACCGGCGTTAATTGACGTGTGAATTTGAATTTAAAGTGGCTCACATATGTATTCGGTCTCATAAAACGGATCGTGGTTAGCCTGAGCGATGCACTTATGACAAAAAAATAGCGTGAGACAACTCACAAGCTATCACACAGTCGGTGCCATGACGGTTTCTTCTTCTTCTTCTCTGAATCAATGTTGCTTGCTATCAAAGGGGAAAGTGTAGGCCGCCGCCTAACGCCAGGAAGTGTCAGTTGGCGTCGTTGTTAACGGTACACCGAAAGCAGTCTACTTTAAAGTAGAATAACTATGTATGCTTTGCATCAAAACACCATAATCAAGAGTACTCGCTACGTCTATTTTGAGCGTTACATCGTTATTCTGTTGGTCATGACATGCATCTAGGTTTTACTTTGAAATTAATTACCGGAAATACTACTCAACAATATATATGTCTAGCTTGATGCTCGAGGAGTGCCGCTGTAGTTACTCACTGTGGCCACAAGAGGGCAAAAAAGCTCAGAATTAAATACATACGTTAGCCACAGTAGCATCAAGGCTAGTCTCGCATAGTGTCAGCGCGAAGGAAATATCAAGGCCGACACAATAGCGCCGTAATAGCTTATTAATCTCTTTGTCACAACATTAAACTGTCTACTGTAAACGTTTGCCAGAAGTATTCCTATGCTGTGATAAGTTAACAATAGAGGGAGCTGTAATTATGTGCAATGGCCACTAGAGGGCAATGTGTATAATGTCTATTGAGCATGGATACAAAGCATAGCTATGGAATGCCTTCTGGTGGTCACTGTGGGTAACTGCAATATCAAGTTAGACAAAATTACATAGTAAAGTTCCGGTCAACACTTTCAAAGTAAAACTTAAAAATATTAAAAGTCGTTAGTGCCACTGGAGGGCACTAACGACACATTACTTTTTTTCTTATACTGTTATACTGTACACTACTATGTACCAACAAAACGGGGGTATAACGTCAGAGTTTTATAAGTATTTAAAAAATAAATAACGATAGAATTAAATAAAATGATAGAATCTGACTATTTTAACTGCTTCAGTTTTTGGGAAAGTTTTTTCCCAATTGCTGGTGTCTCATATCTCATAATCATCATCATAGTCACCATTATCTCTGCACTTAACTACAGATTCAGATTGGTCAAGAATCCTACAAACATCATCCCTTAATCCCTATTTTTTTTGTATATTCTTTGCATGAACACTTACATTACCTGATCATTATACAGACTTTGATAGGACGTCTACCTTATCTCTACTATCCTTCCCTTTGATAACAATCCTCATATCAGAGGCATTATGCATAGACTATCTCCATATAATTAAAGGATGAATCAGTAGCTGTTTGGACAAAATAAAAACACACAAAAAAAAGAAACAAGATTATATATAGCGCCACGGTTTTGTTGGCCCTATTTATATTTATCTTTAGTTACATATGAATACACAATATTCACTTTCTTTTTCATATGAACACATTCGATTCACTTTCTTTTTCACATGAACACATTAGATTCACTTTCTTTTTCACATGAACACACTCGATTCACTTTCTTTTTCACATGAACACACTCGATTCACTTTCTTTTTCACATGAACACACTCGATTCACTTTCTCGTCTAGAAAAGCAAACTTGATATTTTCAAGCTTTCTTTAAATACCACTATTTTAACACAGGGTGGCAGCAGTCTCCATTCTAGTGCTCTGAAATAATCATGTGAATGTAAGGTGGGTGGTTTCTATGGTTTCTATCTTACCACAATAGACTCATATGATGTGTGTGTGAATACATAAAGATAAATTAAAACAGAACAAGACTTCAACTGAAGCAGAATAATCTGCATTGATAAAATCACAGCATTTTGTGAATCAAGGACCAAACACCTGAGAAGAAGAATACACAAAATATCACATGACATTCAACAACACAACAGCCACCATCTAGCACACCATCTGAATGTGTTTATCAGTCTTCAGTCATGGAGAGAGTTTATGTGACGGTGAGTCACAAGCAAGGTTTCCTGAGAAATTACAGAATGTACATTTTCATCCCGACGGCTTTTTTTTTTTTTTTTTAAATGTCAATGCCTCGAGGTGAACAGAGTCTGAGCATCAAAGCTTCACCAGCCATAATAATGTCCATATTTAGTCCCAGCCACGCTCAGCGGCAGAGCTTTGTTCATTCCTCAAACATTACGACGCACTCCTAACTACTATGTGTACAAGCTGCTCCATTCCTGCCTGCTTTCCTCACAATCCCGTACTTTTATTTTGACGATCACATTAGTTTTCAGCTTCAAGAGAATCTTACAGGACTGGTAGGATTTGACCAGTCCAGCAGAGGCCTGATCCAGCTGCTGCCTCCACTACTACAGTAACTTCACCATGTTCCTTTCCAGGCAGCTCCAACCTGCCAGCCGGGTTACGTAAAGTGTTTTCATATGAAACACATTTGGGTGACGTCAGTGGAATGTCCAGTCGATGTTCCAAATTACATCTTGTGTCATAAGGGAAAATCTGCAAAAACAACCCTTTTACTTCTGAAATTACGTTCGGTCCAAACTGTGCCAGAGGCAGCCGTCTTGTGTCAGGCATCCTCGGTCAGCTTCTCCTCAACACACAAAATGTGATTCATAGTTTAATGTTTTGTATCCAATGCGATTTAGAATTGTATTACTTCAACTTTAAACAATTCTGCATGCTAAACGTCAGCCTTTAAGTCACCGATCATTCAGAGTAATTGGAAAAGAAAGAAAGAAAAAAGGATCTCCACACAACAGGGCCTCTTTGTGCCAGATCACATTTCTGAGTTCAGCAGTCTGAGTCACTAAGAGGCGAGTTTAGTGACTCAATGTTACTTCCTGTAATCCAAAACGGCCCGAAAGAACTCAGACCCCACAGCGTGTTGGTCCAACGAGAAGAAACCTGACAAGTCTGCCGCACATGCTCCGCTGTTTTTATTTTGTGAGACACAACGGGTGTAGCTCAGGTCATCTCTGTGCACTGCTGCCAGATGGACAGTAACTGGGCGGTGTGCTGTTGACTGAGCAGCTGGATGTCTGTCCAGAATATCAGCGGAGACTTTAATATCACCAATTTGTATTTCTCGTTGTCGACTGCTGGATACATACACACAATAAACCAGAACATTAGTCCAGCTTCTATTTTGTTTGTTTCTATTCTCTATCTTCTCCACTATTTCACGTCTCTTCTCTCCCATCTCATCTCATTCTAATCTACTTCAACATAATCTCCAATGTAATGTAATATCAATTCTAATCTAATAAAATCCAATATCATATCATTTAATCTTGTGTTATTCTAATCTACTTCAACATAATATGTAATTTAATGTAATATCAACTCTAATCTATTAAAATCCAATATCATTTAATCTCATGTCATTCTAATCTACTTCAACGTAATCTCATCTCTAAATGAATGTAATGTAATCTAATATCAACTGTAATTTAATCTCATCTCATCTCATTTGTGATAAAAATGAGATGAGATATAAAGTAATGTAATCCAGTCTTAAATTTAAGGTAATTATATCTAATTTAATATCTAATCTAATTCAATCTAATCTGATTCTCATCTAATCCCATTTCGTCTTCTAATCGAATCTCGTTTTAATTCTATCTCATCTCTATTGTAATGTAAACAGTCTGATTTCATCTCAAATGTACCCCTAATTGAGTGTAATCCCATTTAATCCCATCTCATCACATTTAGTTTATCCTAACGTTATCTCATCTCATGTACTCGCCTCTCATCTGTAATCTAATCTCATCATTTCAAATGGAACGTTATTAATCTCTTCATTCATCTCATCACTTGTTGTCTCATGTAAATGTGATATAATCTCATATCATGTCTTCCAATATAGTTGAGCTCATCACATCTCATCTCTAATCTGATGAAATCCAGTCACATCTCAAAGTTCTGCCTGCTGCATTACCAAGCTGTTTAATCTTTAATCTAGAGAGAACAGAAGCGCAGGAGAACCAAACAATGCTGGTGTTTAACTCACGACAGGAAAGCTGCACACAGGAAATGATGTGTGGTTTGTGGTCAACAAGAAGGTGACACGAAACACAAAGATGGTTCCTCATCTGAAAACGTTTTTTTTGTTTTTTGTTTTTAACAGGAAACCAGCTCCGGAGCAGATGAAAGAAACAGGTCAACGCCATCTCCAGCAAGTAATTGATTCCACATGGGATTCAGTGGAAGAGCTCGATCTGAGTCACGGTGAACTACGGCAGGAAAAACACACCAATCTGAGTGTTTGGCACAAAAGAGAGGATCTGTCAGGTGGTGGTCAGGTTCACTGCTAGTGTCATTTGCATTGTGACTCAGATGGGGGGTTTTTTTTGTCAGTGCTTTGGAAAAACAGCAAAAGTAAAGAGAGACGTCTGTACAGCAGCCTCCCAAAATTGTTATTTATTATTATTTCAGAGTCATCTGCTAGTCACATTTTGTCTAAAGGTCAAAATGTCTTCATGCTTCTGAGTTGTGTGTCTCTCTGTTTTACCTTTTTGTGTCTCCAGGGGCTGAACACAGGACCGTTAAAAGAAAACCATCATGGTGGAACAACGGTGAAGCTACGTTTGGCCTGAAATGAGCAATTAAAAAGTCTTCTTCATCATCCTCACAGGTCTACTTCATGTGTGTCAATCTATGCTTCTTACAGAAGTCATTTGACAGCAAAGAGGCTCCTTTAACTGCTACATTGCTAAACTAACCAGATTCCATAGAATTGAATCATTTCTGCCACACGGACTCCAGATGTTTACTTTTCCCATGAATGCGTTGAGATCTAAACTTTGTTTTAAGTTTCTGTAAATTCCACAAACACTCAAATGTATAAACCACGGATGGACGATATTAGTATTCATATAAGATATGATGTTAAGTTATTTACCTGGCAGTTCATCCTGAAAGACGCTTGTGGGTATTTCACAAGATGTTATTCTTTGAAATTTTTCTCTAAGTCATGTTGGTGCAGTCAGCAGAAAAACATGTGAAAGTGCATTTTCCTCCTTTTTTTTTTTTCCTTCTTTTTTTTCTATCCTTGTTTGAACTGAGCAGCCCACAGTGTTTATAGAGTAAACACACGGCATCTGTTTTTTAACAGGCACTACAGTCTGAAGCAACCTCAAAGCTGAGCTCTTTTTTTATCCCATAAATGAAACACATGAGAGGGCAGGCTGCTCTGAAAAGGCGACCGACTTAACATATTTACATTCGGGACGTATTTACCCCAGAATAACCTCTGACGTTTCTGCCAGCGGAGCAAATGAGAGAAATCCTGTGACTGCTGAGCTACTACGCCACATACTTCCCTCAGGACAGGAATGCTGCTGCTGCTGCTGCTGCTGCTGCTGCTGCTGCTGCTGCTCCCAAGGCAGACAGAGGGAGGAGGTCGCTGTTCTCTCCCAGCTAATGCACACTTATGAATACCTGGTACTGTAAAGGAGTATTATAGGGGGGGGGGGGGCGACAGACTGAGAGAGTTTAAGACTTTCTTTTTGAAAACTTAAAGTATTCTCGGCAAATATTAGCCACATGACTGGATTTTGTACAGATTAGTTTTGTAAAGTAAGCAAAAGCAGTCGCCAACAGAAGGCTCTCTACCTTCTATTTATGGCCTCACCCCCCCCCCCCCCTTTCCCAGACTGACGTCAGCAGAAAGTTATTTTCATGAATGGAGGGGGCGGTCACGAGGAATCGGTGACGTGAGTGCTTGCGGAAGCAGAGCGTGGAATGTTGGTACATTGTTGTTGTTTTGTAGTTAATTCAGTACGAGGATACGCCGCTGCCCGTCTGCTGGACGCTTCACACCGACTGTGTCAAGTTACTCCGCCGCCTGTATCGGAAACCTACTCCGCCAGTTTTTACGCATCACGGTCCACAAATATCCGCGTCCACAGAGGTGAGCTTGTGTGCTTGTGTGTGTGTGTGTGTGTGTGTGTGTGTGTGTGTGTGTGTGTGTGTATGTGTGTGCGTGTTTTTTTTTTTCTTCTTCTGGGATGATGGTTTGACATCCCTTTTTTAAATTGCTCAAGTTGTCCCAGTGACATATTGGCGCATGCAGATAGGATATTGTTGACCACACGCGCCACTCGTGTAAGGATACGTTTTTGATTCTCGGTTCTGAAAGTTGATGTTGACTTTGTAGAACGTTTCAGTCGCGTGGACACGTGTTGTGTTAGAGTAACAGAACACAATGCCCAAAAAGTCGCTCTGAGTTCTGAGTAGTCGCGTGAAAAAAGTAGGGAAAATAGACAAAAAGTATTTTTTTAAATAACAGTATTTGAATAACTGCTTGTTTTGTTTTTACTTAATTTTGTTGCCGATTTTTAGGAAATTGAATCAGCCTGGAATTGTTTTAAAACGAATTTAAGTGGATTTATTGTCTCAATGAGTGAAAGCGTTCAGGAAAGTATTTTATAAAAATGATATTAAATCTACAAGTCTAAATCAGTAGATTCATGTTAATGTGATGTTTACAAAGTTAGCCTACTAAATGTGATTATGGTTACTGTTACAAAACGCAGTTATTACTGAGCGCCACAGAGCCAGTATAATAAGTCGTTTCAAGATTTTTTTTAAAAGGGAAAAAAAGCGGTTTTGGTTATTTATAGCCTTCGTTCTGTCACTCGAATGAGCTGTTTTTTTTGGGGGGAAATGGAAGTGAAATAAACTTCCTGACTGCCCCCGTTTAAACTATGTCATAAAAAACATTCTCACATCCCCTTTAATTCTGCCGCTCTTGCTGATTTCATTTCGGGACTTAATTTAGGCTTCTATGATGCAAAATACCAGCCTACCTTTGACATTGGAAACAACACGTGGTCAGCATTTTAGGCATGTGGGACAAAGGGCACAATGAGAAGTTAGACCACAGGGGCTGACTGACCTACAAAGGAGAAACAAGCAGTCACCAAACAGCAGGAGGAGCACATACTCCCGCAAACAAATCACTCTGGTATTCATCTTATCTCCCTGTTCAGCTATCATCTCTGGTATTTATGACAGGAGTAAAGATAAGGAAACTATGTCCTTAAAGTCCAAGTTGTTTTGAATAATTATCTGATAATAACACAACTTTCCCTCAGAAATAAGTCATTTAGAATAACTTTGGCCTTTTAGGGCCATTGTGATTCATTTCTGGAACATATTTGTCTATGAGGAACTTGTTTCACTTAGATGGTCACAGATTTCTATATCTCAGAGGCCTTTTGTGATTCACTGTTGTTTCTGGTGGGTGCACAGTGTCTGCTGCTTTCAGGCAGGCAGTGGGAGCGGGTGCACTCCTGTCATGAGGTTAACATGTGGTCCATTCACCACAGTGATGATGTCTTCTTTGGATGGAGAGGTAACTTTCGCTGACTCATTATTTTACCACCACAATACTCGGTGGCAGTGACACAGGGAGAAATCCCCCTGAAAACACAGGATATAGTGTCACTGTCCTCAGACATATAGGATCTCTCTTTTCTGCTGGCCAGTAGTGTTGGATGAAAGCGAACAGAATGCGTAACGTTTCTGTGGTCGAGTGTTGTGAAAGTGAAATAGCTGCGGTTTGCGATGCTGTGACTCACAGGGAACACGCTCACCGTGATGTGTTTTGCTCCTCTAACTGGGGGGGAAAAAAAGACGTCAAGTCTTGATTATTGACTTTGGAAGCCAGTGATTTTTATCCACAGCTGAACATGGCAAACCGAGTGTACACAGGCATTAACAGATGGATGTGTGAACAGGCCTGCTGTGCATCTGTCCAAAGTGACTCCCTGACAGTTCCGCAGCGTCTGAGACCGCTCACTCCGCCACCCACAGTGATTTGCATCCTGCCTTTTTGTTGCTTTTCTGTCAGTGGCCGGATCTCAACCCGCTGCTTTCACCTCATTATGCGCAGAGGTGTGGCACGTGTCGAGATTACTCATGTATTTATTTATTATATTATTTTATTTGGTGGGATATGTTGCGTTACTGGGGATGCCTCGTCTGCTCTCACTGGGGCTGACTTGCTGATTCAATTGTTGATCTTTTTCTTTGGCAACTTCCTGATTTCACAAGTGACTCAACTTGCATGTTGTCATCAACACAAACAAGCACTTCATAGCATTCAGAACGTATGCTTCGCCGTCACATCTTGTCTGACCTTCTGCAAGTTTCTCAGCTAGTTGTTTTGAAGGAGAAGCACTAAAATCTGGGTAATTATTAACAGTATTTTCTTGCATTCTTGACATTTCTTTGAATCCCAGTGTCCCTGATTGGGACAATATCTTTGCTCAGATATTCTGTGAGTTCTCCTCCCTTTCCGCACACAAGTTCTTGAGTTAACGCCAGACATTTCCACGGTTCTCTGTAATTTTCCTTCCTCCCCGTGAAACAACGGGATTTTCCAGGAAATGTCAGATTGGGAGGGTGCGATTCCCTGCCGCTGGTCGTCGCTTTTACCAGTAAACAGCATGACTCACTGCTCAGCTATGCTCTCCGTTTCCTTCACATAATATCCCACCAAATGTGCTGCGCTGGAGAAAGAGCGCTCCGGTCTGCAGACAAATCTCTCCACCACCGCCTGAGAAAAATGCAAGAGCAGCGAGAGCTTTCTCAGGCTGACAAGAGCAGCAACACGTCTGCTTTCTGCTGAACCTACTCCTAAATGAAAACAAAAAAAGAGAGGATAAACAAAGAGTCCAGACAAGCTAACTCTGCATTTATCACTGCAGCATGAGCGCATAAGTCTTTGATATGCTGTTTATTCTAGGAGGAGGCTGCACCCCACAGTTACCTGCTGTTACTGAAGTGCAGCCTTGAAGTTGACCAGATGCCTGACTTTAAAAAAAAACAGTATAAACAGCGAACAGATGATACGTAGGTTTATTAAACTGACTTTGTGCATACACTATGTCATGATTTTGCTCATTAAGAGCTGGGGCGGATTTGTGCACATGTAAAAATGAGTCATTCTGAGTTTGTTTGTTCAAAAATAGCCTTAAAAGGGTCAGTTCATCTTCAAAGCAATGTGTACACCCAAAGAACAAAGTAGCAGGTTTACCAGAAAACATTCTGCTTTCCACATCAAATAAGACTTTACACACAACCGTAGCCATGAATTGTGGGTACGGCGTTTGTAATGGACCGTTAATTAAAGGAGTGTCACCCCATGGCTCTAATCTACTTCTTTTTGCAACTTTGTCATAACTTTGCTGCTGAATTGTAGTGCTTTTTTGGGGTTATTAGCCATCAGAGTATCATCTAGAGGAATGGAACATTGTTTCTTTGTTGTATGAAAAAGTAAAATGAAAGAGAGACTCTCGCTCCTGACTGCCACGCATGTGCACACAGGCTGCCTTTTGATTTGTTTGGGCGAAGTGAAAGATGTGAGACGCTTCTGAATTCCAGACATTTTGTGAATATTGCAGCCGTTGTTTTACAAGTGGGGTTGTCTGAACTCCACCCCCATACAGCCGAGTGCATCGCGGGACATATTCAGACAGAATGTTCCTTCTTCAGTGAACACTGTGTTGTGCATGTGAGGGTTTGCACATGTGTGTTCACTCAGGAATGTGGTTTTGTTCTTTGCTCGCCATCTGTGGCTTTTCTTTGAGGTATTTTCCCAGACTCCTTTTCGTACTGTTATGACAAACCTAATACCAGTTGTTTTTGACTATAGTGAGAAGCCACGATTTGTTGTAAAATAAGCCTCGTCTGAGGGGCAAAACCGTAAAGAGCGGCTTTGGTTGCGTGACATAATTGCTGTTTTTCCCTCTGAGGAAACTTTGGCATCTTGATCAGGAAAACATTGTCTCTTTGCGAGTTGCACATGCTTAAAGAATTTCAGGGAAACAACCTGGCCTCTTGGTTCAAGCTGGAGGCCCCTTGTATGAAGAGAGGGAGGCCCCCCCACCGCCACTTTTCCATGATCTTTGCAAGGAATATACCCAGGGACCACCTCTGATGCAACACCTCTGATGCAACACCACTTAAATCAGGCTGTTTGCGCCAACTCGTTGTCGAGGAACGCATTTCAGTTCTTCATCTTTATTTAATGCTTCTGAAATCTCAATTATGCAATTCTTTGCTGCGTGTTTTTTTTTTTAACATTTTTTTTTGCAAAATCAATGAAGTACACCAGAGAGCGCAGCAGATGTTCTCTGAATGTCTAAACATGAGTTTATGTGGCGCTGGGTTTAACTGGCACACGTATTTCTCATCTGTCTATTTTCTAAGTCAGGAAAAGTCTTTGTTTTTACTGTTTTTGTCACAAGCAGATGGACCTCATGCTGTAGACAGCAATGTTGAATTTAATACAGTATCATAAGAACAATGACTAATGTTCAGGTCGAATCAAAGACTACGTTGTTTTTTTTTGTATCGACTGCACTATTTCCTGCAATAAGGAACTGTAAATCAACAGTTGCAAAGTCCTGTATTTGCAACATAGCCATAGGATGTGCAATTGTGATAAACATCCCGAAAAGAGCAGCCGCAGCTTTCATGAGAGCATGTTCTCTCATGAAAGCTGCGGCTAACAGGACTGCTGAGACCATTTGCCCTCTTACCGAGGTATCACTTATCGCTTGCTCACTTAAATTGTTTAGTTGGCAGAAATTTGTGTCAGCACTGTGGGCTAAATATATCCGCCAGAGTTAAATAAGGGCATAGAGCGGCTCAGGAAAGCCCAGTGTAAGAGGATCCAACCAGCGAGACACAGGCCTAAATCCACAGACTACATTGTCTCACAGCAAAAAATACACCAGTGACTAGAAAGGAAAGTATTTCTCTGTGACACTCTATCTCCAGGAATGTTCCACATGCGTATCTACTTCCCTGTAAAGTTCAGCATAACTGTAAATGTTATGCTGATGGTCTGTTTTATTAATGTGTGATGAGGAGGCAGAGTGGTAGATACCCAGACATCTGATTAGAGGAATAAACAATGTTCATTAAACTGGATTTGGGACAGACTGAGGATACGGGACGTTTATCAGTTATCAGCACAAGTTAGTGCTTTTTATTTGTACTATGAATAGGCTGTGGCGCGGTTATGAATGAGACTTGTTTACCCTTTTGGTGACCATGTGACTCACACTCCCACGCCCATTTGCAGGGCGTTTCCATGGCAGCAGTCGAGCATGGAACAGTGCACTCGTAGTCAGGCTGGTCTGCAGGTCCTGAAATGGAGCCTTGGGGGGGATGTGTGCCTCTCACAGGATCACAGCTCAGCGCTCTCGCTTTTTTTTTTTTTTTGGCCATGGCAGCAGTCAGGAGAGCATGTGCCTCACTGTAACGAGTACAGAGAGCTTTTTCTGAAAAGGGCTCCGGCCCAGAGAGCTTTGATGCGAAGTTGTGTAGAGAGAGGTTGTCTGGTTCTAAGCTTGCTTGATCTAGTGAACTACATTGCCTGGGCTCTCCTCCTCTAACAAGTAAACACAGGCGCTCTCCAGGGCTCGTGTTTAATGTGGTCATACTGCCCTCTGCTGGCGTCAGTGGCTCTATCATGCAAGCACAAATGTTGACACATGACGTAACCCTGGAATGTTGTTGAGGTGTCTTTAAAGTGAATATGTGGGGAGGAGTGTTAGTATCTGCAATATAAAAAAAGAAATATGCATTAGTAGTAAAAAGTATCGAGATGTTACAAGTAAAAGTATCATCAAATACTACAATTTAAAATTACTTCAAATCCAAATAAAAGTACAGAAGTATTTAACAACTAAAATACCCCGACAGTGATCTAGAATTACATATTATGTTATTTAATTATTATTTCTGATAGAAAGACGTAAGCAGCATTTTAATGTTGTAACTGGCCCAAAGGGAGATCCTTTAAACAACATTATGCACATCAAATTTTAAAAACTGATCATATTTTTGTCTCTAAAATCCTAATCTGTAAATATTCCAAATATCAAATAAATGTAGTGGATTGAAAAGTACAATAATTCCCTATTACATGTAGTGGAGTAGAATAATGGAAATACTTAAGTAACATGCCAGTATCTCTAAATTGTATTTACAGCGCATAATATATATAAATAAATACTTTGTGACTTTCCATCACCTTACATCAAGTGATTTATTTTTTCCTCTTCACTTCTCAGTGTGTCTTCTGTGAGATTCTGGCCAGTTGTCTGCATGCAGGGAATGACGACTAATTTTAAGACGAGCAAAGCTTTAAAGGTAAGTGAGAGAAGTTTGAGAAATGTGGATGTTGTCACTATTCAGCCATTGGTGGTGTTCTTCACCCTCTGCTCATGTCCTGCAGGTCAAGAAGGAGGTGGGTGAGAATGCCCCAGTGGTCAGCGACGACGAGTTGGTGGCCATGTCCGTGCGGGAGCTCAACCTGCACCTGCGTGGGCTGACCAAGGATGACGTTGCGAAGCTGAAGCAGCGGCGACGGACCCTGAAAAACCGGGGATACGCCGCCAGCTGCCGCATCAAGCGTGTCACCCAGAAGGAGGAGCTGGAGAGACAAAAGATAGATCTGCAGCATGAGGTGGACAAGCTGGCCCGCGAGAACGCCAGCATGAAGTTGGAGCTGGATGCCCTGCGAGCCAAGTATGAGGCCCTGCAGTGTTTTGCCCGGTCCGTGACCCGCGGGCCCCTCTCGCCGGGCAAGGTGGCCACCACCAGCGTCATCACCATCGTCAAGTCCTCCAACCGCAACAACTCCAGCCCGACCCCCTTCTCAGCTCTCTCTCTCTCCTAGTGACAGGACTGGGCTCTTGTTCTCCTGCCTGGTCCTTCCTGGTTCTGACCCAGCCTGAACCCACTCATCCTGTACTGAGAGGACGCTCGGTAGTTAGACTGAGGGATGGAATGGGGTGGCAAGCTCTGTGTGAAGTTATGCTGCATTCACAACTCTGTCCCTCTCCTTCTGTCTCTCTTACACAATCTACATTGTCTGTGCACTGTGCAAACTGCCCCCTCCCTGAACCTGCCCCCCCCCCCCAGCACCGGCAGGGTACTGGGCCTCTGTGACCCCCGTCCTACATGACTGTTAGCCGAGATTTGGTTTTTACTCCAGTGTGAAAACGTATACGACATGCCTTAATGTGGCAGCATTGGCCTGGGACTGCTACTAAGCAAAACACTTGAGAAGTTTAGTAGTTCATATGTGACAGTAAAGCCTATGCCAAATTACATCGTCTCTATGTACAAGGGTCTCAATGTAAATTGAGCCTTTGAAGCTGTTGCCTTAAAAAGGATCTACAAGTGATCCATATAGATTTTTTATAGAATACGTGCACGTAGTTTAACACAAAGAGGATTTATTGTTCCAGCTTTGAGGGTCAGGTGGACACCTCTTTAGAACTACAGTTGCCAGTGGTCTCCAACCAGTTGCCTTTCAAGAGCCAGCCAAACACAACAGAATGGTTTCACCGATTAGCTCCTCTTCTCTGTTGGACGATGATAAGCAGTAACATCACCTGTTGCAGTGTTTTGATTTTGAAGTTGAAACCTGCCTACACATGGCTCTCTGTGGTCCATTATGGAGAGCACTGCATTATGCAATTTGATGACTGACCAACGTTCAACTGAAGGCCTCTACTCGTGATGTGCTTTCGTTTATATATTTCTGTCGTCTGTCTCGGCCTAATTTAGGAGTTTTGAAGTAACGTTTGCAAAGTTTAAAACTCAATTGTTAGGCCAAAATGTGTATGCAACTTTTTTTTTTTTTTTTTTACCTTAGATTTGCTGTCAGAGCTCATTCATGCAACGCTTGAGAAATTGTCGGATTTGTCAGAGGGGCTGAAAAGTGTTGTGTACAGTCAGCTATGTGGTTTAAGACATCGGAGGTGGTTGGACAGGCGCTGCAAGTGATTCTGTTGGTAGCTTTGTGGCCCGTTAACGAGAGAAAGTATTCACAAATGCAAAAGAGGCGAATACTTGTTTTCCACAAATTGGAAATGCTTTTTGATTAAACGGGCAGATTTGGGAAGAGTACGACGTAGGAAAAAGATTAGTGAGCATTTGTTCGGATTCAGGAACCATTGTAGAGCACTTAAAAGCAACTGTTGGGATGCAGTATAAAATAAAACATTTCACAGGGCAACTGATTCCTAGAATTAGAGATCGCTGACAGAAGCCATTCTTGCATTTCTGAAGTTGGCTGGGCTTAATTGCACGACGGTGATTAAACGTGGTATGATCACCGACTGCAACGTCAAGCCTAATGTACCCGAGGACGGCATCCTCTCCGATACGTATACCACAGCACTTACCGGGTTCTGTTTTGCCTCTTTCCTTTATACGCAACTCTTTGGCAGGTAATCCATATTGGATATAGTGATAATGAGAGAGGTCCTTACAAGTGAAATGCAATCGAACTTTCTTCCTGTATATTACAGACTACCGAAATGCTAAAACTCCCACTGCCTCCTTTGTAACTTTACATTGAGAACTCCGTCCAAATAGAAATCATTCCTACTGCTGGGTCACGAGAAGTGCTGCTGCTGCTGGTGTTGGTAACTCTGAAACGGTAGCCGTTAACCTTGCTTTTGACACACTCTTCTGCAAGAGAACTCCTGACACCCCTCTCTAGAAACGGTGATGTCATGACAACTAAATGCAGTAAATGCCTTCCTCCTGTTGTACGTTTTGAGGTATCTAAATATGAAATTCACTTGAAATCAAGCCGTTCTTACTGAGGATCCATTCCTAATTTGGAGTGAAGTCAATAGAGATTGTTCATGTCAGGATTTTCTCTTGGCTAAGAGGACATGAGTTTTCCCCCCTGTTCCATAGCTGCAAAGAACAGTTCGGGGAACTTTGCTGCTGTACAACCTGCTGTGATTTTAAAGGCAGGGGCAATGCTGTGTTCTTACTTTTTGTATTTTCACTTGGTTTCTACGTTGATACATCCCATGTTCTTTTTCTGATACTTAGTTTTGTATGCATATACAGTATAAATATATATATATTACAGATTTTTACTATATTTATGTCTTCGACTATCCTGGGAGTGGTGTGATTATGTAATCATTCTTAAATCAGTCTATGTTGACGCTGACCTTTTTCTGACTAAGTTGTATTCACATTTACAATGAGAAAACTATTTTCATAACTTTAATGTTATTTGTCTCGTTGTCAAAGTACAGACCGTGACTAGAGTTACATACAAGCTGCAACTAATTATCTGTAAGTTAAGAATTAACTATTAAAAAACAAGAAATTACATTGACTGCAAGTTCTCATAGATAGTAAAGAACATGTCATTTGACTTCATAACTTGTAAATCTGTTATAATAGTGTTATAAACAATACGAAATAACTGTAGTCATTTGAGATTTGAAATCAAACTGCAAAATTAATTCAAAGGCATCAAGTTCTATACAATTTCTGGATCATGTAGCTGCAGATTAGTACTTAAGCAAATCAATGACTTCAAACAATGGAATTAATTGTACATAATTCAACACAAGAGCAAATTGGTACCAAATATTGAGTAAATGTTCAATTCTCAGTTGGACCTTATGGGCTCCATTAGCTACAGAATAAGTTAAAATTATATTATTTTTGGAACCTGCATGTAAGCCTCATCTGTTGTTCTGGACATAAAGGACAATATACTTTTCTCAAAATGCAAAATGGTTTAGTTGACTGTTTCAATGATGATGATGATGATGATGATGATAATGCTTTTGTAACCTAAGAAACTTTACCGGAAAATAATTCCAAAGCTGCTAAAAACTGTCCACCCAGACCTTTGTGTGTCAAAATTGAGTCAGAAGAAAATATGTATCTATATAGATACATATTACATGTTTAAATGTCAATTAACAAGACGATACTGCTTGAAGTGTTTTCTGACAAGCGTTACAGTGACCTCTTGTGGTAAAGTTTCAAAACAAAATGCTGGAAAATTAGGCATTTGTTCATTTTAGCACATATTACTGTATTTGGATCCAAGGTTGATTAGGCAGCACATCTTAAAAAGTAAAACCAAAAACTGTGAGGAGTACACATTTCCGTACTGTGCCATAGTAAAAAGACAAAACCTCTCTCCAGGTGAATTAAGTTCTTTGTTGTTAATCCTTCATCCGGCGTGACCCAGCACAGGTCAGCCTCTTAAAATACTTGTTGCTCTTAGGCTAGTTTACCACAAGCAATTACTTTAATGATTACATTTTCTACAAGCCACTTTTTTTTTTTTGCTGAAATAAAAGCAGACCTGTAAATAATGTCAGTGAGCGTTATACATAGATGTAGAGAAAGTATATGGGTGAGAAGAGGTAGAAGCATTACCTACCATGGATGAGTCTTTTGTCCCACAGTTGAAGCGACTGCAGCTTGTTCTACAATACAAAGGAGCTGTAATGGAACTGTTCAAAAGACACCAGTGGTTATTTTTACACGTTTATGAACCATAACAATGCAAATGTATGTATGGAAATTAGGTTTCTCGTGTATCTTGACTATGTATTCGAGTTTTTAATTTAAAAATCCGTCCTGAAAACATGACTTTGATTAAATAAGATGTCACACACAAGCTTTGCCAGTCCAACAAGCTACAGTATTTAACTTTAGACATGTAGAAAGTCAGTTTTAGTACTCTTAGATTGAAGAGGTTTCTACTATAAATTCAGAAGAAGCTCCATAATAGAAGGACTGGAGCAGGTATATGGATAATAGGGTTGTGGGTGAAAAACAAATGTTAGTTTAACATTAGCGGTTTCAATGTTGTTTGTATTTCAGATGTTAATGGTTTCCCTTGTTCTAGTCTCAAAACATGTTGAGGCCAAACAAGGACAGTAACAAGGCAGCATAAACTGAGTATGTACCCATAACAAAGTCATTACTCTGCTCATATATATTTTATATTTATTTAATTGAATTGTGTAATATTATTAAAAAAAACAAACACCTAAATTATTTTTATTTTACATTCATTTATTTACATGTTTTCTCAATGAACTACCCTCATGTACAAATAAAGTCTGTATTTGTTTCTACTCTGATTTAAAGTATGGTAAATTATTCCTATAAATAGGTCTGCGGTGTCTTTTTGTACCTTTAAATAAAGCTTTTTTTTCCTCATTGAGAAGTGCAGATTCTCTCAGTTCAAGTCACACAAACAGAAATAGGACTAAGACACACAAGTCAATTACATCTTTGTGCCCAACTCAATTGATTTCTGCTTTCCCAGAAAGACAGCTATAATTGGCACAAGAAGGTATGGAAATTTAAACAACCTCTGACTTGATAAACAGGAGGGGTCTCCAGCAATGTACTAGGAAAGATATACGTCTCCCATGTCACATAAATACAGATAGCATTTCTACAAAACAAAGTGGGAGAAGAAACTACAAAGTCTCTCAACCCACACAGAATTAGGTTTGGTCTGAATAAACCAAAATTACACACATTACATTAAAATATTCCAAACAGGGTTATCCCTGGCTTTTTACATAAACAGAACATATGAATTACCACAATTTACACCAATCAATTTCTGTGAATATTTCATAATCCCTGGAACACGGAATTTTAACACTAATAGTGATGTGAACACGTCAAACAAAAAAAAGGTTCTGACAAACGCTTTTACAATAGTGCAGAAGCTACAAAAGACTAATTGCTGGCATCTGTTGAACGGCTGTCTAGTTGCACTGAATTAAACTCTTTAGCATGCTGGGAAAATTAATGAGAAGAATACAACTCCCACTTTGGAGGAGACAGGTTTATCCAATTTGTCCATGCGACGGTAAATACAAAGGATTGCGAACTGCTACAGTCTGCAGTTTGAAGTGCCTGCTCCAAAACGAATGTGTCTCTGAACAAATCTTTCCATTTGTCAGGAAACCATGCAGAGGAATGCTCAGCAAATACTTCAAACGAGCAGATGCGAGAGACGGTCCATAAAGTGTCATTCCCAGCCATCGCTGGCTTCCCTGCTTCCCTCCTGGAGTCACATATTAATCATTTCCTCTTTGAAACTGACATGAATCAGAGGGAACGCTCTTCAGACGTCCAGAGAACGAGCAGTGACACAATGAATGAAACAGAATCAGGGACGCTGCTGCAGCTCGACTTAAAGAAAACGCACAGCTCCAGATGTCTCCGATACCGCGAAGGTGACATGTTATTTTCCTGAGATTATTCCTGCCGAGATGAAGACAGATGAGTTCTCTGGTCATTGAGCTATCAATTTAAAAAAAAAAAACTACTGTGAATTTCATCCTCCTCTTGCTGCTTAAATTATTCATTAAAAACAGGACAGAAGCAAGCAGTCCATCTTAAATACTGGGGTAATAAAAATGAAAACACCTGGATTCAATCCAGCTCTGTGCAATGTGCGATACAGCTGTTTCCCCAGAGGTCAGAGATATGGGTGGCAAGAACCCAAACACCTGGATCTTGCTGGAAAAAAATATGGCTATAACTCATCATCTGAGGTGATCAGCATGATTTTGTCAGACTTGCGGGAGCTCTTGTTGCCTGCGGCCACTTTTCCGTTTGTGCTGGGCTGGACGACCTCCTGTGTGGACTGCTGGGTGTACTGCTGGTAGGCTGGCGAAAAGTTGTGGATCGCATCCTGGACCATGTCTCCCGGGTTTATGGTCTCCTTCAGACCGCTGGAGATGCTGTGCATAGGAGGGATGTCTTCTGTAGGAACAACAGAGGAACAAGGGGAGGTTGGAAGATGGTTGAAAATCATGCATGTGACTGCGATGTTACAACTGTTACAAGAATAGCTAGACTGTTACTTCCTGGAGTCTCCTTTGGTTGTCTGGGACATTCATATTACTCGCTACAAAATTTACATCATGAACCTTAAATCATACAAAATAATTTAATATTCCAGAAGCAAGAACAAATGTTTTTGCACTTTTGCTGGATAAATGACTTAATGGCTTGTCAAATAAATTGTGTCTATCGATTAATTGTCTTGTTGTTTAATCGGTACTATAAACTACCCTTTATAGCAGTAATATTTGATCGGTTAAATAAAACAAAAGCGTAGGCATGATGTCTTTCTTTCATCATGACTTCACTGGCTGCAGTTTATATAAATGGACCGAACACAATTCAGTCACAGGCATTGTCCTCACTGATGGTCCCTTAGCCCCCAGCGGGGAGCCAGGTTGAATTTTGCCCAGAACTAAAAGGGTGTTCAAGGCGAAAAAAGGGTGGGCGGACATCCACAGCCTTCTGTTTCAGGGTCACTGGCAGTGCTGTCTGGATCGGCTTATGGAGGTGGCAAAGAGAAGGGCAAGGTGGGGTGGGTGGGTGTCCAGGGTCGTTAGGTATGGTCTGCTGAGTTTCTCCTCACTGCCGGTCAACTCCGGCGGTGAGGAGAAAGGGCTGAAGCAGAGGAAGAGTAAACCAGAGGTGTGGCAATATCTGCAGTCACACACATCAACACCTGAGGGTGGGTGTGCACCGGCTGGACTACAGTGTTAATGGTAACGTCAAAAAGTTCAGTTGCAAAGGGGGACGGGATGGCTGACGCAACACAATTAAACAAAAAAAATAATAATGAAATAACCAGCTGTCAAACCCTTTCACATCATTATACTTTAACCAATCATTTTATCCCATCACCCCCATTGATTTCTATCTTGATTTAAAAAGAAGTAGATACAGAAACGTTTCACTTTTCATCATTGCCTCCAGTACTTCTGCATGTTAAGCAGCTCAAGGGAACACAGGGTTTCCTATAGCAGGAGAAAAAAGGCAAAGTGATTGATATCACTGCGGAAGGCTTTTCCCATGGCTTCCATTTGTCTTTTGCGCAAGCAGCACTGACGTCAAGGGATGCCACTCCCTCCCTGTGCTGCTACTGTACTGTGGCGTTTCAATCCCTTTTCATCTTCCTCTTCATTGTTTAACTGGCAACTGTCCTCCGAGTCATGAGTAACAACAGGCCTCACGCAGGAAGCACTATAAGAACAAATGTCTTAATATTTTTGTTTGTATCCACAATTTGATTGAGTTAGCACTCACTGATTTCTGAGATTCACCAATGTTTTCTTAGTTTTGCTCTTCTTTTAGGTAGGAGGAAATGTTACAAGTGGTCGAGAGCAGGTTTGAAATTTGATGAACAAAAAAAAAAAAAAGAATATTATATATAATTAACATTAAGCTTCTGAATGCCTTACATCCTGCTCCTCAATGCTTTTTGAATCTCCTGTAACACCAGTTCTGACGCTCAAGCTGATGCTGAAGTTCTTCTTCCAGCCTTTTCTTTGGTGGCATCTCTCTTAATTCTTGTAGTTTGAGGAGTATTTGCACACAACACCTGCACTTATAGAGTGTTTAAGGAGCGTTACCTACGCTTATAATAAACACCGGCCACACACACCCCTAATTTATGATCACATTGGATCATCATTCAGGGCAGATTTGGATGATTAAGAACGTTTGGTGAATCAGGAGATGACTTCCCTTATTTTTAAAATTAATAGAAAATAGAAGAGATATTTAAGAGAATATTGCTGCACGAGGCCCAACGTGTGCCCTTGGTCAGGTTGGAAGTCAGCAGGGGCTTCATCAGCCTGACACACCGATCACAACAGGGGTGACCGTGGCTAAGTGGAGAGCAGGGCCGCCTTTCAATCAGAGGGTCGGCGGTTCGATGAGCAAGACACTTAACCCCAAGATTGCTCCCGTAGCTGCGTCTACGGTGTGTAGATAGATACCGAATTGTAAGTCGCTTTGGATAAAAGCGTCTGCTAAATGACTGTCATGTAATGTAACAACAGCACTACATTTAATTCAAGTACAAATGTGTAAGCATATGGGCATTCCAGCTGCTTCCTTCAGTCAAAATAAAGTGCTTGAATGTGAAATCTAACTTTAGAAGTCAGTGTGACTGGACTAAATGGCTGCAGAGGAATGCAATTACTGTTGCTAACACTTTCAAGCCAGTGTCAGTCCATATTCTGTGGGGGAGAAGGGGGGGGGGGGGGGGGCAAGAGGTGATGAAGTACAGACTACAGCGCTTACCTGGCACATCATTTTTTTTCTCCTGGTAGACGGTGCAGGTGAAGGCGTATCGGAGGGCAATAGCAGCAAAGAACATTTCGATGCAGGTGATGAAGTTCTGCCAGCCTGCGGCCACGGTGCCGGCGCCGACCATTTGTCCATCGATGACGAGCGCTTTGGGTATGACGCCCCAGCGCTCCAGGATGGCGAGGACCATTCCTGCGAAGCAGCAACATTTTAATCAGCGATTTATACTTCTATGTACGGATACAGAAAAAGTGAACGAGCAAACTTACCTTGCCAGAACGATAAGAAGATGACAGATTTGATCGTGAGGAATTTCAGCACTGGTTCGTACGGCCTGAGCAGGTCACTTGTTGCGAAGAAGAAGAGGAAGAGAGCGTAGAGAGCCAGACTGACTGACAAGTTGTAGATGATGGTGATATATAGGTATCCTCCATTGATGCTGCACAGAAAGTAGGGAAAGTCACATAAATACAAATTTGGTAAATTTACGACCGGCGAAATACCATCTGTGATCATATGACAAGCCAGCATAGAGAAACTTCCATACATTTTTTTCAGGGCCACAATTTATTCATGTTTTTGACCTATTTATTACTTTAGGCTGAATTAAAAAGACTGGCAGCTTAAATTTGACGACCTTTTTCAGCCATATTGTTAGCGCAGCTGGAAGTAAAAGCCCTTTCAGCATCTTACTTGAAGCAGTGAATAAAGCCTGTTGGTACTCGTCCTTCTTATTTCAGGACGCATTTGATAAACAGGCAGACTTCCATTGTCAGACTGCCTTTCTACCCTCTTTGCATTCCGGAGAGCTTCTCCGAGGCCTCAGCTGCGACTACACTAATTACTCCTATCCATAGAGTGCATGGTTGGCTGAAAGCGTGTAAGTAAACAATCAGTGAATCATCATGGTCTTGCTGGAGGGCTTAAAAAAAAAAAAGAAAAAAAAAAAAAAAAGATATGAAATAAGACAAGTTACTTATGCCTGCTAATTTTGCTGTTGAAGTATATGGAGAAATAAGCAAGAAGAATGTAATCATGTCTATCTTTTAGCTCGACAGTAAGAGGGTAATGATATCAAGCTGATTGGAAATGTCTGTCGCAAGCCCTTCTTGAACTCTGTGCTTCTTCTGAGTAGTTCAGAAACAAGTGTCGCCACAGCTGAATCTTCAGAAAGAGACACGGAGCCGAGAGGCGGAGAAGAGCACCTGAAAATAAGTCAGACAGTTTATGGGCTGCAGATTTTATAGCTTTTGATTACACACTAAAGACAATTTTATTGATGTATTACCCTCTCCATATTCTTTTGGGACCTTTATAGTCTCATATGGTACAACTGCCAATACACTAAAATTAAGTTTGTCAGTCTGCAATTTGCCTCCGTCTTTGTACGACATTCAAAAGCAAAAGCATGAAATGAAACAATAGATCTTCCGTTCTAATATTGTGCTTTACTGAGTGCAACATACAATAAGAATTAAGTGTCTTCATTTCAAGACACCCACTTCATCTGGGGAAAACTTATGAAGAAATATAGTTTCTTTAGCACATCTATCGAAAACCCTTGAATCACTCTTTGCAATACCAACAACAGCCAGAAGGATGCGATTATGGCCGACGCAACCTGCAGTGAAGTACCTGCAGACTCCCACAGGAAAGTTTGATCCCAGCGCTTTCTGTCTGAAATGAAACCCTTTAATTCTAAACATCTTCATCGTGCCAACTGCGAAGAGGTGATATAATTATCTCCATTTTGCAAATTATTTCCATGTGCACATAAAACGCACACAAGCCTCCTGGCAATGACATGGAATGTGTAAGATACATAACGAATGAAATGGAAAGAGAGGTGCTGCTCACTTAAAATCTCCATCGTGATATTTGCCAAAGGCCTGCAGGATGATGGTGATGACTGCCATGATGGGTTTGACAACGCAGAACTGGAGAGTCGCCTGGAGAACACATTACGATTCAGAAAGAGACACCCAAACAAGCAAGGACACCATGGAGGAGGAGGAAGACGGAGGATGAAAAAGAAAGTCAGAATCGGTTTGCACGTCTTATGACCTGAAAAAGATCTGTAACTGCTCACTGACAACAAGCAAGCACACAAATTAAAAAGGTTATATCTTGTTTGTTTAATCCGTACAAGTGTAAAAAATACTATTTGCTGTTTTATAGGTGGTTATCTTGAGTAAAAGTCTTATTTTTAAGCTTGAAATCTTAGTACAGATCACTCAAATAACATAACCTGTTAAAAAAAGCAATTTTTTTTTTTTACACAGCCCAACGTAATACAATTCAACCTCTGGATTTCACCCATCCTAAGATTTAGGAGCCCTGGGCGGCTGTAAAGCGCTCAGGAAGCAACATGGGGTTCAGTGTCTTGCTAAAGGACACATCATGTGGACGGGGAGAGCCGGGGATCAAACTACCAACCTTAGAATTAAAAAGGTCAATCCGCCCTAAAGCCACAGCTTTAGAGGTGCTTGGAGGTGGATTTTGGACATTTCCAGGCCAGTCATTTGTGCTAAGCTAACTTAGCACAAACATTATGTTATTCGTTTATTACGTTTTATCGCAAATGACACATTTCAGACTCGCTGTTCTCTGTATCACATCTCTTTTCTCATTTAAATCAAGCAACTTGTTGACCTTAGAGATCACTCACATATGGTTTCAGGTATTCAGCCCTTGTTAATGAACTGCACACTGCCCTTATTAAACTCATTCCCCCTGGGAGATTTTAAAGCTTTATTAACTGATGTTTTACATGATTCTTCTAACAGTTTCCTTGCTTATCAAGTAGTTGTGTTGTTTCTGTTTTGCTTATTGTGTTCTTGTGAATGATTCTGTGAATGTCCCTCTTGGAAAATAGATTTGAATGTCAAAGAGACTGCCTGATTAAATCAAAATAATAATAATAACTGGCTGCTGGCTGCAGCCTTATACTTAAAGGACGGATATTAGAGTGCTATCAATATTCTCATCTAATTACCAGCAAGTAAGAAAATAAGCACATTTCCTTAAATGTCAAACTATTACATTAATTAAAAAGGCAATAAAAAGCATTTAATACGTCCGTTGTTAAAGTTGTCGTTCTGGAAAGCAAACAATCTGATAGTGATGTCTTCATGGTGATGTGGATAGGGAGGGTGTTTTGCAGGGGAAGACTGGAGGACAGGTGTCCTCTGTGTTGTGTACTGAAGCCTGAACCAACCAATTTGACAGAGGTTGCTCCAAACTCCCATCCCCGTTGCGGCACTTGAAAAGCAACAGATCAGGAGCGTTCGACTTGATTAGCCAGAGGGAGGCTGTTTTGAACGGCCATCTAAGTCGGACGCGGGCTTGACAAAATGACATCAATAATCATTTAGATAACTGATTTGCTTTGAGAATATTAAGTGACAGGTTGGCACTAGAACAGACACAGGGAAAGCAAAAACTGTCAGAACCAAAAGCTTCAAAGCAAATCATTTTTGCACGATACTTCCTGACATGCTTAATATTCCAAACACAATGCATGTTCATAATACTAGTAGATTAAAAGTCAAACCACCGTTTCTGCTTCAAATCAATTTAGTTAATAACCGCACACAGACTCTATACACATCTAGTGATATAGTTTAATACTGAGCTACATGTGTGTCAGTGTGAACGGCACAACACAAATGTAAGAGAACAGAATACGTTCATTAACTATATATACTTAGACTATACATACTTAATAATAGCTCTACTTCAAACTGGTGCATCAAAGGGTTTCGTGAATTGAGGATGACATGCACATCTGTTATATTCACCACATTTGACTTTTATTTTGTCATCAGCCTGCCGGCGTTTTCCATTACAATACTAAATAATTTCTCAGAGCATTCACAGCTTGAAACGACCGGAAGCATTTTTTTTTCTCCGTTATACTTTTTACCACATCAGAGTTCACTGCAAAAGTTCACTGCTGGCAACTATCGACAGAACTGCTTTTTAAATTTCTCCTGAGTCCCATTAAACAGCAACACCCCTCTACTTTGTAGATTGGGTATTACAATACAGACACTCAAAGCTGATTCTTCAAAACTGATTGAACAGTTTAATTAACACATTTATGTATCTGAGACACAAGGTCAATGTTGTTATTGTCATCCTCACACTCAGCAGGAATTAAAGAGGCAAGAGTGGACAGCAGGACAGATGTTATGTAACTCTCTCTGATCAAATCTCTGTCCGATATCAATAAATTAGTTTAATTTTCTACATCAACTGCTTGTGCATTCTGGCTGCTGTTCTTCCCTTTAAAGACCCATTGAAACGGAAATTAGAACGCCTTCAGCTTCTTCACTGTTTATATTTTACAATGAAATGGAATATTTGAACGGTGTACAACTACAAGAGGGATTTAAATCAAATCCTTTGCATTTGATTGAACGGCAAAAACATCTACCTTGTCGCTAAAAGTTGCAGATTGATTGATGGACGGATGTCATATTATTGGTTGAAATTGGTTGGTACTAGCTTACGTAAGAAAAAGATTATTAGATTTTGACATAAAAATACGAACAAATAATTTTTTTTGCAGATATTGTTAAATAGGTGCACAATATCACCAGAGACATGATCTACAAGAGTTAAAAAGGCATATTTCATTTTATCTTGACTTTAAGGGGAAGAAAATGAAAGACTAAATAATTCAATTTGTGTAGTGAAAGAGTACAGTATTACGGGTCTTGTGCTGTACGAATGCAGTCACATGCCCAACATTTAGGAAAATAAGACCTTAAAGTGTCTAAAAACGTGATAACGGACTTAAACTGAAATGTAAAAAAGAAAGCTTTGGATGAAACGGCAGCTTATCCTCTAACCTTACCCCTCAGAACCACAATTAATCCAGGCTGCTTTTCCATATCAGTGATTCATTTGTTAACCACTCATCTAATCAAATAGTGACGCTTCCCCAAGATGTGCAAAGAATTTCAATGTTTTTTTCCCCCGACCGCACCACCCACAAAGTGGATCAAGGCCATTCAGATGTTGTGCTCTGCCATGGTCCTGTCCACTAGTTATAGTATTCGACTTTGATGTGCTGCTGCAGATATTTCGCCTTGAAGTTGTCTTTTAAAGACGAACGCACGGGTGTTTTCTCCAAGTGACAACACTATGTGATCTCAATATTATTGAGTTTTGCAGTTATAATAAATAAATAAATAAGTCAGATAGCAGATTATCACTGCTTTGAATCCACTCACTTCCTGGGAGTTGACCTGCAAAACAGCAATTAATAGTCTGAAGTGTCCAATATATTGATTTCTGAAATTTTCTGTTGATGAATGTTAATGTGGGTGACCTATTTTAAAAAGGCAGAATAAATCAGTGCTAAGCTCTTGCTTGAGGCCAACACTTTCGCAGCACTGACACCCAGCAGACTCCAACAGAGCTGATGGGGGTTTTATGCTACAATGTATAATGCTCTTTTAAAAAGTGTGCGGATCTTTAATTGTCCTCTCACAAAGAGATAACCTTTAACTACGATTTCTTTCAGATATGCCACCGGAGAGAACTTGCCGTGTTTTCCTTTTAAAAACACTCCTGTGGAGTCGACATCGATTGTTTATCACTTGCCACTTCTAAAGAAAAAAGAAAAAATTTCATTTCACCATATATTTTGTTTTGAAGACATAACTCTCAGTTCCAATTTTTTTTTTTTTTATCAGCGTTGGGCTAGTAGATTGTGCAGCATCCCAAGACATCGGGAGGGAGCTCTGCGCTGACAGCTCACATCATCTCTCTGTGTTTATCATCATACTGCTTTCACCTGGCCTCAGTTGCTTTTGATTCTTTTCTCTTTTTTTTTGTTAAACCAGTGGATGTTATCCTCTGAAAAGCACACAGCCAATTATAACACCTGTCATTTTTAAGCAGTCTGGAGATCTGGGCAGAATGGTAATTTACAGCGCTCTATCTTTTGTTGTTTTTTTTGTTTTCCCCAAGACAATTTGACATATTCCTATTTTCAGTGGGTGTAAATAAACTTCAGTGGTCAAAAGGAGCATCTCTTGTGCCGAGATAAGGGGATGAGGCTCACCTGTTTGCAGAATCTTAAGAAGCCGATGGAGTAGCTCATTCCGCCGAGGCAGCAGGTACCGTACAGACAACTTGACCTGTGAAGACAAGAGGACATGAAGTCAACACTGAAACATTTAGCACCAGATAACAGAAGCTAGTTAAAGAATGTATTGAGTGACACGTAAAATAGAAACACAGGTACTTTGTATTACAACAGCTATAACACACAATAAACACTTAGCTTGCTTAAATGTTTTTATTTTTTGTTTCACCGATTAGTCAATTCATCAAATTAAAATGGATTGTTTTAGAATTTTTTTCAAACAAAAATGCCTGACATTTGATCAACAGATCAATCTATAATAAAAATTGTTGTTACTGCTTTATCTGGTTTTCTGTTAACTCAGTTCTACGGTATATTTTCTGAGTGCTGCTGTATTTGACTGCGATGTATTGAAAGATGTTCCAAATAGTTTGACCACATCATTTACTTTACGCATGTAGGATCAAAAATATAAAAAACACAAAACTAATAAAATGTACTAGGTTAAAAATAGTCAAAAATTGGCACTGACAATTGACAAAAAAAAAAATGCCACAAATTGAGACTATAGTTTTACGTGACAAAATACCAATTGGGAGTTATTTAGATCTACAGTATATAAAACCATGAATGTAAAGTGAAAGAAGCTGCTTACACCAGATTGTGTGCAGTTGCGCACACACACAATCATCTTCATTTTGATTCATTTGTAATACTAGCATTTGGAGCATTATTGAAAAACAAATATCGCGGCCATTTTATTTCATGTCCATAGAACAATACATGTACCATGAACAGTAGTGGCTCAAGGCGTTGTGTGAGACAGTGGATTTAAAGGCTGCTTGGTCTTACGGCGTCTTTAGCAGATTAACTTAATGGTTTAGGGCTAAAACAACAAACTGGTCTGACAATACTGAGGAACTGGGCGGTAGGTTAGACTTTTTTTTCCCTGAAGAAGCTCTGTAACCAGCATAAGTAATAACATTTGTATACCTATCTTTTGTTTATTGGATTACTACTGTAAGTGGTGTGTTTAGGAGGCAGTTTAGGGGGTGGGGAGGCAGATGGAATAAATACACTGGTGAGAAAGGCTGACTCTGCTGACGGAGTCTGGAAGAAGCAGACATGAGGATTAGGTCTAAATTCAGATTCCCCCTAAAGCATACTTGCCAACCTTCCCGATTTTTATTTACCCTCTCCCGGTTTCCTCGCCGGGTTGCAATTTGCCCATTTTATGACAAATTATATATATATATAAACTATACGACTCTAAAAGTCTACTGTTTCCACTTGGACAACAACACAAGCTCGCACCTCATCCTCCTCAGCGAGTGATAGACAAGGAGTGAAATGGGGGGTAATAAGAGAGAAAGACTCAACCTGCTGCGTGAGCAGGACAGCCGTGACCGGAGGAGCGCTTTAACCTCTCGGTTAGTATGCAGCGTTTTAAAGGCTGCTGTCTCTGGGCATTAATCAGCGCCTCTCTGGCAGTGACCGTCTGCAAGCCTGTGCATAATGAAGCCTCTGTGGGATTCCGCTCAGCCCTTTAGGCCCGAGCCCCGCATAGGTTATAACATCGAGGGCTCTGGCTTGGCTTGTATCCGCGACATGTCCTGGGAGGGACTCAGTTGTTCGGCTGGGATGGACCACATAGCGCTGTAAGGCGCGTCTTTCAGTTTAATTAAAAAGGCATTCGTTTCATAACGATTCTTTTATAGTAAAGTATTGTTTTTTTGTAATTTTTTTTGTGATTAGAAGCATTTTCCAAAATGTTTGTTGTGTTTTTTGCAGGTTTGTAATCCAGAAGGGTTCATAACAAACAAAAAAAATATCCAAATACCAAATTTGAAAACAGAATACTTACCCAACAAACAAATAATCGAATAGTCTACACGTCGTATTTTAATTCTTTTCAGAATTGTAGATTACTGACAAACACTCAAATGCATCGTCATCACTTGCAAATGAGAGCATGTATATTCATTCAAATAGAATTTGAAAAACAAATTTGGATTTGCCCGCAGAGTGAAAGTATTTCCTGCTCTTCGTTAATTCCCACAGAACCTGTGTATATCTAAGGCGTATTATTTAACAATATCACACTTAATCAAGTTGATTAATGGGAACATCACAAATTTAACTGAAGCTTATATTGATGTACAACATTTATTAGAAACGGAGTAGGTTTAATGTGCAGCTAAAAAGGCAGAGACCATGTTTCCAACATGCTAACACAACGGTAATGGCGTACATACATTAAATGTGTGATCTCATTAATCTGCCATGCTGCTGATTAAAACATACTTGACTTGAGCATTAACACGCTACAATATTATCCACAATATTTTATGTCTCTCGAAATCCTAAAGGGCGCGTAACAGCAAGGCAGCGCAGGGATTTTAATCTAAAACAAGATGTAGAATTTATGCCTCGTCCCCAGTGGACAGCGCTGAGCGATGCCACCATTTATCAGAACTCAACATTAGTGTCTCCACTGTCTTAAGAACCTGCAAAAGAGCTGCTGCGCTGCGGCTGAGTCGGCCATAAAACACAGCCTGTCTGAGGCTGGTCAGAAGCTCCGAGATAAAAGGACAAGATTCACAGATTAACAACATACTTGTTTGTTGCTCTTTCACTGGGTTGTTCGCACCAAATGCTAATTCAAGGGCGGCAAGATGCACCTTCTGTGATTGTAAACATGAAGACAAAACCATATTGTAATTTGTCCAAGTTGAGCTTAAGTGAAGGTTATACTTCGGTGAACTTATCATTTGAAAAGTATTTGAAAAATCTTCCGGGCCAGTACCAAACCAAACCGGTATGTACATGTATGAACTGGAAGGAAATCACTCACTGTATTGTCTTCCCTCGGATCTCTGACATGATCCCGCTCTCTCCTCCCAGATACTCAAAGGACAGGCTCAGGAAATTGTAAATGACAAACGCTGTGACAGAAAGAAAAGAGTTACTTCTTAAACTCATGAACCACGGCATGATTTCGACTGCAGAATATCTCGTCACCTTCAAGTAGAACTTCATTTGAAGAAAGGTCAAATCATTTCAGAGGAGAAAACGTCCACATGATAAAAAATAATTAGTCCTACATTTTGGAACAATAAATGTTTCAGGCCTTACATTAAGAAGCTTCCAAGGGTTCTGTGTCTTGGAAATCCCTTCCTAATCCTTTGTTGCTATTTAAAGAGGGATTAAATGAAGCTAATGCAGATGGTGTCCAGTCAAGAGAAGGTTCATTATGTTTTAGCCGCAGCCGCTGGTGGCATTCCAGCCTTACTGCTTTCTGATGCGCTGCACTTATCAATCAGCCACAAAATTGGCCCCGAAAACTGGAAACTAATCTCCTGAATAATGTATTTCCTACTTTTCCCCCTTTCTCAAATTACTTGTAATCCATTTTGCATATCATTCACCTTTGACATTAGTAAAGTACATTGGTCTTAAAACATACAAAACAAATACACAATGACAGTTGCAATGTGCAAAGGCAATTGAACTACAATGTACAGAACAGTGTTTATAGACTATCTGAATATTGCAAATCACTGCAGAATAACAAATACATTTGAAAAAATATCCTAAATGTGTTTTTTTTTTGTCATCTGCATGCACTAAAACCAGAGCTCAAAGAAGAATGTTCCTAAGACGACTCCTCCTAGAGACGTAACACCTCAAATAATGACGTCTACGTGAGAACAATGACTGGTGTGCAAAACTAGTTTGGTCAGTTCCTCGTCTATTCTTTCCTGGCAGCAATGTAAAAAATGAAGACGTTATCACGCAGATGACGTGAAGGGAAGCGCCTGTGAGCCTTACCTTCGTAGCAGTCTCGCACAGAATCAAAGTAGACGTAGTACTGGTCGTTGCTGATAAAGAGCAGGCTGAGCCAAGAATCAAAGGCATAAACTGGCACGATGAACAGGATGCGGATGATGTAGCGCTGCTCGTTGGGGACAGTGTAGGACCGAAGGTGTGTATAGATCTGAAAATACATAAACAAAGAATATTAAAAGCATAAACATGAAGAATGCTAACTCCCCGATCAGACTGAACAACAAGGAAACTTAAATTCTGAACACGATGTAGGAGATTAAAATAGAAAAAGGACATACTGTAGCCAACGAGGTTTTCCTATAGCCATGACTCTAAGGCAATATACAGCACATGGCTGTGAACAACGTGATATGTCAACAACCAGGGAGCTTATGAAAAACAATAAAATAGGCTCTTTAACGCAATGACTTTATTCATAGCTACATCTGATCTTGCATTGGCTCTGTGTGTGTGTGTGTGTGTGTGTGTGTGTGTGTGTGTGTGTGTGTGTGTGTGTGTGTGTGTGTAGATCTGTCACTGTGAAACACGGCGGACTAGAATAAAAAGAGATCACCCGACTCCCATTTTAATGACGTCCAAAACATTTCAGCTTTGGCCACACCTCATATTGTACAGCTATAACTTCAAATACAGAAGCAGACAATATGATCAGTAAAGTTCACTGAGCTGATGAAAAGGTCTTAACCTTTACCTTTTAAAACACAAACACACAACTCCTACATGCCCCCGTACGGCCTCCATAAAGGTGATATGGTGCAGCTGACAACATTTACTGGAATACACACAGCATATGGCAGACCATCCGACTGATCATTCTTTCTAGTGACCTTTAGTTTTATACACAAGGCCTCATTTTTAGCGGGGCTGTAACCATCCACGTGTTGGTACCGAACCGTCACAGTCTGGGGCTCTTGATGCACGTAACGTTGTGTCAAAAAGCTTTTATCCTTATGCCGTCGGTAACATGAATAATATGAAGAGGTTAGCACACCAAGCTAATTGGCGTGCGAGCAAGTCACACTACGGTAAGCGCAAATTAAACGCAGCCACTGAAAGACCTGCCTGCGGGTTCCAGAGAGTTATGTAATGTATAAGACGAGGACGGCGCGTTGCTCCATCATTGTGGGTTATGTGAATGGAAACGCATTCGGCGGCAACCAGACATGCAGATCACCGGGATGGGAACTGTTTTGATGCTTTGAATGTTTAAATATGCCAAGGCGGAACCAATTGAAACACTGCACTTGCACGTGTTTTATTTTTCTATGTACTTTGAAAGTCATGGCATAAGTAGGGATGCACCGATCCACGTTTTTCACTTCCGATACCGATACAGATATCTGAGGTTTAGTATCGGCCGATACCGATCTGATACCGATCTAATAGAAAAAAACAGTGCTGAATCGATTTAAAAAACGCAGCCGACTACGCGCCCCCAGGTTGTCCATCGCTTTTCTCATGTTGCTGGCGTTGTCCCTCAGAATCACGTGGATTTTGCTCAACGGAATTTGCCACTTGTCAAACATTTCCTTCAGGCTAGCTGCTATCGCTTCGCTGGTGTGCGACCCACGAAAGTTTGTTGCATTTAATATTGCACTGTGTGGCACAAAAGTTTCATCCAGCCAGTGTGCTGTTAAACTTAAAAGTGACACAGGGGAAACGTCGGAGCTCCAGATGTCTGTCGTGAAACTTATCGATTTGACATCTTTTATCTCCTTCAATATGTGTTTGCACACTTTACCGTGCAGTTCAGGTAGCGCCGTCTCCGACAAATATTTTCGGCTTACCATGTCGTAGCGTGGTTCCAGGTGGTTAACTAGCAGCCGGAATCCCTTATCCCCGACAACTGAGAGCGGCTGCCCGGTTCCAGATGGCTGATCCTTTCGCTCGCTCCATTTTGAAAACAATCTATGCGGCCAGTTCGCTAGCGCATGACGTTACGCAGAGCACAACGCATATAATTGGACTGAATAGATTTGCCTTTATGGATCGGTCACATTGTCACCGATACCCGATCTAGAATTTTTTCCTATATCGGGACCGATACAGATATTGATATCGGATCGGTACATCTCTAGGCATAAGAGATGCTTTACAGTTTTGAGAAATTGTGCCGTGTTGCCTTTTGTGAAAGTGTTTGTTCAGTGTGATACAGAAGGGTTTGAAACATTCCATATGGTTATACTTCAAATAGTTTACCAAAGAGGGCAAAATGATACTGCATCAAGCTGATTTTTTTTTTTCTATCTTTGACACTATATGAATGAAAAGGAAACACATCCTTTTGCATTTGTTTTTTTTCTGCCTGTTCAGAATCCTAAATCATGGTAAGAACCGAACCGTGACCTGTGTGTACCGTTAGGTCCCTCTTTAGTCATGGCAAAACAAACACCTGTCATACAGTTTAAACACACATGAGCCAAATCCAAATGATGAATTACATTTTCGAATCCCTACTGAAATGTCCAACTTGCGACTGTGATAAAGCTGAGGTAAGTGTTGGCTTGTCCATTCTGATCTCAAGCAAATCCAGCACTTAACGATCTGTGTGTCCGTATAGAGCGATAGGTTTTAAAGTAGAGTTTAACTGCCCCTCTTAGGTAATGCTGGCAGATGACTGCTGGTTGGCTAATCTCACCAATATTAACAAATCAAAAACAAAAGCTGTTGCAACATAAAGCTGAGGGGAAACTGCCATAACCTGGCAACACCTCTGACCCAACGACAATATGGAATAGAAATACATTAATACTCTATAATGTAGTAAATCTAATTTATCCTTGCATAACTGAACTCATATCTGACTAATGCTCATAGGACCTCTTCCACCAAACAATTAGCATATTTAATAGGAAAACCTGTTAAGTTGTTTCTCCAGCATCACTGTCCCTCTGCAGATTAGAATGTAGCCCTTATTACAGACCAAAACGAATTAGGGAATATTATTGTGATGCCACAGACTTGGCAATCACGTTCTAATAATGACTGATGACTCATTCTTCATAAAATTAAAAAAAAAAAAATTAAATAAATTTAAATCACCAACCATCCAAAAGTTTCTCATCAAACCGAGATGCTTGCGCTCCATTAGTTAACTAATCGAGTGTGAGGAGGATATCCAAGTAATAACATCAAGCTCAAACTCATAACTCCCTAAAAAGGGAGAGAAAACAAACACATCATTACCACATCCATGTGTAACCTCATCACAAAATCAACAGACTGCTGAAACAATCAGTCAGTTAACTGTTTACTATAGTAACAGAAAAATAGCTATTCTAATAATAGATTGATCATACAAGTTATTTTTTTCTTATCTTTCTCTTTTATGATTTTACACTGAATATTTTTAGGTTCTGGACCGTTGGCTGAGTAAAACTAAATATGAAGAGCTTGGGCTTTAATGCAAATTATACGGCCAACAGTCAAAAAACCCCAAATATTCAGATTACAATCACAAAGAAAAGCAGCAAGTTATCACCTATGCAGAGCATTTTTGCTTGAAAAATGAGTACAAATATGAATTGTTTATCAAAATAGTGGCCTCAATAGATTAAATTGACTAACCGTTGCAGCTCTACAGTAGTTTCACTCACACTTAAGCTCACTTACCGATTCATATTTCCTTGAACATATGTTGTGCCGTTTGGATTTAAAATCTACCATCAGTGGGTGTGAATATTTTGAATTCTAAAAACCTCCATTTGTAGAAGCAAACTAAACAACATCCAGAGTCTCACTCTGCTCGACACATTCAGCTTGATTAAATGCCCATTAGAGGCAGCACATTACAGCCTGATTACTGTGAGGGGGGGGTGAAGCGAAGCAGACTGTCGACTGATGTCCTCCATTTGCCTGGAAAGCCAGAAAAGCCAACTCCGTCCTTCGTGACTCCATACAGCTGACCTGACAGTAATGCACAGTTGTATGCTGAATAATGGCTTCAAGTCAAGCTCAGATGTATTTCTGCATCGGCTGCCCCGACAGCCGAGACGAGAGGAGCCACGTTTTTGAACACACGTATAGCTTAAAGTGATTGTACATATTGTAACTCAATGTGAGGCACATGACGCAGCCACACAGCACACCATAAGAGGAGTCTGCTGCTCTCGATCCCGAATGCTTCAAGTTTCAAGGGGACCAATAAGCCCAGCAAGACAAATGAGCCACACTCAGGCGATTACTGGGCCGAGAAAGCTATGGCGACTTTACAGCAAAGGGGAACTGAGGTCATTGTCTTCCCTTGTTTGGTATTCAGAATGTGAGTTCAGGAAGTCTATAGCAATCCTCTAGAGCCAAGACAGATGAAACACCACCAGCATTGCAACACTAGTCCTGCAGATCATTTTATTCTCCCAGTGTGTCCGAAGAGATGCCTGTTGTAAAACGGCTTCATTCTCCCTGCGGCGCACTCGTTATTTATTTGTTCAATTAAAATGTCTTGTGGCAAGGGTTTGTCCAAACAAGTACTATATTAAAAACGATAGAAACCAATTTGCTGGATATTGAGTCACAAATCCCTAAACGCGGATTGTTTTCATACTCACGGGAAGCAACATGTTGATGCTGTGTGAAGATGTTGCAAAGCTTAGAAAAGTACCAAAAAAAGAACAACAACTCTTTTATTAATCACGCTTAAAATACAGACAGTTATGACTGCGTGCGCGTTAACATAAATACGACGCAGGCGTATGACTTGGATGGATGCATACTCAATTCAAGGGTTATACAATCATCGACTAAAGCTGGGAACTATAACAGCTGCACACCATTAAAACCGCGGCGAACAAGAAAACAAGAGCCTCATCCTTTAGAACGCTGGAAATGTTATCTCGATATCAATTGATTTCCCTGCTGATAATACACTGCACCCTACCGCTCTCTACCAATGATAAAACCATAATGATAAGCTATCATCTGCGCACAGCGGGTAACTCACCCACACAAGAGCCATTTATTCTTCCTGATTTCACTCCCCCCCCCCAACATACAGAGAGCTCACTGTGTATTTACTGTCCTTTTTAATCAGCTCAAGGATTTTCATCCATTTTTAATCTCAGTCAACTATAAACTAGAAGCACAACGTTCACACAATGCAGCGAGGGAGCGCAAGCACAGAGCAGAAAGAGCAGCGCCTGCCTGGAATACTTCAGGACTAGATAAGACACAGTGCCGGGGCGAGTATGAAAATAAGCGGTGCGAGCCGAGACACTGAACTCACAACACTGCGCTGTGAGGTAATAATCCTTTGTGGATATAAGAATTTGTTTTTGTCCTCTGGCAAGGGAGGTGCAACGTGTCACTCTGCACCCATCTGTGATTACATTTACACCACTGAGAGTGCAATCTTTTGAAGCTGTAGGCTATTTAATCACTTGTGTTAAGTGGTGCAGGGATTTTCTTTCACTCACCTGGTGGCATGTTATGAGCAAGGCGGCCCAGACAAAGATCCCCGAGAGGGCCTGAGCAGCCACCGTGTTCAGAAAGATGTGGTCTTCCATGATTGTCCCGTTGCTCGTTTCGATGATGGTCATATTGGACATGTCCGAATTATCGGGGAGGATTGGAGCATCCAGGTGAATCATGGAACTATTTTCGGCGGATGAATCCATGGACTCCAAAGAAATGTTCATCTGAAACAGAGAAGGGGAGAAAAAAGACACACACACACACACACACACACACACACACACACACACACACACACACATACACATAAAGTCAGTGTAAGACTTACAGGTAACATGTAGTAATACCTCCCGTGCGGGTTTGGCTGAATATTGCTCAATTGTGTCATACCGCCTACTGTGAACCCAACAAAACCGAGATTCTACCGTTGTTAATAAAAACATGTACTAATTAGTCAAATAAACTACTGTAGGTGGAGGTGGAAGACTGCAATGCTGTATAAACGGTCATTGTCTTGATATGCACCTTCTTTACAGTCAACAAACAGCTCACCTTGTCCCGGGGAGGGTGGAAGCAGCTTTATCCCGTTTAGATGGCAGGCTAGCGTCCAAAACGCAATTATGGGATCAACATGGGGAATAAACTCGCCTTTCAGAATAGACAACCGACCTAGTTCACATCCATTTACAGACGCCCCACCGACTGTATCAACGACGGGTTCAACCAGACTGGACTTCCTTGTTTCAAACAGGTGTCTGGCCAAGATCGAAGTCCACAAACTCGGAGAATAAAATCTCGCAACAAAAAACACCTCCAACAAAAAAAAACGTGTTGACAATTGTGTCGTAGCTTGTAGCGTTTACTCTGAGAAAAAAAAAAAGACGGACTTTCAAGGTAAACGACGAGGATTGGAATGTTTCCTTAAAGCGGCGAGCCGGGAGGCGCAGCAGAGATCAACAGGTTGCGCACAGGTAAATGGGTCACGTGACCGCAGCTCCACGTGTGTCGTCATCACGTTGCCTTTATCTGGGACACTACGTAATAGGCAGCCTTCACAACGAAAACGTTTTGGAAGATCATGGAATATGTATTGCCTGACTTATTTATAACTTATAACTGTGTGCGTTGCTATTGTTTTATTTGTTATACTTTTGTCAAAAAAAAAGATTACGTTGAAGCCAAAGGTAAAGTGTGATTAAAATAATCCATATCTAATATTTTGATCTTGGTTTACTTACATATATGGGTTATTGCAATTCAATACAATCAACCACTAATTTAGAAATAATAGAAAAGCAAGCAAAAAGTTGAATAAACTCTCTGATGCAATTAAACAGAAAACAAGATTGACAATTGGCGTATGTATGCAGGTTATACTGTATATCCATGTTTTAATAAAAGAATAAGTGAGACATAAAAACAACTTTACAAAGTCAAGGGCCTTATCACAACCTATTATAATCAATCACACAAATACAATTCCAAATGACTCATATTACAGATTCCTTTCATCTATTACATTGTACACATTTCTACTGATGCTAAATCAATAGTCATCCCAGCAGATGGAGCCTCAGTATGGTTCTCACTGCTCTGTGCTTTTGGGCATGATGCGCATTAAAACACTGCAACTACAGAATGCATTCCTTTGAAATGTGTTGAAAATCATTCCAAATGAATGTTTAACTGCATTTAACTCAGTGTAACACAGATGTGATTGACAAATAAAGCAAATTACAAAGATTAGATGAGGTATGGCCCAATTCTGCAGTTAGATGTGAATATTTGTGATGCTTAAAATATTTATTCAGTGCAAATCCTAAAACACCCTTCACTGGGGCTGAGAAGAGAGAAAAAAGACAAGTTTTAAGTGGGGTTTTTTTTTGTTGCTTTATTTCTACATTCTCTAAATGAAGCAATTTTGAATATTTGAATTCTACAAAGATAGCAAACAGTATGAAGTAGTACAAACAAACAAACAAAAGGAATAAGGTCAATACATATTTCACACAGTGATGAACTGGAGCTATTTGCTATCACTTTGCAAACTATAACTTAGTCAACGGACATTCTTCTGTTTTCTGAGAGCACAGTGGCTTTCAGAAAACCATTCTTTACAACCAGATAAACTGTAAGGAAACTTTACTGGCTCAACAAATCAAACATATCAGACTCAATGAAATTGGTATCATACATTTCTGTCTCGCAGCACAAGCATCAATTTTTTCTTTCTTTCTTCAAATCACAGACCGGCATTTAGTACACAGTAAAGTCTTTCCGATTAAAAACAAAACACAGACAAATGTGACATTTGGGGGATCCAGAGGCTTGTATTTCAGCCAGCCTCCAGGCTGTGTGTCCATTATGTTGACTCCCTACCAGACTTGACAACTTTTGATGATCTCTTTCATTTGTTTTATTGCGTCTATGGAGGAATCCTTGAGTGCCAGACCCATTAGGACGGGCCTGTTGCCAGCTTCTTGAGACACAAAAGTTGCCAGGTTTTTGGCACAGACGTGTGTCAGTGGCTGAAAAGTGAAAACACAAATCAGGTGTTAGATTCCCACACGGATACATGTTTTGATGTCAGAAGAAAATGAACAGATGAACATGAATGACTTCTACAATCGTTGCACGTGCAAAAAAGCCTGGCCTGTGAAACTCCACTGATAAAATGAGGAAAATTACACCTGTAGCACTTCACCGGCACGGACACCTTATCTATTTACTCTATGTTTGATATCATGTGCACCAATAATCTTCTTATCTATTTAACATATCTTCAAACACTGAGGTTTTAGAGATATCAGCTCACTTTCCAAATCATTCCCACTGCGCCAAGTTTGACATGAAAGAAAGAAGAAAAAAAAATAAATTCCAATTACATTCTGTGCTGCTGCCATCCATCGCCTACGTGGTAAATAGTTAGAACTCGCCTTTACTGTCATGCAGCATTATCGATTGGGCTATATTCTACACACACCATGAGAAAAGTAATTTCTTTCTGTGAAGTTCTCCCAAAGTAAGCAGCGTTAGCGCGACTCTAAATATGACTTACAATATGATTACATTTTAATAAAACCCCTGATGCGGCTGTCGCAGGTTGTCTGGCTGCTGTGAAATTCCAATAACAGGAGACGAAGACTCGGCTGTTGACTTAAAGCTTAATTACATTACATAACAACATTCAATCCCGATCACTCTTACAGTCTGCGTGACTCCCCGAGTCAAAAAAACCTCACACCTTACAAGAGAGCGTCGTCTTTAAAAAAGAAGCTGCACTGTCAATTCCACAAGCAAACATCATTATGCTCCATTTATCTATTGATGATCCATGTCCAGCACTGAACGCCAGTTAGAGAGGACATGCGAATGCAGAGCTGAAATAGGCTGCCTTGTGCAAACTTTAACAGCCCCACTGAACTCCCTCCCATCCACCGCGGCAATTCAGAACCAATCTTATCTGCCCTTTCACAGCATGAAGTGAGTTACTCGGTGTCGCAACTAGTCTGTCTGATGTCCTGTGAACAAGTCTGTAACACAGCGACACAATATTAATCAGAGGGATTTCATCCAGCGTACCTCGTCTTTGCCCAGCAGTACTTTGGTGGAGAACGCCGAGGTGCTGATATCATTAGATCTGGAGTCAGGTGTGACAGATATCAATGTCCCCATTTTTCCGTACTGAGTGAGAACTATGAATATGTAATTGCTGAACTCCGTACAGACGACCTGTGTTGAAATTCCATTGACTTCTTTCTCTGTCTGTCTCGATCTGACGACGGGCTCGGTAGACGACATTTTGTCGATCCTGGGGGAGAAAGAGAAACAGGAAATGGTACATGACAGCTTATTTGAAAGGCTGCAGCTGAAAGTGGATTTTCACTACTGATTATTCTATTTTCTTGTGTCATAACTTATCTTGATTATCAATTTGAGTGATAACATGTCAGGAAATAGTGAAAAATGGTCATCACAATTTCCTAGAGCCCAAGGCGACAACCAAAATCCAGAAATATACAATCACATCAGTTCACCACCATATATGACAAAGAAAAGCATCACACATTTGACGAGGTGGTGCAGAAAATGTTTGCAATTTCTGCTTATAAAATTGCAGTTGCCAAATAATTAAACGTCAAACGACTTATCAAAAATCAGTCCTAGATTAACAACACACTTTTGTTTCCTGTGGAAGTAATGACATTCATTAGTTATTACATTTAACGGGTTCAGGTCAATTATGTTAATGATACCACTGACGATGACAGCTGTGTTATGATCGCAGAGATGTTTATCATCTATTTTAACACGTCTTATCACTATGTACTTGACTCCTCCTGTGTATTAGTATTCATACGGTCATATTCCGCCCTCACTTGCTCTATGTAGATTTGAATATTTTGGATGTTATTGATGCTGTGACTGCGGAAACGTTAGTCTGACACCAGTTTTCTGCTGGCCCACTTCCCTTAACTGTACTGTACATCTACTTTATATCGTGTATTGTCACGTGAGAATACACACACACACACACACACACACACACACACAACACACAACACACACAACACACACAAAAGTAAAGTTGGAAGTTGTATAACAACTTACGGTCACTTCTATAAATAACTTTACTGCATGAGTGCAAAGGTAATACCGTTACTTCTCCAGTGAGACATTTATTATTCTAATATTTAAAGCACTTCTCTGTGTTACATCACCCACAAAAGGCTATTGTGCATTACGGTAATGTATTGTATATTACTTTTGCGCATAACACCTTTCACTTATTTGCAAAACATGTGGAAATAATCTTCAAAGATGAGATTCAAACAAATGGTTACAGCCTCATGTTGCACATTGTGAGCAGCTAAGTGCAGAAGCAGCAGCTGAGCACCGAGTACCGAACTATTTGAGAGTTGTGTCCTCACTAGAGTCTACACCCCATCGTCTGCAGAGACTATATTAGTACTTCCCAGCGGACTAACGTGAACTGAGGGAAAGAAAAGCTCCGCAGAGGTGCTGCTCAGCTTTGAGGAAGTACTGACACGCAGAGGCTAACGTTAGCCAAACAGCTAACCTTACTGTTAGCTCCGGTTGTAATCTTCATAGCTGACATTACAATGAACAGATTTTTTGTTCAGCGTGTGTGTGAAGTAAAATACAAACGCTCACTCTGTTTCTTCCTCTGTGAAAAGCGGAAAGCTCCTTCTGCGCTTAAACACTTCACTTTCTGCAACTTCTGCAGCGGACTGTGCTGCTCTGTGGTTCACCAGAAACAAACGTGCACCGCCGGGATGAGCGTAAGGTATCTATGCGTGATGACGTAGCCGAAGTCACGTCTTACTTCCGGGATAGTTTCTGTTCGATTTGAAACAAATTAGAGGAATTCTGAGGTCCTTCATCATGTAAAACTGAAACTAAATGTGATCTTTTATGTGTGGGCATAATTGGCAAATAACTTTCAGATTCACATTATTAGTATCCATCAACTACAGCTTCCATGAGGCTTTTCAGTGGTAAAGACAGAGTCTGATAAACTATGTGCCTCCAATTAAATGCCTCGTTTTGAAATTTGATTAATTTTACAAATTTGGCAAAAGATTTTGCAATTATTTCTCGATTCAATTAAAGACCTTTGTGATTGTAATTAAATCACACTAATAGCACATTTTGTAAGAACATCCCAGGTAATATCTAATTGAATTAAATCAAATAAAAAACTAAGAATAGAGAAGTCTGTATATTTTAATAAAGCAAATACATGATCATAAGAACAACTGTTACCATGCATGTTTAAATCCATGAGGAACCTGCAGCCGAGTGGGTAACTAGTGTCTCACAACAAAAGATATCATGTTGTGTTTGGGTTAAAAAAAAATAAACAGTGTATTTTTTCATAATTATTTTCTGTCATTGGCATTGCCCTCATAATGAACCTTCCTTACAGGTTCACCAGAACTACAGTAAAAAATAAATAAATTACTGTTTCTCTTTGTTTTTCTCACAAAGCATATTCAAGGTTCCAGCATTGTTCACAATGCACATCTATACATAAAGGAATACTTCAAACCATCTCCTTGTTGTGCAGGCACATAACTAATAGTGTTTTAAGTTGTAAGGTTTTAGCGAGGATGCATGTGACTGTTAAATGTGGCCCCCATTTAGTTCAACTCATCAAGACTTTTCTTCATTTTTTTTATTCTCTGTTCAACAAAGTTTTCTTCAAGCATTCAAGGTAATACAGCACAAGTCATTGATACACAAACGGTTATTTTGTGGGTGACGTATTCCTTTAATCTGCATAGTAATTTTTCTAGAAATGACTGCGATGAAGTAAGGATGCTTCAACTGAACCTAATTAAGTATTATCAAGAGTGAATGTCTTAAAGTTAAAAAATTAAGCCGATCCTCTGCCCTGGTACATTTCAATCAATATTAAGTAATAGAAACAAATCTTCCACAGCAAGAAACCACAGAGGCAAGATGTTTTCTAATTAACTGTCAATGGAGCTTTACTTTTAGGAGCAGATAAAGAAATTTTAATTCTTTTTTATTTCTAACTTTTTTTTAAATGAAACAGTGGCAGAGAGAGCGAGAGGACTGGAGGAAGTTTTTTGATCGCTTGAATCTGGTTAATACGTTTATGATAGAAATTAAATGGAAGCATAAATATCAATGAATCTTTTTTCATTTTTAGCGCATCCGTGAACTGAACAAGTGTTTTCAACCCAGCAGTGGTATTGACCTGACATTTTAACTGCATTCAAATGTTATATGTAGGCTCTGCAAGGACAATTTAGTAGGACCTTTACATTTTGGCTACATTTGCCAACTACAGCAAGTCACATCTGCATTTACAGCTACAGGAGAGGCAAGCAGTGCAGGAATTTTCACTGTTAGAAAAAGTGCTTGCATGACCTTTTTTTTTTTTTTTCAGGTGGATGTGAGGCTCCACTGAAGTCTGCAAGTGCTGCATCAGGCTGACTGATCCAAAAGGAGCCATCCTCATGAACATGACACACTCACAATGTCAAATAGAGCCGGCTCAGCGGAATTGTTATGCACCCTGAGTAGGCAGCAGTAGGTATGAAATTGGTTGGACCGCTCCCTATACTCCCTGGCTGACCATCTGTGTCCTTGACTGATCATTTTGATGCAAAAAAAAAAAAAAAAGATCAATGCGCAACATTTTAGCATTATTTGTGTAATGTACTGTCACAGAATCTGTCATAGTATATTCACGTGAACTAGCAATGCACAAAAATGTTCACGAAAGGCCACAGTGAGGTAATGAAGATGTTTAATAAATGATGACATTAATAAAACATTTTGGAATGAATATGCATTACTTGCAATGAATATGCATAACTATGCCAAAAGGCAAGTTACTTATTCTTGAGAGTAGAAAACTCCAAATACAAATCATAGACTGTATATAAGAAGTAGACGTAGTCACGGTGACATCACCGTTTGGTTTGTCGACTGCTGTTTTCAAGCCTTGAGTTTGGCATTTTGGCCGTCGCCATCTTGTTGTTGTTGTTTTTTAAACCAGAAGTGACCTGAGAGGGTGTAGCTAGCACAACAACTGAAAGCACACTGTGAAAGGGTTAAGCTGGAAGACGAGAACACGGACAACTCTCAGACCAGACAACGCCGTGGAAACAACCTGTCAACTACAAGTTAGCCCCGCCCAAAAGCATCCCCTGCTTTATGGTCTATTTTACTCCAAATGGAACAATAATTTACGAAATGAACATCATGCTGTATTGAAGAAGACTTGAAACTAGCAATTGAGACCATAAAATCATGTTGCCGCCTGCTACAAACAGACAAACAGCAACATTCCCTTGACGCTTGTCATACATCATAATAAAAAACACACAGCAGAACAGTGTCATAAAAGCTTCATGACACATTCATGAATTCTGTTCAAATCAGGATGAATGAAATGTCCACGAGGCCCTTGCTATTTATTACCCTCAGCTATGGAATGAAAACACAGATATACCGTTTTCCGTATCATTGCTTTTGGTTGAACATTGCCAAATTCACAAATGTCAGTTTCTGTTCAGGAACTGAGAGAAAATACTCATGGCAGGTTTATCCAGTGGGTCATGAGAAGATGTCTATGATAGGAAATGTGTAATGAGTTTCTAATTACTCATTCCATGTAATATTTCTTTGTGAATGAGTAAGGACTTGTTTTGCATAATGAATAGTAGACTAATGGTTACAGTGGCTGTTTCAGGGTATCGAGAGTCCTTGAGCTGTTTCCAGGAAAAAGGAGTAGTCTAAGCCCTTATAATTTGATTCATATGAAGATATACAGGTTGTGAATAATCAGTGAATGATTTTCAAAACAAAGGCTTTTTATTCTTTCCACTCCTCTGCTTGCTACTCCAACCTTTCCCAACTCATCTGCCATGGTAACAATCATAGCCTTGAAGATACAGGGAATGCATTGAAGTGCCTTGAAATCAGAATCTTTGGATTACACATCGAAGAAGGGCGAGATTTACATTGTAGTTGTCGTTATGTAAAATGGTGTGAACTCATCAACATGTACTGTGGATGTGGAGGACAGTTCGCCAAGTCAAATTCAGCAACCGGATGCCCCTTTTAAACTGTCTTGTAAGACATAATGTGTCATGAGCTTTCTTTGGGCTATAACATGCTAAAAATCGCCAACTTCATCCACTTATAAGTCACGTGTTGTCTTAACACAGAGAAAGAGAAACGTTGACTGTCACACATTTCAAAAAGAGTTGATTGTGCTTAAGGGTTCTCAATTTTACAAGCATCCTACCAGCGTCTGTGTGACGAGTCAAGCGTTTTCTCTTTCTCTATCTGTCTCACACACAGACACTATGTGGTAAAATGTCATCCCAGATGAAAATATTAGCTGGATGAGGCAGATCCCATCACCGCCCTGCATTCAGTCTTAACATTCAAATGTGCTGCTTTTGTTTATCTCATCAGGTCTCCCTTCGGTACGCACTGAATACGTATCATGCGGACTAATTGTTCTCTCTTTGCACCTTTTGAATAATAACTAACTCAATATTAGGTCATCGGTGAAACGTTTTCCTCACACCTGCTTTGTAAAATCAGAGAAGCTCATTTGGTGGATGGAGGCAAAAAGGCAACTTCATGCCTCAGTACATTCCACAGTCACACATTCTCACTCACACACGAATACACACACACACACACACACACAGACAATTATTACCCTTGTGGCCACTAGAGTGCTGTGCTGTATTACAGATAGAGCTCAATGGCGACTTTACCATGACATTTGAAAGTTGTGCTCATGCCTCGTGAGGTTAACCCCTGGGGTTAGTTTCCATTAAGTGCTTTTTTAAAAACAAGCAAGGAAAAAAACAAACAAAGGGGAGAATACAACATGTTCAGGGCATTTGTTAGAAAGACAAAGCAAACTGTGATTTACCTTTTCTTCCTCCAGACCACCCAATTACTAAAGTGTTATTCTATAGTGTATTGTAATAGTGGTTTTAGTATGACAATATGATTTGTTTGAGTTTGGTCTTTTTTTTTTTTTTAGCTTGAGACCAAAAAAAACCCACCTAAATCAGCACGAACAACACAAAGTTCAGCAACAATTTGTAAGCTTTGTATCATCCAACAGCAGAAGATGATCATAATCTAGGGAGACAGGAATTAATAACCAGCAAAGATCACTTAAACAACAGAGGTTTCGGATTTTGAAATAGCACTTTTGAACTGTACAAAACAAATCTCTGCCTGTTGAAATTACACGCTCGAGCAGTTTCTGATCTGCTTTCTATTTTTTTTTCAACAGTGGCGGACATTAAAACAAGCCAGTGTTGAGAAAAGCAAGACATTCTCAAGCACAAAAAGCCCTTTTATTTCAGTATATTGCACCATAAAAGAAGCTAATCATTTCTTATGTTTCGCAAATCATGTTTTTATTGTTTGTCTGCTGGTTTGGGTCGTGACTGACAGAAGGGATATTGAAATATTTTGGAGACGTAAACAGAAATCAGAGAAGCGGCAAAGACACATCTCACTCCGTCTCATCTCAGCTCTACACAGCGGTCCAGGAATGCACACATGAAATCATGACTGCAACAGCTTTCAAAGGTTTAACTTTTGAATGCTTTGTTAAACGGCTCCGTGCTCCTCAAATCGCAACACACAAGAGCAGAGACATGCAAATATAAGACATGAATCCCACATAACTATAGAAAAAAAAGATTTCAAACAGCTGCATCAGAAAATGTGCCGTGACTGATTTAAGTGTCTTTGCAATGTTGATCTGTGGCATGCAAGAGTCAGACATGTATGGCATTTATGGCAGTGGACAGTGGCTCTGCACGTGTGAATACACAAACCAGTAGCCAGCATGTAAAAGTTTCCGCCAAAAACGGATACAGAGGCAGCAATTAATACCTTAAGGTGTGATAAAGTTGATGCTTTGGAAGTAACAAACAGCATCCTGAGGTAATCTTTTAATCCAAGGATCCAATAAGGCTATGATAACAACTTAAAGCTGACAATTTCTAACTCACAAGCAATATCTGTTAACAAACACGTTTGACAGCTTGTGACCAAAATACTGTATAATGATGTTTGTTAAATTCATATTTTTTGCATAAACAGATGCAGATTTCGGTAACACTTCAACTTCTGATACAGTAATTTGAGTTTCCAGGAAAGAAAATTATACTAAATCATTGTGTAGTTTATAGAAGCAGTTTAAAACAACTGCTTGAAGCTTAAATGACCAAATTCATCGTAATTTAGTTTTTATTTGAAATGTGTCTTTTGTGTTTAGTAAATAGCTTTGTGTGGAAACATTTTTTTTTATCTTATCTTAATGATATAAGAGTATTAAAAAGAATGTATACACAGCAAATACTTAATCATATCAATGCTAACATTTTTTAAAGATTTCCCTGCAGTATAATACATATAAATATCCACACTGAAGGGGAGGACAGAATACATCCCCAGACCAGAGTAGAGGTGGGAACAATGCAGACTATTAATATTTCCATCATGTTGAAAGTGAAACCTCGTCCTTTGGTTGAAAGTTGCAAGGTGTTATATAAGTGATAACCCTTCAGCAACTTCAGATTCCTCAGTATTCAGGTCAGCAGTGGGTACACTTTGCTTGTCCTTGTTTGTAGATTACATCCTTGGATGTTTCCTCTGCGACATTTTGCTCATGTTTGTATTTTCAGCAAGAATATTTGAATAATTGGCAGCAGAGAAGACCTGCTTAAAACAAATTGTTCTCACATCAGGGGTACTTGAGATATTAAGTGCTTCACATTTTCGTGGTTTTCACACATTAAGCGGCCCGTATTTGGTTCTCAATCTTGTATTTGTAATCATTAATCATTACTAACGACCTTCATTAGGTGCTAACTTAGTTTATCTATGCATGTATGCTGTGCAGACCGAGAGCCAGACTTGGCCAATTACGAAAATATAATAGTTATACAAGATGGAATTAATGTCATCAGAGTGTGGGGATATTGATGGGTTTCACCAACACCGTCTAAATAGTTGAGCATATTTGGTTGATGGGTTCATTAACGGTAATCAGTCTCAACTGCCTTTTGACATGTGCATGTAAATGAAACATAAGTAGCGTGCCCTTTAGTGTTGTTTAAATTTTCACTAAAATGTATCACCTGATTAATTCAAATAACTCTGTTAATTTGAGCCACTGATTATCTGCCTGGTCTGTGATGCAGCACCTCATTAGATCAGAGTGGCCAGAAGGCATTCATAGCAGTCTAGCTGAGAAATTACATATTCCAAACTAATATTGATATTCAGCAGCATGATGTACCGAAATATAATTCCTAATTCATTCATTAAATGTACACTGAAACATAGTTTAAACCTCAGTACATTTCTGGAATGAAAATGGTGAATCTGTGTAGACAAATTCAAGGTATAAGAAGTACATCCGATGTATTTTCACAGACGGTAATGTGGAAGAGTTATTTTTTTTTTCCTTGAAGCCTCGGGAACTGGACTCAAATAGCATCCATTTGTTTTCTACAGTGTCGCTTAGTAATTCCAAGGAGAATTCACACAATACCTTCAAACTCCTTTGATAACAGACGACACACTCGGACGACCTGGATAAACAGAATGCAAAGAATGGAGTACATCTTTCAGATCGCGTCAAACAAACTCTTGAGAGAACGTGTAAACGGCAAACTCTCTCGAACTTGCATCGGGTCAACGCGTCCTTAACAGTTCGTATGATACGTTGTTTTTCATGCTTCCTACGAATGTCCAGCAAGACGAGCTGTCAGTGCGGCTGTGCAAATCCCCACGACGCAGAGCCTGTTTAAGCAGCAAAGTTACTTGGTTAGGTTTAGGAAAAGTTAGGGGTTACATGACAAATAAGTCCATGTTGTCTTCTGGTTTTTACTCGGGACAAGAACACCGGTGACCTTGGTGAAAGTCCTTTGTTTGACCCTCCCATCCTCCCTGAACTACCCTGACTCACCGGGTGGTTTGTCACACAGACCCCTCTGAGGAGCCGTCATCGGTAACAGTTTGGAGAAGGAAGGCCCTTTCAACAAATACTTGGCAGGTGATTGGATAAACCATCAAACGTGAGCCGAAACAAGTCGGTAAAAGAGCGAAAACGTCTTTTCGATCGAGAAAAGTCCTAAATGTCGTTCTTTGCTCTTCTTTCAATGATGAAATACTCTCCAGTTCTGATATAACTGATGCTATTGCAGCGTCTACGCTAACCTCTTCAGGAACCGCCACTGTTGTTTAGAAGGAGCCGTCGCCGCTCCATGACTCAATTGATATTCTAATTGGAAGGACTAAAAAGTTGTACGAAGTCAAAGGAAATCACATCCACCGATATTTATTTACTTAGATATTATCAGTAGGTCATGACTCATAGATTCCAAAGAGTATTTTCTGATAGAATGATTTACTTTTTATAGTGTACCCACTCTAATTCTCTCTTATCATCCGTGTTTGGACACCAAGCAGACAATTCACCAGACAAAAAGAAAATGTTCATTCCTGAAAGTTATCCATTTGTTGTTGTATTATGTTTTAGGGTGATATTATGGTGATTCTTTTATGACCCATAATATGTGACATTTGTCATTCAGTACCATGGTCTGGTTCAGAAACATTTTGGGGGACCAGACTGGGCCACACGTTCAAAAGAAGAGAGCATATTAGGGAAATTATTAAAAATGAGTTAAAATCAAATTCAAAGCTCGGGTTCTTGGCAATATTAAAACTGTACAGTCACACTGTTTATTCAGTGTAATAAATGAATGCCAAATAAACAACTTCAAATATTTGAATATAGTATAAAATAATCGTGCTATTTGTAACTCCATATAACCGGCTCCTCACCCTCCTACATAGGAGCAAGACACCCACAGTGAAAGAGACTCTCTGTGTGGCCATTTTTGGTTTGCGCCTCTTTGTGGATGTTCAGATTTACTTTAGTGATATATACATCCACATCTCGAGTCCAAATAAATGTGAAGATACTTTCTGTTTCACACGGACGCACAACAACGTAGAATGCTCCCTTTAAAAAAAAAATTCAACGTCAGACGTCAGATGTGTGGTATATATACTGTACATACATGGTTTTTGTAAAAACTATTTTTAGAATCAATTAAAGAACTATGTGCTTTGATTCATGTACTGAAACACCAAGAGATCCAAAGCAGCTCACTGTGGAGCAGTGCGAAGGTGACTACATATTTAATGGCTTGGCTGAGACATTTTCAACTCTCCAAAGAGGTAATAAGGAGCTTTAAGATGTGGAGAGGTGTGAAACTCTCTACTTTCTCTTCTGACGCTAGAAAGAATAATTCACTGTGACTAATTCACTTAACACCCTGCAAACAAACAATACCGCTTAAAAAAACCGCTTTATGCAGGTTAATTAAGTACATAATACAAGATATTGTAGCTTGCAGGATCTCTCACATTCAGGCGGGGGGGGGGTTATGTTGGATCAAAATGATATGCATATTTTAGAGAGCTGAAAGTTCTCAGTCGTGCAGTACAGTTGAGAGGCAATTCACATCTGAATACTTCATGTGACGAAGTGTTCCCTTTTGTGAGTCCGCCTGTATTTGGCTCGATGCAGCCTGAAGGTTCATTCAGCATAAGTTGAACCTCAAAACAATCAATGAATAAAACAACACACACGTGGCCACCGTGAGATTAAGGGCTTTTCATTTTTCCTGCACCTCACTCAGTTTTCCAGTGTCAGTATTGCTGCCTGGGAAGAGGCTCGTCACAGGGAGCCGCGTCGTCTGTTGCCTGTCTTTGTGTGTGACGGGAGAGCAAACTGAGGAAGGTTGTCAGCAGACAAAGAAACCTTTTAATCACAGATGTGGTCTCAATAGAGAGCCTTGGCAGCGGGTTCATAACATTTGGGTCGCTGCAGGTCCTCATCTAATATTCCTAAAGGTGGAAAACATTGTGAATAGATTTTGGGCTGAGCAAGGGAAATTAAATCTGTAATCTACAAGCAGTGTCAACAAGCATTCTTCATTTTAGCACAGACTTTCTTCTGAGAGCCGGTTTCCAGTTCTGTAGTTGTGGTGGGTGTGTCAGTGCTGCTGTTGTGTGTCATTTTGCATGATTTATCACCAGCGAGGAGACTGCTCACACACACACACTGAGAATGGTGTCAGGACTTGACTGAAGAAAAAAAAAAATGCCAAAGAAAAATGAACTGAAATGGGCTCACTTCTTCAATCTGTGACATTTATGCTAATTTGAAATGAAGATACTCATTTTGAAATACCAGCCTTTGTAACGCCTTTTTACATTTTGCACACCATCTCAGATTTCAGGAGCAGTATTCATCTCATCTTTGGCTGGTATTCACTTTGTTGTTTGATGAATACACGAGACCATTTGGGTATTGTTTTTCTTGAGACGTAATGGGCACAATATTTTACAGTGACATGGCAATGTTTTTGTGGGCGGACCGCCCTAAATTCATTCATCAATCTGGGTCTTTCTGTTTGATGACCGGGTGGCATTTTGTGAAGACTGAGTGCAGGTATGGCGGCATGTCTGCGATTCTGCCTTGGCATTATTTAGAGCAGCAGGAGGCACACAGATACATTCCACACACCTGAGAAAAGGTCACAGAGGAAAAATGGAGAACAGCGGCAAATTGCCTCTCCATCCCATTACTGGTCTTTGTTACCACAATATGTTTCCCAGCCTGCCACACTGGCGGGCCGCTGTGAACTATGGGCTCCGATTTAGGCCGAGAACTTTGACTGTGTTACATTAATCTAGTCTGGGTGTTTTCCATTCGTCAACACGATTCTTTGTTTAGCACCCTCGGGGGAATTAGGAATAATCGAAGGAGACTATTTACTATCGCTTGTTTATTTCTTTATTTTGTGGTTACCTAACATGAAGGTTTTGACGATACAGATGATTGTGGGTTCGTAATGTATAAAGTGACACATATGAGTGAAGAAACCTTCAATCTGTTTCGTGCTTGCAGATAAGAAGATAAAAAAGAAACATTGCAATTGCAAAGATGACATTGTCAATATGTAAGACGCTGAAAAACTGTGCTGCAGATTAGAGATGCCGTTCTTTATAAAGTAAAACAATACTTACATAATAAATATGACTGTTTTGAAATTCTTTCTACAGTGGAGCCTCTCAGTGGAAATGTACAGAATTTTCTCCCTGGTTACGGTCAGTGTTTTAAACATGGGATTAATGCTGAAGCAAAATGCAACAAAACGACTTAATTATGTTTAGGTAACAAAACCTTTTGGTTAAGTTCAGACAAAGATCATGGTTTGGCTTGAAATAAGTACGTTAAACTGTTAAAGCACCGATAAAATAAGTCAATGTTGTCTTTTGGATTGTTTGACTCACCTCGACCTCCGACCTCCGAAGGCTTCAACAAGAAACGTATTTGCGATACATCAAATACAATGCAGATTTGCTCTATGGAGATCAGACCGGCAGGTTCATGAGTTAGTTGAATAACTGATGACGCGGTCCTTTCTTTCACAAGATTCAACCAAACCGCTTTAATTAAACACTATTATTAGAGTATATTATAGTTATCCCTGCCCTCTGGACTTTCAAGATACTTCACACTTCTCTTCAACCCTCCAAGGTCAACGAGTAGAGTACATTCAATTAAAATATGCTCAATGTTTTATATGCAGCGGTTAATGAAATACAGTTACATGTTCCCACGGGAAGTCTACGGCACATTCCCATCCATGAACTTGAACAAGCACTAACCTACATTCAAGGTATCCATAGGATGCTGTGATTTTGTTTTACTCAACAAATCAAGCTTACGATGACACAGATTCTTAATTCTCCTTTAAGGCTCCACTAAATCCACAACATGGCAGGAGCGATTCGGAGTGGGAGTACGATACCCGTCATCATTCACAAAGGCATCAGAGCATCAATGGAGCTCTGTGTGTGTGTGTGTGTGTGTGTGTGTGTGTGTGTGTGTGTGTGTGTGTGTGTGTGTTTGTGGTTGTGTGTTGTATGTGTGTTTGGAGGTGTAAAGAGCGAGAGGGTGGCGCCTGATGAGGTTAGAGAGGTGTGTACCTCGGTGGGTCTCTGTGGTGTTTGCTTTGGTTTTCAATCTCTCCCAGCAAAGCCTCAAATGTTGGAGGCTGTGTTTTCTGTGAGCGTACCCAGTGTCCAGGGCTCGTCAGGCGCACAGAGCAAAAATATGCCAGTTTAATGTGCTCACTGAACAGGAACATTGTGTTTGACTTTGGCTGTTCTTATCTGCCCCTTGGTAGTATCCTTCTCACGTTCTAATTTGCTTTCCACTGAAAGGCATTTTGTTATTAAATTATTCAAATGAAGACTGCCACAGTATATGAAATAAACTTAAAGGGAATGGGTTAAGATTCCACTTGAGGCAGTAATGGTTGTTGCTCGCTATTTTCCAAAAGAAGAAAATAATTGAAACCAATAGAACTCAATCCATGAAGGAGACAAAAAAAAAAAAAGCAATCCGATCCATTCTGCTGTCATGTGGATATTTTTCCACATAACAGGAACTTGTAAATTAAAACGTTAAACCCCATATGAAGAACGTTTGCCTCAGTATATCGCTGTTAAATTAGAGTTGACGGAATGACAGGGTGTGTAAAACTGAGATAATAGTGTAAATCATTGTATTCTAAATAGCACTACTCAGTAATTGATTATTGTATTGGTTCACATTTTGAGGTGGAATGTGCAGTTATGTTGGTTAATGTACCGGTGAAACAAGGAATGTGATCCAGCTTCTCAGACGCCATAACAATATGCACATTGACAAAGTATTTTTGTTGGATGGCGCCATGTCGTGTCGCAGCAAAAGTTGAGCCGGGGGGCAACATTTTTGACAGACGAACCAGCGGGGTCATATGAACGGACAGCAGGGAAGCGGAAGTCAATGTGTTTTATTCAGATTTTATACAGAGTGTTACTGAAAAACACAAATTCAAACTGAACTTTGAAAAGCAATCTCTCAAGCCTACATGAGGTCAATTTTTGATACCAAAACAACACATCTCATATGATGTCTATTTGGAGGCCGAGACATACATTCTTCAGAGGGACGGACTCATTACATTTGGTTCAACAAAAAAACGTTTGGGTTGCCTGACACTAACAGGTCGGCTGGGCTGACTGAGTGAATTTCAGTCCTTTTGTAGAAAAAAGACATGAAAGACGATCACATCACAGGGACCTCTCCTCAGGTGTGTCAACAGTTACCTGTTGCTGTCGTTTGGATCTGTGAAGTTAGCTCGTGCAGCGAGCCAAAAACATAAAAGCGCAACAACAAAGCATACAATTTGACAGCTTACTGCAACATCTGTGCTGAGCAAAAAGATCTTTTTTTTTTAGCCGGTCAGACTGATGACACGATCATGTCGAAGTTATTGAATTGTGAAAAAGTAAATGACTTAACCGCGGTCTCCTGGGGGCTTGGATGATGTAGAGTGTGAAAGATGGATGGTTGAGTGTTCTCTATAAACAGAGTCTGCATTCATGTGCAGAATCTGTAGGCAACGGGAACACGATTAGGCATTGGAAGCCTTCTAGTTTCTGTTGGTAGTCCGAGCAGTGTAGACCAATCACGTTCAAGCTGTCTTTGGTTGAATTTAGGTAAACAGTCGGTGTGGAGAACAAAAGAGGCAGAACGTTTTGGAGAAATTGGAATCTCGAAAACCCACCGGCATTCGTCTTAATCTTTTTATTGGTATACAATTAGCTTGTAAACTGGCTACGTATGAAGAACCCAGTTGTTGTAATCTTCCCTCAACCCCAGTTTCACATATCAAGTTGTTAATGGGACTGAAAACAACGAGCAGCGCATGCAAAAGGAAATCTTGGCCTGAATCTCCTCTGGCTACATCAGAACCAGAGAAATATAGCCCCTTGCCTCAATTGCGTATTGATCCGCAGACTGATAGCTGATGGGTTCAGAGACTGAGGGTTGAGTAACACCTTCAAGTCTGAGACAGAAGCCCAACATCTGCTTCCTGTTTCAGCCATTCATGTTGTCCTTTTTTTTAAACTTTCCCTTAGCTGAACAGATGCCAGTTACCCACCTTAAACACACCTGGACTAACATGTTGTTGATGAAGGTCTGATGAATATGAAAATGTTGTCACTGAATATAAATTAAGATTCCGCATAGTTGTCATCATCAATGTTCTGTTTGACAAGAGGGTTGACATCTCCCATCACAATAAAGCCATTGCTCAGCAATACCGCTACAGTTTGTTCGCTGGAAATATTTCCGACTAAAGGTCTCTGAATACGTCCAATACGTAATTCATACTTACAACACTTCATCCCCAGGAAGCTGTAGAAAAATGTTAACTTTGTTCCAGCTAAAAGTGAGTTCAGGCCCCGGAGCTCTTCAACAATTAATTAGAGATTTCTAGTGATGGAACCACATTTATGAATAATCCATGTCTCAAACCGCAGGAGTTAGCATAGCCTTGAGGGAGATCAACAAGCAGGCTTATTGTAATTATTATCAGTCGCATTTTATTTATTTATTCATTTTGCATGTGATGCATATTAACCTTTGCTATCTAATGCACCCTCTGATCAAATCTGTTTGTATTGGGCTGATTTCAAGTCTCAAGCCACGCATGAATAAATAGTTAAGCCAACGGTTTCTGGTCATTGGCAGACATGAATCGCCAAGGTATGGTTTTCATCATCGGTGATCTATTATCCTGTGTTTACATTAAACACACATTTCTTAACGAGCACAAGAAGACTTAAGTCAATTGGTTCTAGCAAATCAATAGCTGCCAATGCCATTTAAGTTAAATATTAAATCAGAACAATCCCTACCTTGAACTGGAACTTTTTTTCACATTAGCTCTTTGACAATTATATAGCATCATGGAGTGTTTCCACATTAACATCACAGGAAGGATTACTGTCGTGGATTAGAGGGGCTGAGTCATGTGTGGGTAGAGCAGGTAAGCAGAAGCAGAAGTGTTGCTATGGTGTTGGACTTGAAAGTACTCTTTATGTTTCAAGACATCAGACTTGCGTAGGCAAAGTCTGTGCGGTTGTCATCCATTTGAGGGCAGGACTCCGGTGGGACCAGAGGAGGTGGACTCTGTGTTTACATCAAGGATGATTTGTGCTCAAATGTAGTCGTAATTGATGGACAATGTTCTCCTGATGTTGAATGTTTAACTGTAACATGCCGGTTATCTGCCCAGAGCATATTATTTGTTGCTGCTGTTTGCATTCCTCCTGATGCAAATTTAAAAAAATGCATATCACTACAGAAATGTGTTTTTGTTGTCTTGTTTCTGACAATAAATGATCCCTAAATCCTTGAATGCTTGAAGCTGAAGTCACACATTTGATGTCAAATGTAATATCTCAAGAGATATCAGTGTTGAATATATGTTCACAAGATAAAGAGATCTGCAGGTAAACAAATGAAATCCAAACTTTTCCACATAATGTATCCCTTGCAGAACTATTTGTGTTTATCTGAGCAAAACTGACATTTGAATTCAAAGCTCTTGTCAAAGTTGCAACCTCAGAGTTTTTTTCTACTAAAAATACCTATGTGGCTTTTAAGACTGAGGAGCTGCCAAATCAGAGTGGGGGAAATGTACACAAACAACAACAAAATCTCAATTATCGAAAACAGGGTGACGATTTTGCACAGTTTATAAATTCAGGACGCATATCATCGCTGAAGTAAATATGTTATCAGATTACTTTCTGACTGCAGACACCTGAAGTGAGCAACACAACCCCCATAGCTCAGCTCTGAGAAGCAAAAGTAAAGGCTACAACACACACACACACACACACACACACACACACACACACACACACACACACACACACACACACACACACACACACACACAACAGCATAAACACACCAGCAGTTCAACCCAGTGGGTTGAACATACTCGCTGGTATACAGCATGTGTACAAAAAAAGTCCCATCCAAACAACTTTCAAAGCAAAATGTGAACCAACTCAGTTCACAAATTGTTTGCCCTCTCTGCCTCGAAACTTGGTGTGCTTGCAAATAATACGTTTAAGAGCCAATATACCTGAGGATGGACCCAGCAGATATCTGGACTCAACCAAGAGAAGGAAGGAAGGAAGAAAGAAATGCTTCACAGTTGGTAAGAGGGAAAATGTGGATATGTATGCAATTACAAAAGTGCATTGCATAAAAGGTGGCTGGTGCAGCACAATACCCTCTCACTTTAATTGATTTGCTGCCGCCTACATTATATAGATGTGATCGGTCTTGTTCCTGATGCTGTGTCTCTCTCTCTCTCTCTCTCTCTCTCTCTCTCTCTCTCTCTCTCTCTCTCTCTCTCTCTCTCTCTGCTCACTGCTGCTGTCCCTCAAAGTCTGATAGGATCTTGACATGGTTTAAATTAAAACTAAAATCACCTGTCTTTGAACTCCTGCCACTATCCAGATTCATTATTTTACTCATAGTCCTTGTCAGTATGACGCGGTAATTGTCCAGACTGCTGTCGCTTTGAAATGTTCACTTGCTACAGAGTCTGACTTAACTGAATACAGCGTTTATTAAGGAATGTGACATATTACCTGTATATTACTTTAACAAGGATTTCATATTTAGCTGTTGTTTGCAGATGTTCTCACATGATGACTGTTTTTTTTTTAACCAGACTTCATGTTAAGAGTTCATAAATAGACATCAAATATTAAAGTTACTGGGAGGAACTCTGAAATTATTACATGTTTATGGTTATGAAACAGTCTCAATGTAATACTGATGCCTCTATGTAACCTTCATAGGTGAACTAGACCATCAGTGAGGAGATTGTCTATTTCTATGTAGTTATTTGTAATACTTGTCATTGGATTTGTGCAAAATCAGATGAAATCATGCACGTTCACCAGAGACTGCTTCAGCTCAGACTTCAGTGGGGACTCCAGCAGCAACCAGTCCACCGCGGAGAGACCCAGACCCGGCTTCGCTGCAGCTTTCGACCTGCAGGGCTTCACCTCGCTGCTCCACCGGTACCAAACACGGACACCGAGCTTCTTGACGCCCGGGCCGTACTGTTTGGCCTGCTTGGAGGGAAAGGAGGTACCCAGGACTGACTAGCAGACTGTCAGACAACTGCTGCAGTACAATCTGTTTGTTTTGGAATGGAAATCTGATGCTTTGAGGCACTACTACATTTATCCACAGGGACTGCCCAAATCAACACAACATCTACGTCACTTGTAGTAACTTTAACAACCTGTATAAAAGGCAGGACTTGCTGGTAAACCAGCAGTGCACATCAGCGTAGCATGGAAGTATGGAAGCATCCTAATAAACTCTTAAGCACTCAGAATGATTAGCTGTTGCATAACCTGAAACGGCGCCAAAGGGTTAAAGCCCAGTTTTAATGTAGTTCAGGCATTACTGGGCTTCAGAATTGGGCTGTATTCCAAAAGGACAATTTAAGAGAATTACTGAAGGCACATTAAGTTGTCAAGATACCCATTCCCTCAATGAAAGCCGAAAGAAACATTGTGCTGCAGAAGAGAAATGCATCCCACATGTGTGGGATGCATTTCTCTTCTGCATGGCTTTGTTCATTTGCCGCATGCAGATCCTAAATTACCTCTCTTCGGCTAAAACAGGGCCGCTAAATGACACAGTGTACATTCTTTTAAGCTGAACAGTGAACTGCACACTGTGTGGGCAGATGCACAGAAATTCTCTGTGACACACTGACAGCGGCTTTTTGATGTGATTACATTTATAAAGAGCACAATTATTTTTGTTTGGTAGAGGTGAGAAGAATGTGTTATTTTCATTCGGGTTATTATATTTGTATTACGGCACATCAGGCTTATCAGCATCACTGCCATCATCATTATCTGTAATATCACATGGAAAAGCTCAAAAAAAACTGCGAGCACTCAAAGGCCTTTTGGCATATGGGTACATCTTTTAAAAAAAAAAATGGTGTGTTAATGGTTTGAAGTGAGGTTCGCTTTGGAAGAAATCCTTAAACAAATCATCCACTTAAGACAATTAAATGCCTCTCAGTCATCATCACTTTTTTAGAGCAAAACTACACATCCTAATGACTTAACAGATTAGTCTTCAAGGCACCGACGGTTACCATGTGTCATCAATTATATTCAGAAACCTTTTTTTTTGGCGGGTACATGTTCAAAGAAATAGCTTAAGTGCTCACGATATATATTACCAAGTACAGCATGTCTATAATTGGAATTAAGTGATTTAAACGGTTTATGGTTTGGCTGGTTGATTTCATGCTCGCTGCTTTGGAGTCCAATAATCTTCAACAGTTAGAAGGTAGAATACGTAGAATTGTATTTTTGTATTCAGGTATTGTTTCGCATGAGCAGAAAAACACACCAATAACTTTAATGTACACAGAGTCTCTGTCTGTATTTACAGTCTCTCCCACTGTGTAACACAATCTAATATTCCCACCTGGTGACACCTTCTGTCTATAATGCTTTATTTTGTATCCGCTTATAACACTGTATATATATATATATGTATCGGGGTAATAATAAAATGGCAGAAATGTATAATAATCATACAATAATTTACAAAGTTTTGTGTGTTGTTCTTGCATGGATTTTATTATATTTTTAAAACTTTTCTTCAATGACTACTCTGAGTCACATTATAATACACTACAACTGTGATTATAAAGCATTATGAAAAGTATGAACCTTGAAAAAATCAATGTCAGAGAGTGATCAGCTATTATGAAGTAGTATGATACTTGATCTTATAAGTCATTATAAAATGCTTTATAATGTGTTAAGATTGTTTATAAAGCAGAAAATAGATATACTAAATATCACTATTTCACCTATGTTGCTTCAGGTTTAGTCCTTGTCAGTGTAAATAACTAGACCTCAAATATTAGAACTTCACAAATAAATTCAATAAACTGACTTGGATGTTATCCAAAAATACACAAAACATGAGATTGTAGGCGCTGTCCGGACTTCATTTGTGCCAAACCTTTAGTGATAGCTGTAGTTATTGGTTTAACACCATCAAAGCATCTAACTCCATATTTAGATTGCAGTTGTTGGCGGTGTACCGAGGCAGAGGTCATGTAAAGAGACACATCTGATATCCACTATATGGAGTTGTTCTGGCAGCTGATGAACAGTTAATAATTTGAAGTTACAGTTGGATCGGACCCTTCCAGAGGATCTACAGCCCTCTGGTCCCTGTGGATCGTCCTCAGAGCTCAGAGAGGGATTAGCTGTATGTAGCTTCTAACAACTCAGCAGACACTCAGATCTCCGTGCTCAACTCAGCAGACACTTACAATTTTAGTGCGCCTTTATGCTGAAATTCACGGTAAACGCATTCAAACGGCACGGATCGGGAGCGAGCGAAGGACTTTGCAAAGTTAGCGGAAAGATTAACGTAAGACAACTTCCTGTTTTCTACAGACAAACATTCGGTTTTCAAAATAAGATGCCAACAAAGTATACATATTGCTTAATGGAAATAAGATTCAATTAATTATATTCACATTAAGTACAACATTTTTGACTTGCATCTCGTGAGTTAAAGGGAAAATACACCTAAATTGTACGTGAAGTGTCTTTATTCTTTGATTTACGGGTTGCTGGAAAAATATTAAAATTAATAATACCTGACTGACAGTCAATTGAGATATTTTACAACGCAAAAACTCTGAACTGAATTCTTATCTTCAAATGGCAAATTTCTGAATTGTTTAAGGTGCTAGAATGATTTTCTCAATAATTCCATACAATGACTGATGTATATGTAATCAAGGCATCGTTGACTCCACCCATACAGAAAATCTGTTTTACTGTACGAATTATAATTCAGATATTTCAAAGTAAATGTCATACATTTGTACAGAGAAGATATTTAATAACTGAATATATGAAGTGTTGTATAAAGTATTTTGTCAATAATTCCAAACAATGAGTGATGTGTATGTTGAGGGCATCTCTGACTCCACGCATGCAGAAAATCAGACATTTTTACTGTACCAATTAAGAGATATTTCAAATTAAATGTCATACATTTGTAGCGAGAAACAAGTACATTTCTGAATATTTGAAGTGTTATAAAAAGTATTTTCTCAATAATTCCAGAAAATGAGTGATTTATATGTGTTCAAGACATCTTTGACAACAACCATGCTGAAAATCAGACATTTTTACTGTAACAATTAGGAAATATTTCAAAGTAAAGGTCATAGATTTCTACCGACAAAATATCTAAAAACTGAATATTTGAATTTAGGTGTATATTCCCTTTTACTCACGAGATGCAGGTAACATGTTTCATACTTAATGTGAATATAACTCATTTAATCTTATTTCCGTTATGCAATTTGTATACTTTGTTTCAAATATACAACAAAGTATCCAACATTCAGACGAAACATCTTATTTTGAAAACCAGATATTCGTCTGAAGAAAACCGGATGTTGTCTCACGTTAATCTTTCCCCTACCTTTACAAAGTCCTTCGCTCGCTCCCGATCCGTGCCGTTTGAATGCGTTTACCGTATATTTCAGCATATAGGCGCACTAAAAGATAAGTGTCTGCTGAGTTGAGCACGGATATCGGAGTGTCTGCTGACTTGACCGCAGTCTTCTAACCCTATCCCTATATAGTTCAATGTGTAGCATTTCTGTCAGGATCCCTGTCTGACCCGTTGTGCGTTAACCTCTGTTTCCCCTGATCTCCTCTCCTCATGTGTCTGTCATTCCTCTGTTTGTTATTGTATGCCATGTGCTCGGTGTTTGTTTTCTCGGGCCTGCCTCCATACACGTCCCATGGCCACGCCCCCGATCGGTGCACAGCTGCGGACAATCTGGCCCGTTACCGCCTGCAGTTGGACACACGGGATCCCGATCCCACTGATCACCGCCTGGCAGTATATCAACCCTGGTCCTGCAGGCCTGGGTTGTCAGTCCGTACCGTCTTCTGCCTCTAGTACCTGACAATCTGCCTGCCATCCGGTGTCGATCCACGGGAATCACACCGTCTATCTGCCTGCCATCCGGTGTCGGACCACGGGCTCCACACAGGCATTCCTGTCTTCTCCGGCAGAAAATAAAGACTGTTCGTACCGTATTCTGTGTCCTGTGGTCGTTGTTGGGTCCTGATCCTGAAACTCCCGTGACAAATTCAGTATAAAATCCCAAGAATATGCAGAAAAATAAATGTATTGTAGTTTACATGTTGTATTTGAATGGTGTTAGCATAATGAGCTACAGTACTGAAAGGGGAACAACAGATCTTGGGTTGTACTGATATAAAGTTGTATAAATCTGCTAAATAAACACTGCTTCAGGCTAGCAGCTCGAGGCTACATTAGCTGCTAAAAGTATTAAAAAAACAAACTCAATCTGCAATCAAACTTTGTCCGTCAACTTGGATTGTGGCTAATGTAGGCAAAAGGTTTTTGCAAAGAAGAGGAATGTGTGGAATAAAATAGATATCTTTGGTTCTACTGCAATCAATTAACTGTTTGGAGTGCAATGCTAAATCAGTGGAGTAGCCTACTCTTTTAAGTGTAGACATCTTTTTAAATAGCCTTTGTTGTATTTCATATCTTAATTATTACTTTACATCTTAATATTTCTATCTCAACATACAAATATCCAAATAAATATCCCAGAACGGTGTAAAATGTGTTCTTGAAAGCGTGTGGGTTGCTGTCTTCTTCTGTTTGCTCGCTTAAAACCTTCCACTGAAATGTTTCTCATTTCCTGCTGAAGATCGACACACAAGCCAGTTTACAGCTACAGTGAAGGCCAGGTATCAGGAAGAGGTGCAAGTCACTGTACCCAACCTCTGCTGTGTTCAAGATCATAACTGCTGCAAAAGGTAATGCTGTGAGATTGGACAGCTGAGCCAGTCCTCACTCTCTCCTTCAGGTCCATTGTAACATGTAGAATGTATCCTTGGATTCAGTTAAAAGCGATATATGTGGCAGTGCTACATTCGTATTGTCTTTGTTCTTCACTGGGAAAGCCCGGACTGACCTCGTCCGCTTTCTGAAAGTCTGGCCTGAGTTGATGGACGCTGACTGAGCATAAATATTCAAGCTCTGTGGCTCCATCTGTGCTGCCAAATTAGAAACGCCATTATCGTTCCGCAAAACAAAAGTTTTTACGCCGCACCTACTTGTGGTCGAATCATGTTTGTTCAGCTTCAACAACACAATGACGTTTTTTTTTTTTAAAAGTGCGCCGTTATTCAACGAAAGAAAGAAAGAAAGAAAGAAAGAAAGAAAGGTGTTTTACATGATGCAGAGTCAAGTCTTGCATTTATTATGAGTAGGAACATTATTCTACAAACGATCATGGATCAACAGATGAACCATGAAACCATGAAAATATAAATATCATCCCAACATTTTAACAAAGGATGTTACATAATGTCAGCTAAAATGTAATTTCCTTTCCGTTTTAATTTTAAACGATGTTTCATCTCTGCCCTCCTATGATGTGAATATGCAAAGAGTATTTGTACATGTACAAAGGGTGTTTGTACATGTACAAAGGGTATTTGTACATGTACATTTCTAATGTGGTCTTGTGTGGTTACAAAAGCTTCATTCTTTTGACTGCCACTGAATATAATCATCAGTAGAAAAACTGAACATAAGTGTTTTTTTAATTAAAGTCTCTTGCTAAGAAATGCCTGAGGCAGCCTCTAATCTCAAAGCAGCATGTTGTTGAGAGTAGGGATATATGATTTTCAGGTCAAAATTGAATTCTCTGGTTCCCATCAGAATCAAAGACCTGCAAAACGGTGTCGCTTCTTCATGTTTTCAATTTGGGGTTTCTTTTTTTTTTTTTTCCTCAGATTTCTTAGAAGTTGTCTGATGTCTCAAGTACTGAGTGGAGGAACTCTTTTCATGTTCACGGTTATCTAACCGCTTTTTCAGACCTGCTTCCCTTACTGAACGCCTTTCTAATGCAACCTGTTTCTACCAACCTTCTCTAGCAGAGGAGAAACTTAACAGAGAGAGAGAGATTCCACATTAAACTTGAAGTAAATATTTAGTTAAGCAAACCCTTCATTTAGGATTTAGTTAAATATCAATTCAAGAAAACCTCAAATTTAGTGAAATATTTAGTTTAGGATCAAATTGTGTAATGTCATAAAATGCATTTGTGTAGACTTAAAACAAGTACTGGAGACAGAATCAGGATGCAAACTTGACTTGGACATGTCCCCGAAAAAAGAGCATTAGTTGCTGTCTCTGCTCAAAAGGAACGGTGGAATGTGAGCTTTAAAATGAGGTTTTAAATGTCAGTAAGGTTGTGACCCTGCACGTCTTGGAGCAGGATTCAAAAGCTTGGAGTCTACAACCTTTTTAAAAGGCTTGTGACCCAACTGGAGCGGAGTTTACCAGAGGACAGGGAGAAGAGTGGGGCAAGATGGGGTCAGTGAATCTGGGAAGTCCAGTACTTGGGAGGTATTTGAAGGCCTGTACAATCTTGTTCTTTCTGTCATATTGGACAGGGAGTCGGTGTCAGCGCTACAGAGTGAGGGGCGAGGTGTTCACAGTGTACAGATTAAAGTTAGGGGCACACTGCGACCTGAGTAGATACTTCAAAGAAAACAGCATGGTTGCATTTATGTGCTGAGAGCCTGGAGGTTACAAAGCAACGCTTTGGGTCTCAGCTACAGAGAAAAAGAAAGGAGTGGCCTTAATTCACCAAAAAAAAGAAAAAAAAAGAAGAAAGAATCGATGTTCGACATCTTCCATTAAGAGATAAGGGATTTATATTCTTTTCAGTGTAAGCTGGCACTGTGTGACGCAAAAGGAGGAATCTCTATGCGAAAAAAAGCGCTTCACTTCAGATCCGGATTTGGCTGCAGGTTATGAATTAAGCTGTAGCGCCACAATCCACTACATCATCTGTCCTTACTAGAGGAACCGTTATTACAGAAGGGGAAGCCCAGAGGCGAGTTTTTTATATATATATATATATATATATATATATATATATATAACAATAGGTCTTTAGAGGTATGAGGGAGCTTAGCAGCCCAGGTTGATCAACGGATCAATTGAAACCCAATCAATCAGGCAACTATGAGCCAATTCTGAACAAGTGCTAGCAGAGAGTCCTTTAATATGACGCTGGCTATGATTCACACATTTATAACCACAAGACAAGAATGAAATGCTTTCTTTCTATTGCAGCTCAGAGAAGGATCCCATTGTTTTAAAAGCCACACACCTTTGATGATGGAGGTGTTTCAGTTGCAGGTCCTTTAATTCATTGTGTTGACTTAGCTGCTGTTACCAGCTGCAAAGCTTGTGGTACTTTCCTCCCACAATTAGACATCGTTAATGTCACTAATTAGACGTTAAGCAGACAAATATTTGGGCAAGTGTGTGCTTTGCAGGCACGGGTGGCCACAAGGCAATCTCATTTAAATAAAGTTTGAACAACTGCAGCGGCCAGGGACACATGTAATGTGATTAACAACCAATGGAGACGAGGAGAGGAAAACACAGTAAGAAGCACGCATGTTGAAAATCATCGTTTCCTATTGCAGAGGGAACAACAGCATGCTGGGTAACATGCAGCAGACATGATTTCACAATGTGACGTTATGACACAGTACAAATGCATTGTTAGGAGGAGCATTCTTAGTTTAGATGCACCAACATTTAGTCAACATCAAAAGCTAAAATGTTTTTTACTCATAATAGCCGTCACCTCATTATTTTTCACCCAGCAAAACAAAAAGCAGGCTGGTATTTAATGCTCAGAGCCAAAATCCTGAGAATTCAAAGAATAGTTTGATACTTCAGCAAATGAGTTTTATTCACGGGTTGCCTGGCAACCTCAGGGCAAAGACTGGACTCCAGAAAGTGACTGCGTCCGTCTAAGAGGTAGTCTTGGCACATAATGCTGTGAAATTGTTTTTCCACTTCGGTTTTTAACTGTTGAGGGAAGCTTTCTCTCCATTTCCAGTGTTTGTGCTAAGCTAAGCTAACCAGCTGCTGGCTGTAGCTTCATACTTACTGTAATTAAAGTGGTATCCATCTTCTCTCCTAACTCCCTGTGAGAATGTGAATAAGCGAATATATTTCCTTTGACGTCTAACTTTGTAGCGCTGTGCAGATTTTAGAGAAATCTTTTTAAACTGACATTTTACTTGTCGTATCGCAGCTCAGCTTCTCAAAGGTCACAGACTTCTCAAAGAGGGTGAAGACAAACAAAAAGTGTTCCACTGCGGTTCCTCTGTTTGTTTGGGCCTTTTTTCTTTTTTTTTTCTGACTGAACACCTGATTAGAACTCAACGCGCAATTAAAGGACATTTTAACACACACCGAACACATGCTAATCTCTCCGTAACAAAGGGTGAATGTTAATTTAGCAAAGTTTATCACCATGATTAATTTAAATGACAACAATATGTTACGGTAGATAAAACGATCATTTCAAATGCCTTCCTATTCAGTACCTCTCTCACCTTCATGACCTCCCCCAAAGAGTGAAAATGTCCTCTGAATTTTAAATCAGCAATATGACGATCCTTATTGTGGAAAGGTCACAAGGCCTCACTTTTCATTTAGCCTTTGAGACTGTGACCGACTGCCGCGTTGTTATTATTAGCAAACTAACTTTCAAGGTTTAGCAGGAGATCAGTGCAGGAGCCTCAGCGTGCGTTTGATGACATTCAGACTTCCGGGTGTCACTTAAAGTATTCATTGAAATGTACGATCTAATTTGAATGGAATGAAAATGCCATCTGTGCAACTACATTTTCATGATTTATTGATTTAAAAAAAAAAAAAAGAAAAAAAAAAGCTGAATAAAAGACCTGAGCCTTTGAAGAGCTCGATCACATCCCATATTTTTCACTCCATCTGCCGTGATGATATGCCAGCTTTTACACCCTGACTTGTTTTTTTTCTGCATACATGTTGTTTTGCATTTTCCAAACTTTTGCCAAGGTAACATCGTTCTGTGCACCGAGTGGAAGCCTGTCTGTCGAGAGACAGTTTTCTTTCTGAGCTCATGCACACAAAAAAAAGAAGAAAAAGAAAAAAAAATCACTGCCAGCAGCAAATTTCACTAATAATGTAAATTCAGCGCCTAATTGGCAGCACACCAGCTGTTTCTCATCAAAATAATGAGTCTGTTTTTCTTTTATGAGAATAGTATCTATCTTCTTTAAGCTCAGCTTCGGTATTCCGTGTCTTCCATTGAAGCACTGTGTCCTGACTACACTGCTACAGCCTGAGGTTCCCAGATAGAGATCCAGTCTCAACCTGCCTAACTAACTGACAGCCACCAGAAAAGACACAGGGAGGCTTTCACCACCAACAGGCAGCTCCCCGACGAGCTCAAGACTGATTGCCTTTGTTGGTCAAAACAATACGGACCCCTTCCACCTCGTCTTCGTCCTGCTTAACGGCTCGCTGCACATTTTGATTGTATGCAGATGAGGGAACCTGAAGAAGTCTGTTTTTGTGCACATGCATAACGGGCAGGATCTTAGATCTGCCACTTGAGTGCGACGTATTAATGATTTTTTGGACTTCAATTCGTAAAAGTGCACCGAGCAATATGAAAAGGTCCAAATGTATTTTATTTTCTCAGTCTCAAAGAAGGCAGACGTGGTCAGCTTGCAATTGTTGTTGGGTATTAAATAAAAGCGGCTTCTGGCATTGTGCTTTTGAGATTGAATGATAGCCACTCAGTGGCATTAATGAATTGCTCGTGGCTGATTAAATGAGATGGCTTGAACTTGTGCTGTATTTGAAAGTAAAGATATCCAGGTTCTAATTAAGTCCTCGATTTATTTTAATGAGAAAAACATTTTTTAAAGTATCACAGATCAATATCAGCTTGGCGCTCATGGGACAACGTTGATATTTTCTTCAGGTTTTACATGAAAATGTCAAGAACTCGACAGACAGAAACGGAGCTCTGTACATCTTCTAAGAAATGAGACGAACAACTTAAAGCTGAATGTACTTAGACTCCAGCGGATTCAAATGCTATAATGTCAGCATACTAATACGCTCACAGTAATGCAGATTTTTTTAGCAGACATAATGTTTACCATGTTCACCATCTTTGTTTAGCGCGCTCACAGTTGCTGATGAGCACTGAAGAAAAAGTTCAGCTGAGGCTACGGCAATGGAAGTTGCTCATAAAAAAAAATATATTGGAAATATATTTATCGCAATTGCTTTGAGGCGCAAGAATGTGTGTCCCACATTTCATGGCAACCCATGAGATGTTTCACTCAAAACTAGGAGATTACCGAAGTCAGTAGCTTTCATCGTCTTTGGACGGCGATTGCCTGTCCAAAGTTGATTGGCAATCCATCCAATAGTTGTTGAGAAATTACAGTCTGGACCAAAGCGGCGGACTGATCGACCAACCGGCTGACAGGGCTTCTCAAAGTTATGATGACTGAGTGCCAATTTAGGGAGCCAGCAAATAATCCATGGCCGCGCAGGAAGTCGTGGGATTTGTCTCAATATGGCGAGACACTCCCGAGGCGCCGCTAGATGCCGCGCAAACCAGCCGGTTTCTACAAGTTCTGATTCCTACAGCGGACAGACGGCACAGTTTGACGCAGTGGCCGAGCAGCGTCTTCAATGTTGACCGTTGAAAGTATTGAAACGGACTGCAGATGAGTCAAAGATGATGCATGCATTCTATGCACTTGGGCCGCACCAAATGGGCCGCCATTGCTTCTCTTGTGGCTAAAAATATTATAATTTTTTTTCAGCTAAAGAAAGGTTTGGCATAAACCCACTGGCTCAAATGTTCTGGATTTAGACAACTGTAACACATGTGAAACACGTAAACCTTATGGTCATCCCCAGTGAGTCTTCATGTAGGATTAGATACATTTTAGTAACGAATTTAGAGGTTATTTTCCTCCACAGCGCGAGAAGTATTGCTAGTTTTTGCATGCAATGATGTAGGTGGAGAGACTTGACGTGTAAGGTTCACAGCTTATTATGTGATTAATTGTCACAGCATATGTTGCCTATTTGTAGTATTTTACACATCCCTTATTCGTTTGCATGGACATACGATACCCTTGCATGTAGTCACTGCCTCGCCTCTCCTACAATCACATTCATATTTCCAATTACAGTTACTCAATAGGTTAATAAAACTAATCGCCCGGTGACCATGCCATGCATAATACTTAAATAAATTGTTGCTCAGTTAATCGACGATTGTCCTACTGGCACCTGTACTTATTGTTCCTCATACTGTTGTTGATTACTGCACAGGAGCACATTCGACATAATATGTTCCAGACAATCAGTTTTCCAAAATAAATCTCCAAAAAGTGTTGCGATGCATAGAAATTAGAAGTTTATGATTTTGATATGATAAAGTGGGGTTTGTATCTGGACCGCACAATGTGACAAGCTACTCTTCTGCTGTAAAGGAGTCAAAGCAGCCTCACAGCATTACTTTATTTTCACTAAATACAAGTACAATTGACTTGACTCGTGGAAACAGTAATGTTTCTTTTCTGTTATTTTCTAGAAGAAGAAGAATGTGATTCATTCATTCTCGTTGCCCTTTCATTGTTGTGATAATTTCAAGTAGTTCTTGTGCCTTTGCAGCGCACACTTATGCACTGATTCTTGTCTTCCTTGTCCACGCACACACACACACACACACACACACACACACACACACACACACACACACACATCCTCAAGACTGAAGAGCCCATCACAGGAAATGAGCATGCTGTCTATAGAATACCGCTGTTAGTTCTGAACTGCCTTTTTAAACCTTGAAGAGCATGAAGAATAACTCAACTTCCACAACCACATAATTCCTCTTAAATCATGACTGCAGTCACGACGGTGATGATAAAAGTGAAGGCGACTCGCTCAGTGCAATGTACCAAGGCGTGTTGCATTTACATCCCAGTAATGGGAATTCACATCAACCCACGTTGAATATGTAGCCAACCTTGAGTAGACCTGCATAATGTCTCCTAGCTGTTCAGCTTCTACTAGACCATACTGCAGCACTGACAAACAACAATACTGAATATAGAGGTGAAGGTGAGCCCAACCCCAGTGCAGGCATAACACATTGATTCCTCTATAGACAGTCAATGTTTCCTTACGCATTTATTACTTACAGATTCTCAGTGTTTGACTTTTAGTCCACACAATGACACAAATAATGTCTATTACATAGCGGTTACAAGTGTTTTTAGTTTTAAGATGTATTTGTTACTGTTGATGCAACATTACAACTCTATATGGGCACATTTTACAATCGGCAGTAAAGTTAACTTTCTTTCTTTTTTTTTTGTGTTAAAATGAAGCCGTCCCGCATGCCTCAGTGATTCGACAAACAGTAACGCAATAAATATTAATGCAAGCTGACAACACATTTGCCAGGAGGCGTAGCCAACAATCTGTTTTGAATAATTATCTTGGCATTTTGTTGTATAGTCAGCTAACTAAATAGTTGTGTTTACCTCATATCAGGCCTTATTCACTGATAATGTCAATGGCAGTGACTGTATGGCAGCAGCTTAATTCCTCACTGAAGGCATGGGGCCAATCTACCCCCGTGAGGGTTTTGATAATGTTTATGCTGCATGTTAGCTGCTCTATGTACATTTAGTGATGGAAGTGGCTATTTAATATGTGTGTGAATGTGTGTTGGTGTGATATAGTCTTAAGTTTTTCTTCTAGACAACTGAAAAAGGGTCGTGCCTCTAAGTTAAAGAACATTTTAGACTTTAAATAAAATCCAAGGGACAGAGACCCATATGAGGCAACCAGCAGCAAGCTCATTCACACTCAGGTTTTATAAATCCCTTTAATGAGATTTTTTTTTTTTTTTTTTTTTTCCATTTGGTGGGACATAGCATCACCAAATACTCTAAGGCATCCTCTGAAACTTCTATTTGGACTTTAATTTAATGCCCAGGCTGTTATGGATTTGATGTTGGGGAAAAAAACAAACAATGAAAAAGGAAAGAAAATGTGCAAGGTGACAGAGAAAATTGTATAATTGAAAATGGAATCATGGAGCCCCTAAAGAGACCGTACTAATTTGCATAATAATGAATACTCATGTGTTATTGTGCAGTCCGGTACATGCTGTTTAACTACACTTTGAAATGGATTGTTCCTGGGCTTTGAACCTCTCGCTGTACAGCTGATGACTTTGCACTGAGCAGAATGACAGGGAATTAATGAAAGACCATCTCTCTCACATCACAGTTCTCTGCAAATTCATTTGAACACATCTGTTCCCCCGGAGTGTCATCAAGTGATGCAGCTGTAAAATATGTGGGAGCGAGTCGTTAATGCGAAAGAGCACCAATGGCTAACATTACCCATCAGCCACCACTTATTTAGAAATGAAGTGGGCTTATTTGGATACTCAGTTGGTTTCCTCTGCTCAGGGGACAACTGAAATGATATCCTAGCAGCGGAAACAATAAATTGAAAATGTACCTAAATGTTGAATAGCTGACTAAAAACCACTTGTCTAATCTAGCAATTAAAAAACATGCCATGCCTGCCCATATGTCTGCCATTAGCGGATCTGTTATTCACTGAGGCGAACAAGCATTTTTTTGCCCTTGACCTGAATGAAATATTGAGTAGATAGCCCCCCCCACCCCACACACACACACACACACACACACACACACACACTGATCCGGTGGGCAACAAGCAGACATCTTCATCTCCAGCGGTCAGAGTCGTCGGGGGTCGCCACTGTTCTGCTCTGACCCACTCCGGCAGAGACACCTGAATCATTTTAATGGTTTCATCGCATTGGAGCCTCAGACGCAACGAGGAAGGATTACTGTGATTGCATCTGTCCCGCTCCAGTGATATCTGTCTGTGCGGCGGCATCACAGGGTCACGTAAGTCTGTGATTGAAGAAGCCACCGTAGATTTTAACGAAGCTACAAAACAAAACCGTAGTCCGGAGAGAGAAAAGTAATTACAGATTTTTGTGTCTCCCCTGATAATCCAAGTTGAAAAGCAATTTCATGTTGAGGGTTTGAGATAATATCTCACTTTAATCATATTTAGGTCAAAGATGATGTAGGAAAAAAAAGATCTAAAACATTGAAAATTGGGTTTTATAGGTGCTCAGAATGGCAGTATTTCAAAAAAGAATCTACAAAGACTGTACTTTTCTGATGAAAATGAAAGGAATAGTTTTGGGAAATGCCCTTATTTACTTCCTCGCCGCCATTTAGATGATAAGATTGATGCCACTGTCATACCTGCACGGTAAATATGAAGCTACATGCAGACGTCAGGTAGCTTAGCTTAGCACAAGAACGGGAAACAGGCTATGGACAAATAACTTTAATAAGTTAATAAGTTTTTTGTGCAGATGAAATAAATTAGATAGAATGTTTAGAAATGTTTTTCTTTCCCGATACCGATTCCGATACCTGAACTGGCATATCAGCCAATACCGAGTACATATCTGACACCATTGTGTTCAAAACAACATATATCATTTTTGGTGCTTAGACTCACCCGGTCACTAACACCCGATCCAACATGTTGGGCTGCATCAGAGACATTTCCAATCCTGGTATCGCAACAGCTCCAACTCCAGTGTTTCCAGTGTTTATGCTAAGTTATGATAACCAGCTCGGCGGTGTCAATCTGTTCCTCTAACTCTCGGCAAGTAAGCTAACATGCATATTTCACAAAATGTCAAACTTTTCTTTTAATTCACTTCATATCAGGATTAGAGTAGACAAATATGGCTCCATACATGCTGAGAAAGACAGTGCTTTATGTTTTATTTGCTGCAGGAGCCGATTGGCTTTTACAGCCGAACGCCTCCATATGCTGCATGCCTCACACATGAGAGCTGGAGGCCGGAAACAAGGCAGGAGCTGTTCTCAGCGGTCCTCCCTACATGCTGCTTCCGTCTCTGGGGCTCTTTGCTTTGCATGTGTGTGAGACCAAACTCATTCAGCATTAAAAAACCCTTCCTCTGTTTCATATAAACTCCCACATTTACTCTACTCTCTCCTAAACAAAGCCTTTACCGTGAATGAATCCGTCTTAATTATCTTCTGTAACTTTAAGTAAAAACCCTCTCATTTTCAGAAGAGTGTAGGGGAAATATCACCGTGATGTTAACAAGCAACTAGCTTTTGCCTGCAGCAGACTATTCATTGGATCATTGTAGCAATAGCAGCTGCTGCCCTTATAGCTGCTGATTAGCGTATTCGACACCTTTGTAAATACTTCATGTGGAAGTATTCATAACTCTTCCTGGCACGCTCAATAGTACCACGGAGTTACAGCAATTTTCAAAAATGTACAGTAATTATTAAAGACGCTGCTTTTGCATGCTTACAGTAGCTGCTTCTTGATTCTAGAAGAGTCTTTCTGATGTTTTTTTTTTTTTCCCCCCTTTGGCTTCTTTACAGTCTCCTTTAAGGGACCCCCCACCAGCGATGTAGTCACTCGATTCAAAGTGTTTCCCTCCGAGATGCAGCTCTTTCAGAAAGTGGTGTCTGATTATCTCCACTTGTCACAATTCTAATTAAAGCTAAGTTCAGCATTACGGGGGGACGCACAGATGTTTCTGATGGCGAGGTTCAGGTGTTACTCCTATTCGGCCACGAACAAACGGCGTGATGTGCAAGAAGTGAAGGGAGCGTTTAAGATTTGATGTGGGGGGGGGGGGGGGGGGGGGGCGTAAGGCCTGAGAGTGCTTCTCTGGGATTTTATTTAACATTTTAGTAGCAACATAGGAGCATCGGTCCAACTACTGCTGTGTTTCAACACGGCGCAGTGTCTCCATGCAGGCTTTCCGGAATAGCAACAGAATATTACCGACAGCGGTTGTCAAGGCAGTAAATACCTCATAAAATAATTCAGTTAAACAAGAGGGACCTGAGGAGTTATCAATAATTCATAACACCGTCAGTAAAATGTAAACACTGTGGAGCTACCGCACAGTCAAACATACACACGCTATCTTGTGTGTCAATGCATGACTACAGCGCGGAGAGATGTCTCGGAAACTTTACAGAGCATTTATAGATTCGACCAGGTTCAACATAAGTGCATGACCCAAACAGGCAGAAGTGGTCCGTTTGTATTATGTGACAGCAGCTCAAACCTCTTATGCATAAATTCACCATTCTTTGTGGCTGAAACAGCCTTCATGCTGATGTTACAGATCAGCAACTGGAACTATACAAAAACCCTGCAGAGCGTTCTGTGCCGACTCAATATGTGTTTAACATTGTGTTGACTAAGTCCAGGGTGGCCAGATGACAATTAGCAGTGTGTGCTGCACAAGGCTCACGCATGAATTCAATAATTCCATAACTGTACTTGAATGTAAACGGTATGATATTTGCTGAAAGGGCAAGGAGAATAAGTTAGCTGGAGTTTGGGTGCGGCAAAAAGGTAACATTCACTATTCATAACTACATTATATCGCACTATATATCTTTGATTTATAAAACAAGTTTCTTGAATTCCATATTCTAGTTTAATTAAGCAACCCCGCTGGCCTGAAGCCATCCCATCCCTTCAAATTAAAGCAAAGAGCTTTTTTTTTAAAAGGGTTATTTTTCCAAAAAAGCCTCTGGTGTTAAACTTGGCAATCCAGTTAGAAGACACAGCAAATGGTTTGTTTCCAATATTTTGGATGACTTGGCCAATATAAAAAGGTACGCATCCGCATGGCATGAGGCTGAATGCAGATGAATTCAAGCTTGCTGCTGTGTTGCAAACTACTCTTTACTTTTTGCATATTCAATCAAAACCGCTGCTGTGGATGACGATGGTTCACCGCTCATGAAACCACGCGGGTTTGAATACTATTAATAAGCGGCGTTCTGCTGTAGAGAGATATTGTTTTTACAGCATTCCTGTATTTATTCTGCAAACCTGTGAAATTGAAAAATGAAGTTATTACAAATAATATACAATCTAGTAAGACTTCATGAATAAATTCCTGCGTTAATGAGCAGTAATTAACATGTCAAGCTAATAAGCTTATGAGGGATTTTGTGGCGCATCAAAACCTGGATGAAAATGTCTATTTATTTGTGTGAGTGTCGTGTTTTTATTGCTTAGTGGCTTCAACACCACCTGCAATAACAGCTGAACATGTGCCTGCTGCGTGTGAGTGCACTTCATTTGCCCTCTTCTCACCTTCACAGATGCAATGGTGTTCAAAAGAAAGAAGCACTTTTAGCCGGAGTTTATCAAAACAATCCCTTTCCATGTACCATCTGCCAGAAATCAAAGGCCAGCCCACAACCTTTGACCCTTTGACCCTCCTCGCTTTATTCAAGAAACTCTGCGGTAAAGTAATGAAAAGTTTTTACAGGAACTGAGCTAAGTATTTCTCTAAACACTTTCCAACCTCCACTGATCGTACACTTCGCAAGCTGCTCTGCGTCTCTCACCGTTACGTGAGCGAGGGAATCATTTAGACAACACGGTGTAGGCGGATGTCCTTTTGTCGGTATGTACAGCATCTGTGTGGGCTGCCTGCTGGGCTCAGCTCTCTTATGGATAGGGCACTGGAAGGCCCAGGCTCCCTGACTGTAGTCAGACAGATGCAGACTGGTGGGCGCCTCCGTTGCTAACTGCCTGCAGACAGACACACACACACACACACACACACACACACACACACACACACACAAGCAGCGGCCGCGGTGTACCAGCGCTCGCTTTGAAATGACTGCGAGAGTGATGCGAATATACAGCACATGTGCCTGAGTCGACTTCCCTGGCCTCCGACCCGTCGCTCTGTTTACATGCTGCACCATGAGTCAGATATTGTGAATGAAAAAAACAAAACAAAAACAAGACTGTGTAGGATGAGGAATGTTTCATCTGCATTTATGCATATATTATTGCCATAATGGTTTTATTTGTTGTCCGTACTGATTAAGATTCATTAAGCTACGTGTAGAAACATGAATGGTAGTAGTCATTTTGGGAAATACGCATATTTGCTGGCTTGCCAAAAATGTTAGATGAGAGGATTGATTCCGCGTTCGCATTCCACAAAACAGCAGCTGGTTAGCCTAGCTTAGCATAAAGACTGGAGACGGGGGAAAAAGCTTGCATGACTCTAATAATAGCAGGGTGGTTTTTACATCACACACAATCTAACTATAACTCAAGGAGTCTTTCTGTCTGTCCTATCAGGAGAGACATTCATCTACTTCACGCTTGGCTGGAGTATCGTTGGGGACCCAAAGCAGTGATTTGTCGAAGTTGGTGCAATTAAGTCATATTTCATGTTCAATATTAATAAACCAACGAGCAGTTCATTTTCAACTCTTCTTCACTTCCATAGGGTCAACAGGAGCGGATACAGTCAGTGCATTTCAAAGGTGTGACTGTGAGTAAGCGAAGACTTGGGTGTGTTTTTCCTCCATGAGCTACACTGTTTTTCCCCGGTGTAAGACTTGATACTAACTTATGACACTAAAAACAATTACCAGCAGCTAATTAAATCCATGCTCTACTTCATGCACGATGGTGGTTATGTTAAAGCTAGAGTAATACGCCCATTTGGAAATTACCCCCGCTAAGTGTATTTCCCCAATGTTTCTGATCGTGTGTTTTTCAGGGGCAGATTTAATGATTTGGAAGGCCCCAGGCAAGCGATGTCTTGCTTTACCTTTCACTCTTTCCCTAACTAATGTTGGTGTTGGCAGCGGTGGAAGACGAAAGCAAAAACTTTCTTCTGATGTATTTTTTTGCTTTGGCTTCTTTGGAGTCTCCTTTAAGGGAGCCCTCAGCGATGTAGTCACTTCATTCAAAGTGTTTTCCTCTGAGAGCAGCTCTTTCAGAAAGTGATGTCTGATTATCTCCACTTGTCACCATTGCTAATCAAAGTAAAGTTCAGACACACCACTGCGCGAGCATTATGGGGGACACACAGATGTTTCTCATTAAAAGGAAGGCTATTCAAAACTTCTTCTTTTTTATGAAGTAAAACTATTAACTTTTAATAGTGAAACTGTACCGCATAATTAAAGTCCTGCATTTGAATTTCTACTTCAGAGAAGCATGAAAGAGAAGCGTTATCAGCCCCATGTACTTCAATTTACTCTTCAAGGTGGAGCTTCTAATTCCAATATGATGCCGAATAGTTCACTGAATAATACTCATATTCACATTTGAATTGTTGCACTTTGTGTAACGTAAGTAACATTTCTCTGTCAGGTAAATGTAGTACTACATGTTTTCATCTGAAGTATGAGTACACAGTAAGTAGTACACAGTCGAGTTGCCTGTTTCTAAGTGCTGTGAGGGCCTTTTTTAAGGTTTTTTTTGGGGGGTACAATGAGTTAGAATAGTAACATAATTCAATATTTTTCATAGCTAAACATCATAGTAAATCTATAGCTTGTCAGGTGCCCCAGACAGTTGCCCCTGGTGTTTTTTCCCCGCATTCAGCCCCCTGAACGGGCAGCCCTTCCTCCACTACTGCGAGGATTTCCTCTCTCCTGCATCTCTGTTGGTTCACCGTATATATCTGAACTGTCTGGTTGAGATGTTTCTCAAGACATATAAGATGATGAAAGACGGCATCAGTTCCACAAGATGAATAATTAACGAGTTATTTTACCCCCTTTGGGGCACGGAGCGGCTGCCAGTGTGTGTGCAGACAGGTGAGAGGATTGCTGACTGTATAAACGACGGCATTGAGTCAGACGATCTCATGGTTTCACCGGCGTGCAGCCAAGCTTGTTAATAAAAGGCCTTAGTAAGGGATTGCTCTGCTTTCAGAGCACTCTCAAATTTGAATAATTCAAATACAGAGGTATTGTAACATTCATGCTACATCATGAGTCACTAATCTTGTATATGAAATCATTACGAGGGAGAAATCTAAGGAAATGTTCCCCATTGTAAGGCTCTTAATGAAGCAGTCAGTAGCTCAGGCAAAGTTATTGTCATCAGCTTGATGGAAAAGAACATGCAAAGAAAGCACTTTCCTTTGACTACGATGTCGAATTGTTACAATATTCAAATTGCATAAATCTGTCACAGAACTTCCAATCCGAGTCATGTCATTGTACTTGTTGGCTGTGGATGAACTGAGCCCACAGGGCCTCTGAATCATGCATGTAGTGCCATTTTCCCCCCTCGGTGATGTGCGTAAAATATTGGTATATTTCCCCTCTTGCCTCCAAGCTAATGGATAGAGAAGGAGGTTAAAAGAAAAAGGACCAAAGCAGGCACACAGGCACTTAGCCATTTTTAATTATACATGTCTTGCATCCCCGTCAAAACAATCCCACTGTGCGTTCCCTGTAAGTGTATCAATATGAGCCGGACACTATTTACAGACATAGAGCTCCGTTCCCTCGGTTGACGGGAGGTTCTTAAACCTAAACCAGAGTAGCTCAGCTGGGAGAGCTGAGAGCACCAACATCAGGTATTTTCAGCCTTTCTTCCATCCAGACCATAAATAAAGCTCGTTCATTCCAGAGTCACAGGGCGCAGGCAACGTGTCACAGCTGTTGGAATAGCCGTGTCTCTTTTGTAAGGCTTTTAGTGTAGGTGGTGTGTTTATCCCACCGGTCACGCTGAGGCAGCCACCATGGGGCCTCAGCCCTCCTCGTTGAGTGTTGGCTGAGTTTGCCCACGCTACGCTCTCCACTGCGCGCTGTCTGTCTCTCCCGGTACCCGAGCTGTCAAGTATCTTCACAGGAAAACCCTGCCTGGAGGAGGGGCGCAGTGTGGGGGACATCATTTTCACTAAATTACAGAGCAAGTATGACCCTCGCACTAATTCTTTTGCCCACCCTTGGGGGGAATTATGAGGTAAGTCTGACACCTTGACTGGTCCATAATGAGCGCAGACACAGGCGAAGCGGAGAGACAATAAACTTCACGGAGGGTAATACCTCGGCTTAAGCGACATTTCACTACCCCTGCAGAGCCGCTGATAAGGGGATAAAATCTCAAATTGGTCTGCTTGTCTTAGGCGACAGGTGATTGATATTTCAGCAGAAGAACAAAAGAAGTTGCTAACTAGCTCAATACACCTGCGTAGCCGGGCGGAATGAAACGCAATCCGTTCGCTCAGAGACGACTGCAAGTCCCCTCTAGGTGCAATTTAAAACTTTTTGTGAACCTACAGCAGGAAATTTGAGATCAATTATCATTTCAAGCAGTTTATCTGTGCTGACTAAATATTTAAATGAATGCAAATGGTACTCCCACAAAGGTTCGTGGCCATGGGATCTCTGTCGTAACCTAGTCCCACTCAGCGCTCTACCTAGTGTTTATGCAAATCGTTCTTCAGAGCTAGTTTGCTCATTGCAATTCTTTGGTTATGGCAGTGCGGGTAACAGTGGTTCCTGCAAAAACATATTTCTCCGTCCTTTTATAGCTCTGTTCTGTCTGTGTCGCTGCCTGTTATTGTACACTCAATAGAATTTTAGATGAAGCCGTTAAACGTAAAGGCTTGCTTTGGAATGGTATATTGCTGAGTTAATATGCAATGGTGGAATGTAACTGAGAGCATAAACTCAAAATACTGCACAGTAGTTAAGTGTATAACTGAGGTAACTTACTTTTACTTCACTTCATTTAAACTATTTTCTTAAATAAAAAAATAAAAAAGATTGAGGTTAATTGATGTGAATACCTTAATTTAAGTCCTCAAAAGTTCTGTCAACAACAGACAAATCCCCTGGAACTAAAAATGGTCAATACCAAAACCATGTGGCCATCAGAACAGGATGTCATCATTGTATCGGTGATGAATGGAGTATGGTTGACTGTCATCTATGTTGGGCACATTGTTATTGTTTACAATTCTTTGAAAAGAAGGACATTTACAGAGGCTACAACCAGCATTGTCTGCCTAAGATTAATCGATCATCAAAACAGAATACTTTTCTGTAGATCAACTAATCGATTAGTCGACTAATTGTCGCGGCTCTAATTTGCATACACATATGCCCGTATTACCATATCTTTGATATGGCGTATTTAAAAACCAGCTGTTCTTCCCTACATTGACATTCATTTGTTTTCTTCTTCTATTGGTTTCATTTTTATTTACATATTTGAAAGCTGTAAACAGGGCCGATGCCAGCGAGGACCGGAACACAATAGCCGAGAGACGTGAATATCATCATATCTGAGGTGCAACATTCCATCTGTTTGCCGTGTTCGTGCGTCGCGGCGGGGACAATAACAAGGTACGTTAGCTGGGCTGTTAAACGTCAACAAGCCTCTTCGAGTGCAGCTTCCTACTTCTCCCACATACCATTATCGTTGGTGAAGCAGCTGTAGATGTCGGTCCCACTGCTTAGCCAGTAAGATGGATGTCCTGCACTTCACTGACAGCAGATATTCCATTATATCAACCAGCAGTCACCGTCTCCTCCCCTGAATTATTGCCAGCCCCCGTTACTTGCCTCAGCATCAAATTGGCTTAGCCAGTAAATGAAGGATTTGAATAATACATTCCACCTATCTGCCTCCTCTTCTTCTGCCTGGACTTCATTTAGTGACATTATAATACCTTCATTTGGAGCAATTTCTCAAGTTTTACATCAAGCATTGCCCACCCTCTCCAATGCAAAACAAGTCAAATCGCCTGATATCCAAAGCAGAATTGCTGTCATTTTTACCTGTCTTCACTCTGTATTAGAGCTAAGTATAAGAAAATCTATATTTCGGTATACGTTCGCATGCTCTTAACTGGATTAAAGTGTCTGGGACCAGTGGTGCTGTTGGTCTCTTTTGCTCGTATATATAGCGATACCAAAGCAATACCGGGAGTGTACTGAGCAGCTGAAATTTCCCGTACAGTTCTTTTTTGGCATAGATCCAGTAGCTATTTGTTCAAGCACTCAATAAATTCAAAAAAATACATTACTCACAATTAAGTTGATGTATCAACTTCCACTTCAGCTTTATGTTGACACAACATTTAAAGTTGGCCCCTCAACGGCACCGGAAGAACACGGCCCCTGACCGCGGTGGAACACTTCCCGGTGAACCACCTGCAGCGGCACAACGAAGAAAGCCAACCCCAGATTCACTCTTATTTTGCATTTTGCCTATATTTGCCTTTTTTTTTTGGGGGGGGGGGGGGGGGGGCGCTGCATCCACCATTTTCGTACCTTTCTCTTGGATACATGCTTGTGCATTCATGGGGGGGTTAAACACTCAGTGCCCAAAAGCTGACGCCCAGAAACATCCCAAACACAACAAAATAAGAAAAACACAGGCAGAGGGTAACGTCTCTGTAGTTCCATTACATTACAGTCATTTAGCAGACGCTGTTATCCAAAGCGACTTACAATTCAGTATCTATCTACACAACGTAGACGCAGCTACGGGAGACATTTTGGGGTTAAGTGTCTTGCTCAAGGACACATTGACATGAGACTAGTGGAGCAGGAGATCGAACCGTTGACCCTCTGATTGAAGGGCCACCCTGCTCTCCACTCAGCCACAGCCACCCTCCCATTCCAGACATCGCCACACACTAATCGGTCATAAGTGAAGTGAGTCTATAACTTGTTTTCAGGTATATATATATATATATATATATATATATATATATATATACAGTATAAGTATATGAGGATACATTTTGTATTTTATAGTAAGATAGTTTAGATTGTGCTATTGAGTATTTGTCGCGTTTCAACAGTTCATTAGTTGAGATTCAACAGTTGTTTTGCTTTGTCTAGATGTTCAGCAGCTTATCTTTATAATATGCATATGTGATAATTCATGAACGTACCCACATATTCGGAGAATCATCTTGTTGTTGAGCTCACTCAACCTGTTTTGCGTAGGCTGAGTGAGTAGTTCAAGTTCAACAAAATGATTGCAATTATTAGTATTATTATTGCAAATACTCTTCAAACTTTTGGAGGCGGACTATCCGACAGGTCCATCTTTTGAACTTCTGTCAAATGTGTAAATAATAAAATGGGAGAGAAATCTTGAGTAAAAGTAAAATGTCTATAGTTGGGTGTATATAATGCAATATCATACATTGTTTAGACATTCATTAAAAATAAAAATAAATAGAAAAAATTTATAATAATTGAGAAAAAATGTCATAATCATAAAATGTTGCTTACAGCATGATCAGACTATCATTTAGTAACATATTTATTGCTTTGTTTGCTTGTTCTGAAAGCATCAGTTTAACTGAAAATTACAATAAGCCACCCAAATGCAAAGTTACATAAAGTAAACCTTTGTATCAAAACACAAACACCAGTTCTTTTTGTTAAACCGACAAATCTTCAACTCCAATCATGTGGTGAATAGATGCCATGGCATTACACATTCGCAATTATCATAACGAATATATTCCCCCAGTATAAACTTACCTCCCACTGTATAATTCATTCGTATATTATAAACAGAGACAGCTCCATCCAATAGGAATCAAAGCTCACACCTGAACGGCATTAAAGCGGCCGTGCCCTCGAGGTAAATTCAGCTGGGAAGCTTCATCATGAAAGCCCATCAAGAACAACCCATCTGCTGCACCCTGAAAGGTGCAGAGTCCTCATGTTGTATCTGAGTGTGAAAAATAAACCGAACAAAGAGGCAATAAAAAAGCAAATTTCAGAAGATTATACTTATGCCCTTTCCCCATTGTATCCTAAAAAAATATGTTGCATGCTAGGATTCAGAATCGAAGCAGAAACATTGGCATTTGTAAAGAATTCATGTTGCTTTGCTTGCTCAAAAAGAACAATGAGACCTTAGGCTGTGACCCTTTTCTATCCTCATTTCTTTAAAATCTCTATGTTTTCACTTCAGCGGCAGCGCCAGGCTCAAAGGCTACACGCCGTCTGCATGGGGTCACGTATCAGCGACGCCGCGGGGTCGCGAGGACATTAAGGAAGCGTGATACAGTGTGTCTGTCATTTCTGAGTGCTGCAGCTGCACCGCTGTGACTCCCTTGGCCGGGCTGTCCACGTCCACATTTCACAGCTCTATAACGCGACTGCTGCAACGAGACAAGACATCGCAGCGTCTCAGTGCCAAGTCCTCGCACAACCACTTGCCTCCCTCTCAGAGAAGAGCATCTGGAGCCTGTGCCGCCGCTTTGCCGACTCGCTTGGGTCATCCCCCGGACTACGTCATCACAGAGGGACATCAGGCTGCACTCTCCATAAATTAAATCTGGGACTGCATTTACACGGGGGCAGACAATGTGGGTTTAACTCTTGAGGCACAGATCCAACTTTGTCACAGCTATCTTAGGAGGGAAATGTTATCTTTTCTTCAGTGTTCTATTTTCTATTCAAGTAGGGTCCACCTTGCCATGACTCCCTTAAATTGGATTTTGTTCACGTGTGAACCAACCAAAGGGAGAGTTGTAGCGAAATACAAAAAAAACACCTGCGCTTAAACATGTTTAGAATCATGTCCAATTTATCTGAACCACCGTCCCGTATCACAATGTGTGAGCACGTGGACCACACGTTTGGAAATTTGTATTCTGCAGGTTCTTGTTTTCAATAATTCATCATTGATGTGCATTGATTTTCTATCACAGGGCCCAAGGCTTGACCTCTTCAGTGAAGTATGGTGTACTTCAACAGCTGCCCTGGCTCCTCCCTTTCTCTGCCCCCCCCCCCTCCATTTAATCCTGAAATTTACACACCACTGCCATCACAATGTGGCAGTTTTTACTTGTCTAAAGGGACTCCTTAATGGTTTCCATTTAGAGTGCCTGAACACTGTCATGACACAAAGAGCTCCCATGTATTTAGAACAATGTACACAATGTATATAACATGTATGTCCATGTGAATATGACGAAAATATGTAGGGAATATAGACAGACCCCATGTTTTCATAAAGCTCCCTCACATCACATGTGTAGGAATCACATATATTGTAAAATAGTCCAGATAGTAGTAAATGGACATACCAAGCACTTCTTTTGGTTATTAAGGGGCCCCCTGCTGGTAGGACCCATGGCCCTTTGTGCGGGGAAATATTATCTCTTGTCATGCCAAACCAAATTAAACATGCCTCCAACCAGACTGAAACGGAGTCATTCGAAACCATTTACAGCGCGGTGGTGCAGCCCTTACCCAAGAGGGGGGGGGGGAAGGAGGCAAAGTTTGCTCGTAGATTGGCTGATCAAGCTCCACAGCTCGTGTGACGTAGCTGATACTCTTCACTCCGGCTGTCTTCATTAACTTGAAACCTCTCCCGTTTGTATGATACACCGGCTATCATGCGTTTTCACTTCAGCCGAAGGAGTTGCCGTAACCCTCCCGGCATCCGTGACGAACCCGCCACCATTTATAGCCTCGCGGTGACAAACAATCTTATTATGAGATTTAAACTTTGCCTCGGCTAGACCGGAGGATCAACATGCGCTCCTCTCGCACTTATTCCTCCGCAATTTCCCAACTGACACAATAATACCAAGCTATACCTACCCGCCTGCTTTTGACTGCGTTTAAACGCCGGTGTCAGCTCTCGGTGTAATAGAAGAAAAAAAAGAAAAGCCAAGCAGGGCTCCGGGTCTGCTGAGCATAAATAAAGGTGAGCGGTGAGAGGAGCTCAGCCCAGAATTAAATCACTCACCGCTAAATGGATCTGTGAGACTCTCTCTTGACGCAGTCAGCCGCTGCTTCAACCCGAAGACAGAAAACTGGGATTCTTTTTTCTTTTTTTTTAAATTTTACTTTTTATTTTATCTAACAGAAAGATCTCCCGTGTCTCTGAACATGTCTTGTGGTGACATGCAGTAAGCTGCCAGCTTTGTATCGGGAAGAGGCTTTTGCTCCGCGATCGTCAAGCAGGTAAGCTGTTAACAGTGTTGCTACATTTTGTTTGTTTGTTTTTTTACTTAAAGATCGCAGACTTTGCAGACAACACACTTGTCCTTTATGTCTTTTGCATTCACACGGGCTAGCGGTACATCTTTAAGGTTGACATCGAATGCTTTCGAGAGAATTTGAATAGTATTGCTCGGTTGTTTGTGTGCGGAACCAAACAGTAACTCTTCTATCACCGAGAGCATACACGCCGTACGAAATGCACCGCTGAACTTGTGCACCATCGAGCCCAAAGTCGGTGCATTTCACGCTCGTTTCTTTGCCAGCTGACTGTGAACGGGACATGGAAGGCGATGTCTAGCTTTGACTGCGGTTACAAATAGTGTTTTACCGTTCTTTCTTTCTTTCTTTCTTTTTTTTTTAAGTTGTATCATTCTGAATATCTATTTAAGTGCATAGCTGTGCATTTTAAGAACACAGGAGCTCCCACCTGATACGGCTCCAGAGAAAGTAGTTCGCAGCATGTAGACCTCCGGTAACACCGCCCGCTGGAGGATGTGGCTTCAGCACCACGGACAGCTCTCCCCCGGCCGCTTCAGCTCCCGCTGAACTTTATTTCAGAGATTTACACAAAGCAACGGATGACTATTCACATCTGAGTGAGAACTCATGGTAATGTAATTATATCTATACATGTAATATATTCAAATATCTTCATTAAGTCACGACAAACGGTATGATTCTGACAATTTTAAACGAGTAAAGAAATGACCAGGACATTGCATGGCCTGAACCTATTATGTTGTCAATACACAGTGTTGTGCTTCCAGTGCAGTAGCCCTGTGCAGTCTCACTCAGATTAGCTGAGGATTGTGCTGCGTCTGTGCCATCTGTCTGGGAAATGCTATACTGTATACTGCAAGCTAGACGTGTTGATTTGTTTGAATTGCACATGGCTTCATATGGATTTCTTTCTTTTTTTTTTTCTTTTTTTTTTTTTAGTCATAGGCCTATAATTCTAAATATGTTTATCCAGCTCTGAAAGAAGACTCCCTGAGTTCTCAGTCAGAAAAGGAAGAGGAGGAGGAGGAGGAGGAGGAGGAGGAGGAGGAGGAGGAGGAGGAGGGGGAGGTGGTGGTGGTATCGGTAGGGATCTCTTGCCCAAAGCATTGGGGTTAAAAAAAAAAATGCCGAAACAGTGGCAGGTTTACAGGACAGCGGACACACGACAGCCTGAGAAAGCCCGTGCTGTAGGGACAATCCTCTGAGTTTCCACGCAGCTTGCTGTCTGGACGCAGGAGCAGGAGTGCTGTATCATCTCTGCTCTGGTTAAATAATGGTACTGTCTTGGTGACATTTAAATCCAGGAAAGCCTTTAAAATATAAAGCTGAAACAATCTGTTTCATGCCACTGAACTGCGTGCGTTCTATTGTCAGTGGTTGCCCTCGTTCCAGTCGTTTCACACAGAAGATCAGTCTCAGCTTAGCCTTTACCATCAGTGTGAATCACTGTCTTACTTCTCCCAACTTTTAACGTCTTGAGCTATGACAACATCTTAGTTTTTGCTGCTTTCGCTAAAGCTTTCTCTCGCATTAGCCTTCGCATCCCCCCTTTTTTCCTGTCCCCGTCTCCCTTATCTTGATTATGCAGCTGGATGATTGAGTCAGCTGTTTTGTATGCAAGTTGCTTTAGCTTGGTTCTTTGTGGAGGAGAGAGAGAGAGAGAGAGAGAGAGAGAGAGAGAGAGAGAGAGAGAGAGAGAGAGAGAGAGAGAGAGAGAGATCGTGCCAAGGATACTGAGAGAGAATTACAGCTTCTCATGACGGTGAGGAGTGGAAAAGAGGAGAATGCCCTATTCGATAAATTGCTGTTTGAGAGAGACAGAGATCCTAGGGGGACAAGCGGTTTCCAAAAGGTGACCAACCTTTCCAAATGGAAATGGCAGCGCACGGTTTCTCCATGGCTGCATACGTGTGGGCGACTTGAATTGAAGCATCAAGAAACTCGTTGTTACAAAGTTAGTCTGATATGAACCCATTTCTTCTGAATTGAGAAGAGGCATTTTGTACTGAGCGTGTACAAACAGTTGTGGAGTCCTTTGGAGACTAGAGGCCTTATATCTAAACACATGATCCTCCTTTTAACCGAGCCCCAGTTTGAGTCCGGTTGACGTCATTCCCCTTATAACTATGATATGAAAGTATTTTTGATCTATACTGTATTGCTGATCCTGAGTCAGAATATAGGAGTGACGATGTGAATGATTAGTGGTGATTGTGACGATAAAGACGCAGTTTACTCGACACACCAGTAGCAGAAAAAGAGCGAAACGTCACAAGCATTACACATGCAAATATGTTTATGTGTTCACACTGTTGTCGTGTTGGAGTAAAGTTACAGACGCCCAATTGACGCCCATGTTGGAGCAGCAATGCACTGGTTGTATGGTTAACAATGTGTAGAGTGTTATCATAGGGGACCAGTCAGGGATTGTAGACAGAGCTGTGAAACATATGGTATGACAGCATGTCATATTTCAGTTTTAGCTCCACGGCCCTCCACGACCGTAAAAATGTAAAAGTCAACTTCCTGAGCTGTGAGTAGAGTGTGTGCCATTTTACAGGAGCTGTTGCACCACCTCAGTCTCAAGGGTCACCAATGTGACACTCAGCTGTTTTATAAAAGGAAGAAGGAGCTCTTTGTCATCGGTAGTGAAGAATGGTGAGGTCATGAAATTAAGACAAAAAAAAAAAAAAAAAAGAACGGAAGAGAAAGGAAAAAAAAAATGAATTTCCGCTTCAGTAAGTGCTAAATGTCTGGATTGGATGCAGCGGATACAGCCGTGTTTGAACAGGGGAAAGCCCACGCAGTAGTGTTGTTACAGTCACATTGTGCAAAAAAGGACATCGGATATTATAGTTATCATTCTTGAGATTACTATTAATTAAAAAAAAAAATTAATTGCGATTGATAGCATGCATTTTCTATAATCTTTGCTCTCTAATTTTAAATAAAAACGTTAAACGATATACATTTTACAAGAAAGAACTTTGGCTCCTGGAAAACAATCTGTGAAGCTGTATTGGTTTTATTTGATGATGTAGCAGCAGCCCTGACCTATGAGTCACCTACTATCTTAGGTTTGAAGACATGTGGCAATGAACGCATTATAACGGCAGAAATTGACTTTGCTTTGAATCCTTCTCGGCATTTTCCCGCTTCAGTGTTTGCGGTAGTCAGAGGACTTCTTTGTGGCAAAGGACAGGACCGTCAATGACACCTTCAGAGTTGTGCCTCAGGACAACAGACATGAAAAGGAAATGTTATTGACAGTAACTTAACATTCAGGAAAGGAAGGCAATTGGTTGAGGATTTCCAATATCTAATAAAAGCTGTGACTAGCAGATACGCTTGAAAACACAAAAGCTGCTCACTGTGCATTTTATTATTTTGCTGAGATGATATCTCCTAGAAATCATACGAAAAAAAAAAAAAACCCAAATGAAACATTAACAAACTTCACCTTGATTCAGCAGCTCTTGAGTCATTAACTGCACATTATGTTCACAGAGCTGCATCCTGGTCTCATCTCAGGAAAGAGAGCATCCGAGTTAAGCTAGGAGACGTTATTGAAAGTGACCGAGATGAGCCCTTCGTATTCCAGGTGCGTTTGGAGACGACGACAACAAAAACATGGCACATGGCAGGTGTAACATTACGGCTCGGTATTTTTCATTTCTTCGAGCCTACTGGCGTCTTGTGTGCCGATTGCAGTTCGGGAGGAAAAAAATGAGACGGCTGTGGATATTCACATATTCCTTGACTACTGATCGGCCCACACGAGCTAAGGAGAATACATGTTCACGAGAAGAACGCTGGAGACAGTCAAGTTGGAATGAGCTGCTGTGCCCATTGACAGATTGTGGGGATCAACCAGGAGATGTAGGGAATCACTCGAGGGTGTGAATCAGTCATAATTAATTTTGGAGTGCACAAAAATGAATCCACCCATGAGTGCCAGAAACGTTTCTGTGTAGTTTCCCCAGCCACCTGCTGGCTGCCTTATGATAGATGAAACCCTTTAGTAAACAAGCATCGCGAAATGGCAGAGTGAGGCGTATTGAACGTTGCTCTGTCTCTCTCCCTTGCCATCTTCTCGGCAAAAAAAAAATAAATAATAATAATTAGATGCTGGGATGCAAAAACACCACGGCAGCGTGTCTGCGGGCACCTGCTCCGCTTGATGAATATCCTGTACATGAGCGCCCATTAAAGCTGGCGATACATAACAGTTCTGTCAAAGCTCACTTCAGCAGCAGGGTGTTTAGCGTGATCGCCTGCTAAATTCATGCCTTTTTTTCTTTCTTTTTTTGTGACTTCAGATTATGCATGCGATGATGATGATGATGATGATGATGATGATGATGATGATGATGATGATGCATGCGTAGCGCCTTACGGTGTGTGTTGGTCACCTTTTCGCTACAGGCCGAGAGCAGAGTTCGTAGATACACTGCACACAAAGAGCCGGGGTCACAACAGGCAGAGCTGTTGGAGCTCAGTGAGGCCGCTGTGTGCAACATATTTCCTCTGTGCATTGTTCACAGCACAGACCAATACTCTGAACATCAACACACACAAAGCGCCGGCACAAAATAACCTTCGTCTCTCATGTTATTGCATTGAATGAAATTGAACTCTTTATCCGTCATATTAGTTTTAATAATCTTAATTAATTGCTATGGCCATTCTTTAAAAGGCTAACGCTATGTTGATGTTTTTTTTTTCTCTCCTGGCCTCACAGGGGGGGGGTTAATATGAACAACTGATCAGTGACATATGAATCCAACTTATTATATCTTAATGACCTAATACATTAAATATACATTAACTGTGTCAGTATCACTGTATGTCTGTTTTTATGGATTCATACCGGTGAGCGTTTAACGGTTGTTTCCTACCATAAAGTTTAGATGCCAACAAAATACCGTAATAATTTAATCGTGTCGCTAAAATGATCTGATGACAAAATTAGATTCATATTTGAACTCAGCCTTCAAAAAAAAAAAAAAAAAGATTTAATGAATATTGAATGTATTCTATACATACTTTAAATTACATACAGAGTGGGGTGCTACAAGGTGTCAATCATGAAGTAATAGCAGTTATAAATGCAGATCATGTATAACTATCATTAAGGTACTTATGTGGGCGGTGGTGTGATTATGTCAATTATTTATTTCATTTTGTCCAAATCATGCCAGGAAAGGATCAAAACAAAGTGTGATCTGGTGACTGTGTTGAAGGGCTTTACCTTCTGTGGTCGTGAGACGACCACAGAGATGATGAAGGAACGAATCTCATATATTGAGATATGGTCCAGACTGCAACCGCTCCGCATCAATCATAGAGGGGAACTGTAATAATAAAGGTCCAAAGAACGTATTATTCTGCAGCAGCTTGATGAGGGGAAATCATGTACCAATAATACAGTGTACAAATCAAAGTAGCACCTGAGAGGTCTGAGGCTGTATGTTCTATACAGTGTTTGGGGTTCCACAAATGAAGTCTAACAGGCTTACTATCAGGTTAAAAGGATGAAAACGCACCATGGCTCATGGTTTTATCATGTATCTTTCATTCATTGCGTGTAGCTGATTATCTTGAGGGGAAATGTGTTTTTTATAGTATGCTATAGATTACAAATGTATTTACTTATATCATAATAGACTTACTATCCATCATTTTAATGGCTAATTATCTCTGAGAAGACACACAAATGGGCACAATACCATGTGCACAGCTCTCTCTCTCTCTCTCTCTCGCTCTCTCTCTCCCTCTCTCTCCCTCTCTCTCTCTCTCTCTCTCTCTCTCTCCCTCTCTCTCTCTCTCTCTCTCTCTCTCTCTCGTCTCTCTCTCTCTCTCTCTCTCCCTCTCTCTCGCTGAAAGGAACACCAATCACATTAATTGGTTCCTTGGGGAAATATAAAACCCAAGGAGTAGGTCTGCAAAGTCCTCGGCACTCAAAGTCCACCAAACAGGAAAATATATTTCAGACTGTGAGCCGTCAGTCTATCAAATGGAAGTCATTTTTATACAGCAGACTCTGTATCTCGTGCTTGGCTGCGAGCTGCACATCTTTTGGTTAGATAATTATATTAGATTTCGGCACAGTTACAAATAGTGTCAGAAAATGTAGCTGATTAGATCCCTGATTGGTAATGCAGCGTGATTAGGCAGTTTACAGTTTCCTACCAATTATGAAATTTAAACCAACAGCCTTAAAAGATGACAGATGCTGCGTGAATGAAGTCGCTCCCACATGCCACACCGAAGGCAAATGCTTTTCATCGCGCCGTGACAAAATTCTTTGAGGTCAATAAGTGGCAAAAGCCGCATCTTGGTAATCACAACATGGCCCTCCTCCCTATGCATGTTAAGTAACCCCAGTCTGAGCTTGACAACAGCTGATACACTAATGGCGCACTGAGGAAATGAACCTGTTCAATGACTTCTTCAAAACATCTCCTGCAAGTACGGAGCACTAAATGTGTTTTCGCCCCCCCTCAGCATTGCCAGCATGCATGTCTTATGCTTTGACCCTCCGTGTTTCATTATAACATGCAGTGCTGGTCCTCTACAACACATCCACTTTTAAATGGCATTCTTTCTCTGGAACAGATTTTCATCCTTGGAACGGTAATTCATAGTTTATCCTTGCAGACACCACAGGCGCGTTCATTTTCCCCGCCCTCTCAAGAGTCATTCTTTCAACTCGTAATGCACAGAAAACCCCTCTGGAGTCCCCCCAAACTCAGTTAGTGAAGGTAACTCAGCTCTCTAAGTACGAAGCTCACGCCGTTTATCGTTTCAAATAAATTCACAAGCTACACGCGAGCGAGGAGGAGGAGACAGGAGTCAGTGTCTGCTCATAAACAGTCACATTGCTTCCAGGTGTGTGTCCCACTTCTGCCTTTGTCTCCAAAGTAAGTCGTTCAACCAGCAGCTTAGGTTTTTATTTTTGTGATTATGTTAGAGAGGCTGCCTGTCAATCACAATCCATTCAAGTCCAAAACAACACAGTCGCTTTATTTTGTTTCTTTGAGTAGACTGTTCCGCCCGCCGCGGTCTGTACAACTGAGCCGGGAATATAGCTTGTTTTTAAACAATTACAGCTGATAATTGATAATTGCTGCACTTGTCATTCGTGGTACCTTATAACATCTGGAGCAGGAGTGGGTTTGAAAACTTTTGAATAATTTGGGAAGTGTGTGTGGGGGGGGGGGGGGGGGGGGGGGGACGACGACGTGTTAAGACCCAAATTCAAACTGTACATTACATTATTAATAGTCACCAGTTTATTCAGTGTAATAAATTAATGCCAAATTATTTTAAATATTCCTACATGACATGATGGATAGAGAGCTGTAAACGTGGAGCAAGACCAACAGAAGTGACACAAAACAACAACAAGAAACGTTGACAATCACAGAGCTTCTGATACTGACATGTCCACTGCCTGTCGCCTTCTTACTCTACTCTACTGATCTGGTCAGAGTGTCGTACCGTGATCAAAGAAATGAAATCCCTTTGCAGGGCTGTAAAAAGAGAAGAGTGTAGGAAATTGTAAAAGTCTGAATTATGTCACTGTTATGTCACTTAAAGAGCTCTGGCAGTCAGAGTCAACTCTCCCTGTCTGTTGGTGGTTAATGTCTCCGCTTTTTAACTCAGGGGGTTGATTGTGGAGCTGTTTTCGCTGCAATTGCCCCCCCTTTCGCCCACCGAACAAACGTTTAAGCGCACAATCATCTGAAGTGAAAGCCGAGAAGACAAGGAGCAATCAGATGATCAGTTCAGGATTCATCGGCACTCTGACGTCGTGTGAAGGTCAGCCCTTCATCTTCCCTTCGCGCCACGGCCGACCGCCAACGTCTGACGGGTGATTTGAGGAAGCCGGTTTGCTTCCCGTTGAGCCAGCTTTGCAGAAGTCATACGGATGGGGAAACTCCCACAAACATCCAGCTGATCCAAATAACGAGGTTAACTTGGTCAACATCAGACAGCGCTCCTCTGATCATAGCTATGTGTAGGGACCTCACCAACATGATTACTGTTGTTTGGACGGGTATTCCACTTTCTTAAAAGCAACTTGAGAAGGAAGCTTCATGTTAATCTAGAGAAGAGAGAAATTCAAACGAAAGAAAGAATCCACAGTTCTAGTCACCCGTCACAGTTATGTGACAAATGCCGTGACTGGTTCTCCTGGAAACTGCTCAACATTGTGAAGGTGAGAGTGCTGCAGATAGAGCACAGATGACACATATAACAAGTTGAATGAGTTGAACTTATTTAAATCCACCCTTTGAAAATAAACACCTCGTTCACTTGGTTTAGGGTGTTTATTGTCGGCTTGTCTGCTGCTTGTATGAGAATGCTTGACTACAGAAGGCCGGCACACAAATACCAGGAATAAAGTTTCCTTAATCAATAAGCATCTCATCAGGCAACTGATACGTTGTAGATTATCGGCATTTCATGGGATCTTTTAGCAGAAATTGAATAGAATATTTATAACTACGTTTTAATTGTGTATAATCACCTGAAACTAAGAATCGTTGCGGTTTCGTTAGCTTAGATGAGTCCTTTATGTCTACATAGGGAGCTGGTTCTCTCATGTTGCACCGCCGTCTTTCTACAGTAGCCCAGAACTTTGTTGCAATCTGTAGCCACACCACTAGAGGCCACCAAATCCTACTCACTGTCCCTTTAATATTAATTATTACTAAAAACACTATCTATGTCCTTGCTATTCTAAATCCTCCAGTTTTGAAGTATTATACTCCAGTACAAATTTAAGATCCTTTACTTGAGTATTGCCATTGAGTAGAAATATACTGTACTTTTCATAATTTGACGTACTTTAGTTTTACGTTGTGGGATGTAGATTTAATTCTCATTCATAATAAAGAACAATACCACTCACGTGATTATGAGTGATCATTTCCACTTCCTACAAAAAAGCAGCATCTTGACTCAAGAGTGCAGCTGTTGTGACAGAAGGCTTTTACCACACAACAATCCCAACATCTGTTTAACTATTGAAGTTCTGTATCTTTGTGGCAAAAGTAAAATGAGGTTTTGAGCATAAACGAGGCATCAGCGTCTCAAACCGAGCTTCTCACAATGACCGATAGCTTACGATATCACAGAGTCAAAGCTGAATTCAGTGATACGACGGCTGCCTTGAAGACCAGCTGAGAGGGGCGGGTTGTAAATAACAGGGTGTCTGACTCGTCAATAATTTCATCAGCCCATATGTCTGTTGTTTTGCAACCTGCGGACGACCTTGTTTCGTCGCGCTGCAGGAACCGAAGGTCAGCTTTGTGAGGAAATAATTATGTGAAACGTTTTTTTTTTTTGATAGCTATCGACTTACAGTGTGCACGCTGCTAGAACACCCTTTTAATGCATCTCTACATCTCAGCTTAAAAGCCTTTAAGCACCTCTGTCACGACGGCGCACGGCTCTCACATTTTGGCGAGTGAACAACTTCGCTTACCTCAGCACATGTGTCTCGTGCAACAGTCAACGCAATGGACGCTCTCTGGCTTGAATAGAGTTACTTCATTTTGAATCAGTGAATCGGTCGACTAAACAGATTGTCAGTGAGCGAGTGAAGATAGGACAGCGTTGCCGTGGCAACTGCCTCCAAACTTGGAGCAAACATACTAGCATCTACTTATGAAAATGTGCCAGTGTTCACACCATTAGCAGGCCACAGTGTACCATAACACTCATATTGGAGAGCTTCGCTGCATACTTGACTTAGTGTTCATCGACACTATTCGAGCCTTTAATACGATGCAGATCATTCAAAGAGCCTGAGTTCTACGCAGTCATCGAAATGAAGTCTCGTGTGAGGGCAAAGTGTAAGAGCTTCACGCGATGACTTGCATATAAGGGACCTTGAGTAAAAACTAGCATGATAAATGAATTAAGACTCACGGTGTTTGTAGAGAATCCCACTGAGCCACTCGTGTTTCCAGCTTTGGCTGATGAACAATGCAGTTGTTTGGAAAAGAAAGTGTCCTTTACAGGGAAGATTGATTGCAGAGCAGCAAAAGCAAGGCGGAACGCTGGACTTTCAAAGCAATAACTGAACCGAGCCACATCAACTGGAAAAAAAAAAAAAAAAAAAAAATCACTATATTTGGTGCGCCCAGAGCAATGAAGTCAGTGTTGGACTGTGCCAAGTTTTGAAAGTGCCGTTACCATATACTACAGATCATGATTCAGATCGGATGCAAGACCTTTCTTGGCTGCTTACCAGCTGCTTAGAGCAGAGAATCAGAAACATATCAATATTTACCTGGACACCTGCCATGCCGAGAGCTGATGTCTCTGAACAATAGCCGGATTAATAACATCTCGCAAATGCAACTTACTTCTCCCAACAGCTGAGGAGATCACAGACGTCCAGGTAGCATGAGCACTTTTACAAACATATTTTTTTTTTTTGTTGAAATTATTATCCAGGTTGACAGCTGGTGAGAAAAGTGGTCCATTCCCAGCTGCAAAGCTTCAATCTGACGCTCCACCTGTTGTCTCCTCTCCCAAACCCTCCATTGCTCATTAAACGGCGCTGCCTTTCAGGCCGAATCAGCTCAGCCTGGCGATCACCCGCTGTGAGACCAGAGCACGGAGCGGGAACGGATCTGGGGTTGCCAGATTGTCAGGTCTGTGAGGTGTTATTCCTCACATAAATATGGAGATTATGTGTGGAGCCTGTGTGCCGACCATACTTCCCCCACTTTTTTTCAGTAAGACCTGGAATCTGTGTGAAGCTATGCGCGGGCAAATGAAACGGTTAAGGTCTCGTGTGATTTATGTGCTGTATAGAATGACCAGGAGAGAGGGTGAGGTGAGATAACAGAGAATGGATTCACCACACTGAGCCAAGGTCAAATTCAGCCAAAATCGATCAAAAATTGCAGCCGTTGGAACCAATGGATCATCATCGGCCATCTTTTGCTCAGTGATTGTTTGCAGAGACTAAATAATAATCGAGGTGCTCCCCACGTTAGCAATCGTTCCCCAAGACGAGTTAACTCTGCTTCATCAAAACAAGTTTTCACACGACAAACTGAACAAGCAGAAAGTGATCAACTTATTTTTCATTTAATATTGCATAGAAATCTGAGCAAAACGTAAAGTAAAGAAAAAATGTGGAGAAAAATCCTTCTTCACTTTTTGGATGAATTGTTGGATTTGGTTTTAAAAAAATAAATAAACGTAGGTGCTCTCCGTAATTTGTTGGAATTTAGGATTTTCCCAACCGCAAAAATAAATACAGGCGCCAAGGATCTTCACATATAGAACCTGCTGCCGAAATCCCAAATTCCCCATAAACCTGAAAGTAAAAGAAAGAAAAACACGACCAATGTTTGAATCACGAGGCTCGAAAAAATTAGAAATATAAAAGAGATCTTAAAAATACCTTGTCAGCTAGAAATCCTGGACAGCAATTTCTGCAGCTTCTACTGAGAAGTGTTTATGGTTTAACTAGGATATGTGTGTGTGTGTGTGTGTGTGTGTGTGTGTGTGTGTGTGTGTGGGCGGCCGTGGCTAAGGTGGTAGAGCAGGTTGTAGAGTTCAGCATGTCGAAGTGTCCTTGAGCGAGACACTGAACCCAAAGTCACTCTCCATGAGCAGATGTATGAATGTGTGTGTGTGTGTGTGTGTGTGTGTGTGTGTGTGTGTGTGTGTGTGTGTGTGTGTGTTAATGGGTGAATGAATGCAAATTGTCAAGCGATTTGACAGATAAGGTAGAAAGGCACTAATGCAGTCCATTCACCATGATTTCCCTGTTCCGTGTGCACGGCTTTGCTAACGCACGCCTGAGTCAAAGTTAAATTATATAATAAATTATATAATAAAGAAATATCCTTTAGGCCCGAGGCATATAGCGCACTACATCACAGTGGAACGCAAGCAATCATCACAGGTCCTCGCCTCGGTATTTTTCACTTGTTGAGCGTTTGATTGGAACATTGCAGCGGAAGCAAACGGCTGACTGATTGTCACTAATGTGCGTATGCGTTTGGAAAAGCATCTCATGGTGGACCAAGTAAGTGAGCGACTAAACCGATCAGCGGGCAGAGATGTTAGAAAATAAGGATCCGACCGCTTTAACTTTAAATTCGTAGGCTTTTCAAGTTCTTACGTTTTTCACACAGCTTCCACATCAAGGGCCAGAACAAAGAGGGGGAATCACGGCTCTCCAGTGGCTTTCTAGTGGTCAAAGTGCTATTCACAAAGCTGCTGAACGGCAAAGCCTCGTGCTGTTCGGGCAGGAAATACCCTTCAAATGAAGGGTGGAGCAGAGTGCTCGCCTCGTTTGTAAGGCACCTAGATCGCTGCTCACTTGCACTCGCTGTAAAAGATTTTCATCAGGGAAATGCACCTCGTAAAAATACAGCATCCTCGCGTGCCACAGGCAGAAGATAAGCAGAAGTGCGCATAAACAACCGAGAGCTTTTGCCGTTTGCTTCTTCTCTCCTCAGCTCGGAACTAGAACCTCTTGTCCTTGATTTGATGCAGAAAGAGAGAGCACCTTACGACCCGGGAGTGATGAAAAACAGGGCACCGTAGTGAGATGTCCTTCCTCCACCTCACGCTGGGAGTAGATTAAAAGTACTATGGATGGTCTCAGAAAAGGGGGGATTTTTAAAAGCAGACACATCGTCAGCGTATACAGCACTACAGATAGGCATCGCTCCGGGGGGGAAAAGGAGAAGCGTTTCAGGGAAACATGAGTAAGAGATGTATGCTCTGTAAGCCAACTGGGCTTCAGCTAGTTTTACAGTAATCGTTTACAGTCTGAATGTAAGGACGGCAAATTCAAAATAGAAGAACACCACCTTCAATGTCCTCAGAGCGCCCAGTGGGTGAACTGCAGGAATGAAGCCTGAGCAGTGATTATTACTACTGTATATGATGTATGTTTTATTGGAGGACAGGGCCTCCCTGGAGGGCCAGGGGCCTGTTAGCCCTGCGGGTGTGTCCGCTCAGCCTTCAATCCCATCGGCCTCAGGCACAGTCCCTCTGTCAATTCCTCTGTGCTGTGCCTCCGGTCCCGCCTCCAGGGAAGCTTTCAAAGAGGTACATCTGTTATGTCACAGTAACGCTGTGATGATGAACTTGTTTTATTTTTCTTTGCCAATCATCAAAAGAATTGCACATCAAACTGAACCACTACTATAATCATTAGTCTAAATGTAATAATTCTATGAATTTGAGTTGAGCAACGTATTATTGTGGGAGCTACAATGTTTTTCTTCCATTAATCAATAATGAATAAATTCAACTTTCCAACATCAATTATGCATTTTAGTAGGAGCATCAGTCCTCCCTCTACTGGGAATAAACACATTCCTAGAAATGTGGAGACAAGCCTTCAATTCAGCAATGTAACGCAAAAGAAAATAGGTTTATTATAATTGTATTAATCACAGCATAAAAGCTTGAAATTTCAATTAATTTTCCTTGATAGTCCTCTAAGATATGAGCCTGATTAAAAAGTATAATCCATTTTGACCGGCGTATAAATCTACATCAGAGGAAGAGGATATGTCCGCGTGGAGAAGTGCACACGGTGGTGAACGTTGGGCTCCTCACCCTGTTATTAGAGGTTCAAGCTTGACTAGCCGTATCCTTTTCTGTCTAATCTGATTTGCATAGCTAAAAGCGTATGCCTAGTGCTACGTGCCAGTGTCACTGTACTTATTATTAAAAACGCTACGTCTTTCACTTTTCACTATTCTTGCCGTTTAAGGATTTTCGGCATTGATGTGATCTCATTACAAAGACACACAGTGTGAATGACAGAGGAGGCACTGAGTACCGCACACAACTACAAGCTAAACACTTGGAAGGTTGAGCCGCAATTTAATCCTTGATCTTGTATGCAACACATCTCTAACATTGCTGCTATAAGAACGCTGCTACGAGACTGAAGTGGACTCACTTACGGGTCTATGTTCCAGAACACATATAGTTCAAAGCATGTCTTATCTTTTCCACATTAATTACACGTGGGAAATCTGCTTGATGGAAATGAGAGAGAAAATGTGTCGTGAGGCATAAATCTTTCATGTGGACGGTGCTCAAAGCGATGACACTGTGCGGCTTCGATCATACAAAGAGCACAGGGTGTTCCAGTGGGTTCGAAGTGAAACGTAGACTGAAAGCATGGCATCCACTGGTGGTCGGTATGTACAGAGCTTTTTTTGTTTCTGAATACATCAGTGGGTAAAAGCTAATAGATTCGTGATGGGCTCTGCAGGCGATATCTTGGCTCGTGTCCCTGCAGCTCGGGGTTTGGTCCGAGGAGGCGGGTCTAAAAGTTTAAAGGGGTCTCCCTGAGGAGAGACACATGTGAACGTTAATTCTGTTTCCTGTGAGAATCAACTCCTTGATTGACAAGAAGTGACTTTGCACTCTTGTCCCAGCTTTCATTAGAGGTTTTAGTGTTTTTTTTTTCCCCAAAAAAAATTCTCAACACGCCAAAGTGTGCAAATTTACAGTTTTGTCCAACAGTCGTCAGAACAGTGATAGATTATTCCCTGTGAGATAGAGTCTCATCAAGTATGAGCTTCGTGAAAATCTTCCCCTATGAAGAGTAAACAACAGTAGGAAGCATACATATAAAAATGGAGAGCAATCATGTTTAAGAAGTGTTCTGAAGAGGACTAAAGAGGTCAGGTAGTCAGATACTTACGATAGGAGGCTGACTCCTGCAAATGGACCTAGTGGGTGTAATGGGCCTGTTTGGGCAGCAGAGAAAAGATGAAAGATTCAGCTTCACATGCCGTTGGTTTTTTTTATGATTGTGTAATAATGTAGTAGCAGAGAGGCCAAGGTGATGTTTTCATCTTTTCTTTTTTTTTTTCCCAGAGACGTAACATGGTGTAATTAAAGGCTTCAGTAATCCCTGTGAAAGGAATAGCAGTAAGATTAAGCATTTTGTTGAACTATCTTGAGCTCATTACAACCTTTAGTTTCTCGTAATCTGATTATTTGCACAAAACATTTACTATCGAACCATGAATCTGCTTAAACAAGTGATAGCATCTGCCATGTATGCTTTTATCATCATCATCATCTGTGTCTATTATCTTTACAATCGCTGCAATATGAACAGTTGAAATATGATTCATCTGCATTTATGTACTTCGCAAACCATGCAAGCCCCGGCCGCATGACGCTTCCTGGGGTCACATGTAACCCCGATGTCCTCGGTCTGAATCCGGCTGAGGGCCTTTGACTCACGTCATGAGGTCTTGTTGTTCCTCACTTTCTACCGTGAGCTCAAAAAACAAAGCAAAATGCAGCTAAATAATATAAAAATAATGATTACAATTTTGACCAAAAAAAAAAAAAAAAAGATAATATGATTCATATTACAGCAGTGTATAGGAGTATCGTTTTGCTGGTATCTGCTGCATTTGCACGTGTCCAATAATCACACTATCCAGGAATTAGTCTGTGTCAAGGCGGAGCTTTAAATTTCGCAACTGCAACCTATGAGATGAGATGAAGCACTTATAGTAGGATACACAGCCAGCGGTGGATGTGAACACAAAACATACACTTTGCTGTCGTGTTTATTTTTTTCATGAGTCTCGGCGTATATGCTCAGAGTGAAATATAGTCCATGCAGAATATTTTATGCGTGGCTCACAATCTCAGCTCAGTCGCTGAGTGATAGCTTTTCTTCAGACGCCTGTGTGGCCCACATTCAGAACAACGCACTCCTTGTATTTTTTTGTGGTGTTATTTCGTGCGCGTCACTGCTCTGTGTTTGCAAAGGAGACGCTGAAGATCTCAAGTTCACCCCTTCACCACATTTTCCTTTTGTCTTTCGTTTGTTTTATTCTCGCGGTTCAAGCGCGTGGACTTGTGTGAACCCGCCGGTCGCGTTGGTTTTAGCAATAGTTCGGTATAGAGAAAACAAGCTCTTGTGGAATTGCATAACGAGTCCTCGCTCAAAACTGGAGAAGTGCCAATGGCAGCTTTGAGGGACCAGCTGCACCAGGCTTCTCTTCTCTTTTTAATGTGCTCTGGATACACAGCCATGAGCCATCACACTTCCCCTGGTAGCCTACACACACACTCCCCTCCATTTTTTTCTCTCTTTTTTTTTTCCGGTGCCTCTACATCCATGCAGTGTCTGACTTTAACTCAAAACAACAGCGTTTGGTTTTTAAACGGGCATGTGGGAGGACCACTCACCTTCTTGTATTCTCTTTTTTTTTTTTTATTGACTCAGACAGTCGTAAAGCACAGAGTGAGAGACTTGGAGAGGAAACAGAAGGCAGAGGTGTCAGATACAGTACTGGAGGCTTGTCAATAGATGACAACGTGACACTGTATTTTAGTGTGGTACTGCTGTGTGGGGCAGGGTGAGGGTGGTAACAATGAATAGATATCACAGATTTGGATATGTATACCACAATAAATGAATGGATGCATGGAAATGATCTAATTAAAATGACGACTATGTTGCACTGTTATGCATTACAATAAATGTAAAACCAAATCTTTTCATTTAAACAGAATGTTGTATAATTTGCACGGACTCCTTCTCCTCTGAGTCATAAGTCAGTCGAATCTAAACCCACAGACACATTTTAGACTCAGTGTTTACTTTCAGAGGATATCCTCATCTCCAATGTTGCGAATAAATGTCCATGAAGCCGGAATGTGGCTGACAACTCTTATGTTTTTAAGTTTTCTTCAGAATCAACGTAATCCATTGATAGCTCTCTCTGTTCTCAGTGGCGACATTGCAAACAAGGACTGCTAGCAGCTAATCACCGGCATACTGCCACTGGTTGCTTGCTGTTTACATCCCTCAAAGCATTGTGGGAACTGTAGTTCCAAGAGAATGAGTGGCAAAATGCTTAACAAAGATATCGGCTTATGGACACACAAACAAAAAACTAAAGAATTTCAAATTTCATACAATCTTTTTTTCCACAAAAACATATAAAATGGAAATTTAAAAAAATAAATAAAAAAATAAATATATATATATTATAATATGTATAATAGTAACTTATATTCACATATTTTACATAAAGAAAAACCGTGGGCAGCCGTAGAGTCACTGAGAGATGGACAAACAACTCATGATTTACTTTCTTGTCTCGTCCATCATCGCTAGTTCTCTTCTGAATTGGTTCTTATAAAATATGTGTTTATCTGAACATGTATTAGAACTGCCAAGCACTTTGATTGCATGGAGTGTATAGCAACCAAGGCCACACAAATGTCCTGCCACTCCTGCGAGCTGTAAGCTCTCCCATGCACTGCTCTGAATTACCTGTCAGCATCGATTACAGGGAGTCAGTGTGGATAGGATCTTGGATTTTCTCTCCCTCAGAATTAAGATAAGCTCCTGCCTGCCTGTTTGAGATGCCCCTTGTTGACCCAACTGTTGAGTGTGTTGTGAGATGTGTGTGTTCTTCCGCCGCGGCCATATTATCCCTCAGCTACACACACACACACACACACACACACACACACACAGACTTACGCCGAGCTGGCAGCGCTCACTGTCCTCTGCACATTTCTCACCATCGCCCCCGTTCCTCGTCTCTCCTCTCACCTTTGTTTTCCGTCCTTGTGTTTCTCCTCTCTCCTCTCTCCTCTTGCTAAGCTACCTGTCTGCTTTTATTCAACTTCATCTCTCTCGCCACACCTCGTTGACAGCACATTCCAAAGTGAATGTCCTATTTCTGCTGTTATCCAAGCAGAAATAAAGCATTCTGCTCATTCAGTTTGTGAAATTGGAAATACATCAATTTAAATAGTCCATCTCCCACTAGTGAGAGCGCAGTATGCCATCTACCACACCTTAGGAAAACAATAAAATAAAATAAAAGATACATATCTTACAATCTAACGTGAAACTCCTCTTTAAGTCTTTCTTATCTAAACGAATATCTAACACTCCTATATCAGCATAGTCGCTGTTCATGTCTGTTATAATTTGTCAGGAGGCATTAAAATGTATAGAAAGAACCAACCCTACATGTTCCAGACAGTCATATATGAGCTACAAGTCGATGCATATTAATCCATATTTTGACAAAATAATAACTAGGTATTGAGCATTTGGACCGACCAACATCTCCTCCAAATGCAGGCTGGTTTCATACACTGTTGCACTAATGCACTGTAATTTGTATATCTCAGAAAATCAATTCCTATGTAATCAATGACAAAATGAACCAGGAAGTATGAAGAGTGACAAACTCCGCATGCGGGGGAGTTCTGGGAAATCTCTTTCGGTTTAGGTAACAAACCTACCTGGTCGGTTGAAGGCAAACTTGACTTAGTCGTCATGCAACTTCCATACTTAAGCCACGCCCCTTCACACCGAGTGGTTCTGTTGCCTAAACCAAGGTGTTTGCCGTTTCGACCGAAGCATATTTGGAAAAGACTGTTTGTTACGAGAATTGACACATGGCGCTGGCCATTTGAATGAGAGCGCACGAAAAATATGGAATATCTTTTCATAGGATATCATAGGAGTCGAATGAAATGCTGGAATAGTGATAGCTGTCCCCGTCTGTATATAGACAGCGGGGGTGTGGTTAGTATTGCAGGAGTGCTTTGGGAAGTTTCTATGGATGTCTTGATTGTCTTGGAACAGACATGAACTGAAGTTGACTACAATGCAACATACCACTTATTCTGTATGAAGAATGAATTACAAGTCGAGGGAAGATCGTTGGCAGAAAATGATCTCATCACAAAAGGATATGATCGAATGAAATCTGGAAAACCTTTGATTGTAATAACTCCCTAACCTCTGTATCAGCGCCACAGCACGACACATTTAACTTATTGCTTCTCAACAGAGGAGACAATGTGTGCTGCAGGCTTCGGAGTTTGTCTCCAGAAACACTTGCATGATTCAAACGGATAGCTCCGCCTCAGACAGCCAAAGATCAGAGTGCAGCTCTAAAAATGATTCCTGCTTTAGAAGACTTTGACCTGCTAATATGTTCTATTATTAATGCCTTTCAGAAAGAGAGCTCCCTGACCTCTAATCTAATGTGCAATATGTCTCACTAATATATAGCTTGATAGAGGAAGAAATTGATTAGAAGATGGAAAAAAAAAAAGTGACCGTGGCTGTACCGAGAATATTCCAGCGTTAGCACACAGATGATTTTTCTCTTTTTCTTACTAGTAGAAGAATGTAAAGCTCCTTGAGCCGGAGTTCAGACGAACTATTTATGAGTCAGCCAACTTCGTTTCCTATTCATAATCAATGGAAGAGCTCTGGGCCGTGCATCAATATGACAATATGCAGTTAAGTATTGGTCCTCTGGCTTTGAGAGGGAGTTTTTCATCTTTATAGATTCTGATTGGACTTTCTAATGCCCCGAGAAAATGATATGTGACTTTGCGGTGTTCCCTAAACCATCACAAAAGCTTTCATCAGGAGAGAGAGAGGCCGGCCCTTAAACGAACGCTTTCTGTAATTTGCACAGCTTCAAGCCTAATGTTAAGTTGATGAGAGTCTCATGGATGGGAGTCAGGAATCTAATATAATTTCAGCAGAGGGCTGATTACACCCTAAATGGTGTGCAGACTTTTCAATATGTTGAGTTAAGTAGATACTGGGAAAATATATTTTTAGGTTTCTTCTGAGGGATTTCAATTTTACAAATACTGATAGGGGTTCTCAGCGGCAGAAGAAATACCGTGTGACTTTGTGGTGTTCTCCTGAACTCCTAATAGAATTTCATCTGGGGGAAGTAAGCGGATTTCCAAATGCATGTACCTCCAAAGATTAAAGTTAGGTTGGAAAAAAAGAATGTCTAACGTATGATGAATTTAGACGCAAAAAAGAAAATGACTGGGTCAAAAGTTTGGGATTGTTTTAAATAACCAGATCTAAATTGTGGTAAATAATCCAACAGTAACATCAGAACTGACACTGCCACTGGGCCCAGACCACACAGTAGTAGTAGGTAAAGTAGATTACCTCATAGTCGGCCACTCATCCACATTGCGAACCTTTATCAGCTCGTCTCAAACGAGGCAGGGTAATTGTGTCCTTGTCAAGCCATTTTGTTATTGTATTTACAGTTCCTAATCCCTCAGGTAATCCGACCGACTTCACTGCAGCTACAACCTCCCTGCTTGAGCTCTTTCCCGGACAGCTGTCATTTGTTTCTGTTTAACTGTCAAACTGTTGGGACAGATATGAGTTTATTAGCATGGTGTGACGCGGCTGACGGTAGTTTGTTTGTTTTTTTTTATCGGCTTTTTTCGCTGGCTGAATAAGTGCGCCCATGTGAAGACATGAAGACTCGTGAGGTGTGGGAATAACAGCCCCGTAATTGGATTCATTTGGAGATGATCATTGTCCCCATTAGTGCCATTTGTGTACAGTGATGTAGACTCAGTCTTTCATTGCCTTTCATCGCCGCCTCCTCTCCCCTCGGAAATGAACAATTATCTTCTGTAAATTGATTTCTGCCACACACCGAGTTGCACATAAAAACCACTCAGTCCGGCGCACCTTTTCTTTTGTCACGCTGGGCTTTATCTCTTCCCGGGTGCGAGGACAGATCCAGGTCGTGAAGGAATTCAAAACGTATGATTATTTTCATGTTTGCTTGCCTCTAATCCCCTTAATCCATTACTTGCCGTGCTGAGAGTACGCTGGCCGCATTTGAACTTCAGTGGGATCGAGTGGTACCGGTGGAGAGACGGATTCGAGGCGGCAACGGCTATTGTTATCAGATGGTAGTCAACACCGCCTTGGGCGCGTCCCAAGCTGAGGTTGACATCGTTTCCTCGGTGCCATCGCTGATCTAATATGTCCAGGCTCAGTCCGAGGGTCGGTGTGTGTGAGCCGACTGTCCAGAGGGGATTTCACAGTTCAGTCGTGCAGCAACAGAAAACACAGAGATGCTCAAATCTCACTGGCTACTGGATAAGTGGATAACGTAGCTAACACCTCAGAGTAGTTTACTATTACACACACTACCGCGTATTAAGACTCAGCAGGAAGTCGCGCCGTTTATCACCATCAACATCTGCTTGTATCTGGGTTTGGAGAGAAACGCGTGAACCCATTTTATTTAGATAGTTTAAAGGAATATTAATAACTCTCAATGATTCAACTATTTGTTCTTGTTTATTACCGACTAATTCAATAATGACTATTTTAAGGATTGTAATGTCTTGGATTTGTCCAATATTTTTGATTTGTATTATATAAACAATAATATGCAACGCTATACAAATACAATTTCAATTTAATTAATATTTTTGATTGGACTGTGCAAACTGCTTTAAAGGAATAGTTTACCATTTTTGGTAATTTTGAAAAATTTGGTAAATAATTTCTTTAATCCGTGCAAAAAAATGATAATTCAGCGTTTTATTTGGGGTTATTAAGCTTTTTCCAGTTGTGCTAAACTAAGCTAAGCTAATCTAAGCTTAATGGCTGCTGTAGTTTCACATTTACTCTACAGATATTAGAGTGGTATCAATCTTTTCATCAAACTCTTTGCCAGAATGCAAAATTAGCACATTTCCCAAAATGTTGAACTTTCACTTTTACAGATCTGGTATTTTTCTGTATTTCTCTAAACCGTTACTGTGTGCGCACGTAATTATAACACATTGGAGATGAGCAGAATAAACTGTTCCCTTATGTCTCAGAATGATACAAATTAATTCCTACAATGTTGGTAAGAACAACATGCAACATTGACATTCTGTGGTAAATCCCTTTTACTGTGTCTTACAGCCTTGTGTGGAGGATTAGAGAGTAAATCCACAGCAAAGCACAGCTCAATCTCTGTATTGTGTCTTCGCGATCTTGAACAGCTTGGGATTTCTTTACATGCAGAACTTTCCCCCAAAGTAAGAGACAAAGCACCAGCATTTTAATGAAGCGCTACCGTAAAGGCCGCTGGCCGCCGAGCCCCCGCAGAGACACTGTACAGCACCCGGAGGTGCAGAGGCCGAAGGCGCTCTGTGCCGGCGTGAGCTCACCAGGTGTTGTCTAAGATGCGGTTTAGACCTCGGCCTCCTCTCTGCCGCTGCCTCCAGGCGTTCTCGCCGTTTGTTTATGCCTGCCTCCACACGTTCCCGCCGCAGAGAGCGGAGCACTGACCGCCGCTGACTGAGAGAATGCTTAATAGTCTGCTACATGCATGCAGTCTGAGCCTCTTAGGGAGGACAGTTCACTGGTTGTTGTAGGACTTTTCCGTTTCCACCGAGTGTTTACAGTGTTTCTGATCTCGGCTGGATGTCTATTATGTATGTTTTTCAATGTGTGCTTGAGGAGGTTGAGGAAGAATGATTGCAACAGGAGTTTTCAAACAAAAGATGTCAAATCCACTCTAATAGAAATTGCATTTTATAAGAGCTGTCCTCGACCAAAGCAATTGTTAGACGACTAACATTCATACGATTTTGACGAAAATGAAAGTAAGATGCAGTTTAGACGGGCTAGTCATGGTGACTACAAGGAGCAAAGAATTCCAGGATCCTATTGTATTGTCAGTCTCTCCCCGAGCGTCCCAAACTCTATAATTCATTGAAAAACTGTTGAGTCAGAGAGGTCCAGCAAGAGGAAAGAAAGAAAGGTGATGGCACAGTCCTCCCCCGAAGTGCTGGTGCTTCTCTGCAGCTTCACTAGCCCCGCGCTCTGCTGGTGGACAACTGTGGCAAATATCCTGAAAACTCCACTCGCACACTGCCGCGGATGCGATAGTGTTGGAAGAAATGGGAATCGAAGAATACGTTTCTCGCAAGCGTCTGCAGGAGGAATTCAAGCTCTCTGTACAAGTCCATGCGACAAAGAGCACCGGTTCAGTTTGAATAATTCATCCATGATCTGTTCCGTCCTGCATGATCATGCGTATGATGCATATCATTTATTTATACAAGTGGGTTTACTTTAAGGTAGACAGAAGACAATGTTATTAACCAAATCTGTTGGGCTTGGTGGCTGTACTAAAAATCTGTTATGGTCATTTTATGGAAATTCTTAGCCTCACATTAAGCAACACACATCCCCGAGGCTCAGAGGGAACTCCTACGCGTTAAGCGGCGAAACCCGCTCGTCCTCCGAGGCTCGTTTTGGCCGCGCCGAGTTGAGGAAGCCGATGAAGACGGACCGAGGCTGCGGCGAAGGCAGCAAACTGTCACACAAAGGAGACCCTGACAGACGGTGTCGTGCTTTTCCTGAGCACTGAGGCATGAGTCAATCACAACTCTGAGCGCGGGACATCTCTGCATGTCCTATCTCCCCCCTGAGCTCCTTCAATGCATTTACGGTGATGGACGTGTGGCAGGTGCTGAGAAAAAGTCAAGCGACTTACACCGATCATTTGCTGTCTTACAGCTTGGCAGTTTAACGGGTCCGTGTAAGAGGAAAGATAGACAGAAGTAAAGTGTGGCTCAGTTCTCTTGGAGACGACAGACCTCTTCCTACAGATCAGCTGTTATACTCATTGAACTGACAGTCAGTTCCTTTCATCCTCTAAGATGCTGCAGTCTGTGTCTGCCTGGTGTGAAAACGTTCCATTTTTGAAACACAGTTTCTTGTACAATATTCCTCTGAGGATGTTGCCTGTTTGGTCGGAGGAAAGGGGGGGGGGGGGGGGGGGGGGGGGGGTTGTCTTCGGTTGGTTTGTTTTTTTTTTAAAACTAGCATAGAGAAACAAGTGTTCTGACAATTTGTGCTGTCGTTCAGTACAATCCCACACTGCACCACGGTTTATTCTTTAGGCTGGGCTATGAGGGAGGCATCAAACAGCTTTTAACAGCCTTGTTCCACAGGTTTGGATGGCATGATTGTGAGGCAATGGACAGTTTGTCTCTATTTCTACCAACCTGTATATTCCTGAACATCTCTGCGTTTTCCTTTGCCAAGTGTTACAAATCGGTGAAGTTCTAGATAACTTTATTGGCAATATTTAATTCAGAGAATTTTTTTTTGCATCGATGCAGAAGTGAAGGGATTAGTAGATTTGATGGACAGAAAATTAATTGGCAACTATGTCATATATGATGGAAACGTCTTTGTCGGACAAAACAAGCATTTCAAAGATGTCATCTTCCAAGATTTCTTACTATTTTTTTTATGGACAAAAAAGATTAACTGCAAAATCCAAACAAAAGTCAGGAGACTAAATGATAATGAAAATAATAAATAGTTGCTGCCCTACATCAATATAAAAAAAATGCTTAATTGGTATGGACATTAAAACATGCCATTGTATTCTTTGAGGGGTTTTTTCCAAGTTATTTTTTAGAAAATGTTCTTTATCACAATACACATAATATACTATATCGCATATTATGTACATTCACACATATAACACAGTAATCTATCACAATAACAACACGACTTATTACATGCATGCAAATGAATGTTATTTGTCTAACCCTGAGTAGTAAACAGACGGTGACCACATTAGCAAGAACCTGTAAAATATAATTCAACTGTCCTACAATTCATACCAGGAAAATAATACTGAACAACTTTCCAATTTTCCACCCATGGTTAAAGGTGTTTTTTTTGTAGTTTATTTATTTATAGCGAGCGACAGAGCTGATTATCATGGGCTGCACCTGATGCGACCCACCTTGCCGACGGTGCTTGTAAGCGTGATTACGATACTTCAGATCTCAAGTCCTTTCTATTGGGCTGGCAATTTGTCTTCTTGCAGGATTTCCTCCTCAACGTTCACAATCATGATCTAAAGCAAACACCAATAATACTCAATGTTCAAGGGGACATTTAGTGCTATCATTAGGACAGTTGGTAAATTCCGGGCTTATTTACTGATTGCACAAATGAGACATCGTGAAATGAAAGCCACCAAACGGGCGGCCATTAGGGAGGCGAGCCATTTGTGGAAGTGAGCATCCTGCTGCTTTTGACAGCACTTGTGGGTTCCCCGCTCGAAAGAATCCATTAAAGTACAACTCTATAGATTGAACTGACTGATTAAACGTTGCCACAGTGACGAAAGTAGCTCTACAATCACGGTCAGAGCCCTTTAATGGGCCTCTTTACCACATATCCCTGAATCTCTGCTCAGGAATATTTGCATATGTTTAGCTATTCAGAATGATCCAACTCAGTCCTATGGGAGCGGCAGCACCACTTCTCTCACAGCAGGCCTGTGTGGTAAAGTGCAATTACTGCGCCCTGTGCCCCGACACTGACACTGACACAGCAAGCGTAATTATCTCTGAAGTTGGCCCGATGCGGCTCTCGTTTTTTTAACCCTTGTGAAACAGGTCAGCAGGGATGGCCTGCCACTCCCTGTCTACCCTGAAAGGCTTGGGGGGGGGGGGGGGGGGGTAACCAGAAGCACGGCCTGTATTAAGCCCATAGACAATAGAAAACTGGTCCGACAGGAACAATCCAACACATCCCACCTTTGTTAGGAAGTTGATGGGTGGCCTTCTCGGTTGGCGCTTCTCTCTCTCTCCACGTGACGATCCGGAGCCCCACTGAGCAGAACAGTACGCAGGAAGCACACAAACGCAGCCTTTACAAAAGGGATCCACAGGGCCGGGACTTCAAGCCTAGATATCTACAAGATACCCACGACAAATATTCAGTGAGGCTGATTGTTTTTAAATGTCACGTAACTCTTTCCAATACCGTGGCGTCTTCATGAATTCCACAAGACGTAAGGTTCAAACATTGTCGAAAGGAGAATTGGTCTTTAACTTAACGTTAGAGCTTCTCTTCTGCTTCTGCCTTCAACCATTGTGATGAAACTAAAAACCCCGTCTTATTGTAGCAGGATGGCTAACAAGCGTGCTGTTAATGTCGTTAGCTTGTGTATCTAACAAAGAGAATACATAGGAAATACTTTGTGCTGAGTTAAGCAGTATGACTAAATATATTTATTAATTATATTAATTCTAGCTTCTAGGAACTTTGGTCTCTGGTTGGTACCAAAAGATAATTTTTTCCCCCTTTCAGAACGTGTACAATATGAGGCGTAACCCTTTCTTGGGAAACAACGCAATATTTTACTTCAGAGAGTTTTGTACTGGTATTAATGTCTGTTAATGTTTTAAAGACTACCGTTTTACAGATTACCCTCTCATGTAACGATGCTAAAATCGAGGTTCTACAGTATCATACTGTAAATTGAACAGCAGCTTCTTTACAACCCCATAGTGAGGGTAGAAAGTCCCTTACATCGTGTTTTTATCGCCTCAGTGATGCATTAGTCGGCATCAGAAGACCGAAGGACTAACAGCTTTGATACCTGAAGAACGTTTCGCTTTGCACTAAATAACACTAGATCTATATCGGTCGGCCAGGAAGTATCACAGGGAGTGTAATGCACATCCTCTATATAGAAGGATCCAGTCGTGCCCTGGATAAAGACTATGTGGTTAAGGCTACAGTCTGTAGTAAAAGAAAAAAAAAAACAGTGTTTTTCACTCCTATCGAGGTCCCCTGGATCACATGGTTCTGAACATTTGGGCAAACATCTCCTCCGAGTAGAGCGATGATGTAAGCACACAGGCTTTTAGGTGGCTGGTGTGCAGCCAGGTAAGAATGACATATAGCGAGGAGGAAGGAGAAATGTGCAGCAAATCACACTTAGGTGAACACAATCTCTGCCTTGACTTTCAGGTTTCATAAATAATGCAGCACAGGCAAAGGAAAACATTTGGATTTCCCAGGAGCGAAGACAAATACCTTTTAAATTCCACTTTTAAGTGCACTTGTCTAAAAAAAAAAGGAAAAAAGCATGATATTCTTATCGACGGAGGCTAATCTCCTTTATCTCTAGGCCGTAGTGGGAGGATTCAAGGGTCCAAACATTTATAGCCAGAGTAGTCTAACAAATGCCACATGACTGTTAAACTTTGACCGGTAAAACACTGGTCTATTTTAGAACAGGACATAAATCCAACACAAGGAGGTCTGGGACTTGAGCGGAGCGGCTCGGTCCGGTCCGGTCCGGTCCGTCCAGGTGCTCAGAGTTCAAACGGTCGATGAAGCCGGATCCATTCACAACGCATCCATCTCGGTCTTCGACTCGTCACTGAGCGGTTTGTTGTAGTGATAATTTGGCACACGTTCTTTGAACAAGTGTATACTGATAGTCTAATACTGCATCATGAGAAGTACACTGAGTTGCATGTGATATATAACGGTGTGGAAAAAAAAAAACTGTGAAAGAGCGTAAATATATTCAGTGTCAGGAAGTTATTGTTAGAAACCGAGGGAGGGAATGTTTGCGACTCGGATAATGACAGTCTAAAAGTTAGCTTCAAAAAATGTGCCCTCTCAGCTCAAGTACAGTCTGAAGAGAAAGCTTACTTAAGTATAGATGCCACCAATTACCTCCCGATGTTATCCGTCCCCGATCCTGACTTTAAGCGGCAGTGACACCCTCGGAACGTCAGGAAACCTACATTATTTGGTCACAATAGCGGAGATACCAGTGCCAACAAATATGAGTAACGAACCCAGAAAATCAAAAACAACACAACGAAAAACAAGGGGGAAAAAAAAAGGAACGTGAGGAATCCAAGAAAACCTCATATTTAAATAAACAACACCGCTGACTTGGTTTTCTGTAATCACCAGGATCATGTTTTTTTTTTAACTGCTATGTAGTTATTAAAGGCTTCTGCACGTATCATAACTCAAATGGGTCAAGATTAGATGTATTGGGTTTTTCGAGTCAGGTACTGCACACACAAAAAAAGTCAATGAATAAATGAGAGCAAAAGTGAAAAGGATGGGGGGGGGGGGATGAGAGACAAATGAGGAAAGAGACGGAGAGAGAGAGAGAGAGAGAGAGAGAGAGAGAGAGAGAGAGAGAGAGAGAGAGAGAGAGAGAGAGAAATAAGAAGGAAGGCTTTCTGCCTCGGACAGAAGCATGTGGGCTTTTGTGTGATCGCTGGTGGCTGTAGGAGGCTGTGAAAAGATAAGGTTTACTAATGGGCCGTTTCATTTATTATCATACTTCACTAATGCGGCCGTGGAGTAATATCGAGCGTCGGCGCTATTCAGGAGAGCTCTGAGAGGTTTACATTGTAGGGACCGTTAGCGGTGCTTCCAGAAAGTGTTAATCCTGGTCGAGAAGAGGCAGCTGCAGCGCTGAGAGGCAGTTATCAAGTGTAGCTTTAGAGCAGCCATGGGCAACGCTAGGTCCACAGACGCCGTACTGCTTCCCCATCTTTCAATCGTTCCCGTGAGCGCACTGTATATTTCTCCATGGTTTTGCTCTACTCTACTTTGCCCAAAGACATAAAACAGTTATTCCATGGCTAGAAATGCATGGATTGCAATTTTTTTCTGAGCCCGAGCTGCCGATTCCGATTATCTGTCTCAGTATAATTGACAGCAGGGGTCCAGACTAACTTCATTTAAACCGTCCCGAAATCAGTTTGTCCGTGTCGCACGCTAAATTAAAATGGGAGACATAGAATAGAATGGGCACACGAGTCCGTGTCGTTTCCTAAACCTAACTTGGCGGTTTTGTTGCCTAAATCTCAACTTCCTGTGAAGACGGAAGTTTATTCTGAAAAGACGCTGTGCAGGTAACGACCGATATTTAAACCCTTGTCACTGACACAGTGAGGTCGTGCTGCTACATAACGTCAAAAATGATCAAAGTTTTTTTTTTTTTTACTTTGTTATTTTCATCTATAGTAGTTATTTGTATACAAAAAAAACTTAAAATGATTAGGAAATAATTGATTGTATTCATATTCAGAGAGTATTTAGACACTGTTCAGCTCCGTGCATTCGGCAGACAAGCTGGACCCTGAGATTACTCTGAGCAGCATGCACGGCTATGTATTGCGTGTGTGTGTGTGTGTGTGTGTGTGTGTGTGTGTGTGTGTGTGTGTGTGTGTGCGCACCGTCTCGTCTGCACCGAAACTAACCGAAGCACTTCCAGTGTTCCATGTGACAAATGTATGAGCCTTTCTTCACACGGCACTCATCGGATTTAGCATCGCGCTCACAAACTCACAAACAGTTTTAAAAGAGTATTAAAATCAATGGGACAGAACCAAAGACATTTTCTTTTGTATTCCATACCAGCAAGAAAAGCCATCTCTCATGAAGTGAAATGACCAAAACTGCTTGGCAGAAAGACGTTTTGTGCAGATCCACATCACTCATAGAAAGACCATGATTGAGGAAATTCATTTTAAGGGGCATTAAGTAATACATCTCAAACTTTTTCCTGTTCGATAAGCCCATAATTGAATTACTAATTGGCAATATGATTCCATATTAGACTTTTGTCTTCACAAAAGACCTTGCTTTCCAGGTTGAAGTCTTGTGATAAAAGGCTCCCCAAGCACTTTATTCTTCTATTTCCACATTAAAGCAATGAGCAGGCCACCAACCTCCCTCGTATTGATCTTAAGCCAAATAGCAAATGAGGGAGTAGTACTGTTACCGCAGTATTTAGTGTTGTGATATACGACCTCATCGCTGAACCTTTCTGTTGGCCCTCTCATGTATTTAGCGCGGTCAATCACTCACTCGCGTACGACTTTATTATTTTGTCAAGCTTGTTTTGCTGTGCCAGAGTTTCTTTACGAGGCATTAACGGGTAGCTTTGATATTTTTCCAACCTGGACCCTATTTTTCTGTGTTTTTTGTGTCCAACTGACTAAAGGGGACAGCTGCAAAGGTAATTGTGCAGCGTCTGTGTCGCGCTACGTTCAATAAAAGCGCTCGGTTTTTGCCACAGATGACAGATGGCTCAGGTTCAGATTGTTATCTTAAGTGTCAAACAACAATATGGAGAGGACCCTACAGAGAAATAAAGCATGTTTTCCTTACCTTTCACTTCATCTGGTTGGTTCGCTATCGTCTGAGTCCTGTTGTCTGAGGACGCAACAGGTCCCACTCCTCACGTCTCCCACAGGAACACCACCAGTCTCCTGAGCTTCAGAGCCCGTTGGAGGCCAGAGACAAGCGGCCGTTAGTGACCGTAGACGACGGCGCCACAGTGCCCCGATAAGAATACATTGCAGCCCATTGGCAGCTGTTGTCTACAGCGCTCTTGATCAATACTGGTCCAATTTCAGAAATTGTTGCCCCTATTAGTCAGGTAGACACAAAAGAAAGTGGGACAATAGGGCCCAGTTTGAGAAACACAGTTACCCTTGAGCACCACCAGCAAGATAGTTTATCACTTAAAGCTTTTAAACTATGAATGAGACAGGAAATGATCCTGATAAACAGAGGCAACAAAAAGTATCGAATGTGACGAGCACGTTGAATTCTAATTCAAAAAACCAAGAGAAAGCTACATGTTCAGGTTAAGAAAAGGGAGTTGCAGCAGGAGGAGGAACGCCGCATGCAATGGGCAGGAAAGGTCTCATGGATGACCGGACCAGAGCAGATTTCAAGGCACAGAGAAGAAAGGCACAGCCCAGGAACACAGCCAGCACAACAACAGATGTTGGAAAAGAGACCAGAAATGCAGCACAGAGCCAGGTGCTGGATGGCAGAAGAAGAAAAAAAGAATCAAGGAAACCACGTCACTGGCTTAAGAGGAATGGAGTCTTTACATGAGCGGAAAAGATGAAGAAGACAGTTGAGCCAGGGGATCAAATTGTACCCTCAGACAGTTCAGAGTGGTTGTTTTATTTTATTGTGTCGGACATCTTTTCTCCAGCAGAGAATACAAACACATGTTCCCGGCAGTAAGAAAGAGGGCCCACATCGATCTACAAAGTAGAGCAGTGAGACGTGAGGACCAGTGAGGACCAGTGAGGACGGTAAAGCAGGTGTTTGTTGAGCTCTCCACACTGTAGGCTCAATCAGTTCTCAAGCAGAACATCTGGACAAAAAAAAAGGGGGGGAATGGAGCTACATCGTGCACGACTATGAAGATAAACGCAGGATTACAGAGCTCTATCGATCACGAAGTGACACAGCCGATGATTAACTGCTTAGCGCGGATTCTTCATGCGAGAGGGGGGGGGGGGGGGAAAAAAGACGACAGGAGCTGAATGAAACTGGATGAAAGCACGTAATGCTTCAGACTGAGACCACTAATTTATTTACATCTTGTAGCGTAACAGGAGTTATAAGCCGGCTATCTGCAGCAGTCATCTCATCACTTGATGCAGCGGGTGGATTTTGCTAGAGCCCACTGCATTAAAGCCGCCTAGAGTGCAAGCAGCACAGTGATGCTGCGTGACATGTGTTATTGTTATTACCAGCCGCGACAGTGACGCTGGTGCTGTTTTCACCTTGTGAGTCTCTCTGTGTGTCTCTGTGTGTGTGTGTGTGTGTGTGTGTGTGTGTGTGTGTGTGTGTTACCATGGCAAAATGTGGTCCTGGAGACATCCACTGCAACTACCGCAGAGAAGGTTTGGAGCACTTTGCCAGGTGTTAGTATGTCTGCGTCACACTCGTTCAAGATGCAGTCACGACACTTTAGGTGAGGGTAGTTGAGATTAAACTGAAGATTATAAACTCAGGTTTGATATTAAGAAGAGTGAATCTAACAGCTGGTAAACAAAAAAAGCTAATTTAAGGATGCCACAGCGTTGATAAGCCAAGACAAGCAGCGTGTTTAATTAGTTTGACGGATGCAGGTCTCTTCAGTCTGCACAGCAACCTGAGCTGCTACTTTAAATATTTAACCGTTAGAACTACCAACCAAGATCAATTCTAACGTAGTTTGGTCGTCCGTGGTCAAGGTATGCCACAAACCATTACACTTCTGTTCCCCTCTCTCACCACCACTCAAGTCTTATTAGACAGCGAACCCTCTTGAGGGAAAACAAAATGAGGAAGAGACGAGAGGAGGAGGCAAGCAGGGGGGGAAAGTGTGTCTGCCTCTGTGCCTCGGCATTAGCGATGAGACATTAGCCTCGATGTACGCGGAGCCCTCGGATAACCCGAGTAAGTGAGGGGCTGATGGAGAATTACAGATGTTGCAAGTTTTCATTTCTCCAACGCCTTTAATGTCAAAGTTTGTAACCGTCTACATCCTGGCGAGAAATCAAAGATTAGAGATTTAGATTAACTGCGTGTCCACATGTTGTGAAAGTGAATCAGGTGTTTGATGATTCACATTTGACTTATATATTTGAACAGGGATACATGTTTTTGCTTGATTCAACGCTCAGATTTGTTTAATGTCATCAAATTGTGGTATTTTATGGCACCTGATGACCAAGAAATAGAAAAAGAACTTGTTTGGTAGTTGAAGTTTAGTTCATTCAAATCTGTATTCAATGGACGTCTTGAATCCACACACTAGCTACATGCAACTGTACACCCCAGGGAGGGAGTGTGTGTCGTCTGCCTGCCTCTTTTTAAATGCCAAAAAAAAGAAGTCATTTTAATAATCGTCTTTCTGAGAGTCCCCAGGTGAATTTGTCTTTGTTTGTGTTTATGTTACTTGAGGTTGGTAATCCATCACGGTGAGCAGCATGCCATCTTTTATTTATGTCATAGTAATGTCTTTGCATGCTAATGAAGTTGACACATGAGCAGTAATTCCACTCATTAACTAGAAATACGAAGCACTTCTTATTTTGTGCTTATGTGTTGACTGAAAATCGAGAGATTCAACAGTATTCTGATTTTGACATTAATTCATTTAACCTAAATATTGCTAAGAATAACAATACAACACAGTAAAGCAAAGCAGGAAAGAGATGGATGAAAATACTTTCTTTTCTTTTTTTAAAGACACTGAGCAGAGGAGTAAACACCTCTACTGTTCAACAAAGAGTCTCATTTCGGTTAAAGAAAGACAATGAAGCCTCGTCCCAACTGCAGCTTCTTTGACGAGCTGCTAAACATCCGTCGTCATTTAACTCGCTGTGGAACGGACTGGATTAAATGACCCTACAAATAGTAATAGATGGACGATTTAGTGACCTATTTTCCAGAATTAAAAGTTGAGTTTGATCAGCAGTCAGCACAAGTTTCACCAACATTAAGTTTGCTGAATGAACCATAATTTAAATAAGTTTGTGAATTCTTCACATACAAAACTAAATTAGAGTGTCGTCAGCATATTCTGGTCTATGGAACACACAAACACACTATTATCAGCTACTTGTATTTCAGATAAGACTGTTATTGCATTTACACATTCCTGGTCAACTCTTCACTTTAAATATACACTTCACACTTTAATAACTAACTTATCTTAGCATGCTCCTAATTTGTTTTTCTTTGTTTATTCTAATGTACATTTTCATAAATGACATGTCATACCATTGCACTGTGTTTATTGTTGTCACCGAGCCAAACGTACAATAAACAATATACCGCTTCTGATTCTGATATTATGTTGGTCTTAGCTCACAGTCACGAAGAGCGGAAAAATAATTGCAACTAAATTAATAACAAGCACTCAACGACAATCTCTTTTGTAAAAAAAAAAAAAAAAAAAAAAAAAAACACAACGTTTAAGGGTACAACAATGCAAAGTTGTTGCAAGTGTATGAGGTTAATGTGCTTTAATAAGCACTTACAAAAAAAGTTTTAGTGGTGGAATAAATTCTGCTTGAATAACTGAGTGGATAATTCTGGGCAGTGAGTTGGCTGCTGCTCAGAATTTAATAACAACTTCAACCCTTGGATGACTCGGATAATATCGGTAATTTAGGCAAGAACTGCACTTGTTGTATAACTGTACGCTAAGCACTTTCCCCCTATACCGCGTTCAGCAACGACATAGCATCTATTTATGTTCTTGGAGCTTTGCTGAACATCTACAAGACGTTTTCTAAAAGGACATGAGGTTAAATGTCCCGGCATTTACAGGCGCCCTCCATCGCACAGCAGAATGCATGATGCAAACACTTGGACCGACCGCTTCATCAGATCCAAAGTACATTAGCAGCTCCGCTCAAACCCTCTAATGAATCAACTCTGGCAAGACCCATCAATATGAAGACGCTGAATAATGCCCTCAGCGCAGACACTCCGCTTGTTACCCGATCCATTCTAGAAGTGCTGATCGAGGAAACTGGGGGGGGGGAGCTGCAGTGCACAGGTTGTTCTCATTTATGGCTCATGTATAGAATGTGTTTGTTTCATGTTCTTTATATGTAAGCACTGAACAGCAACACTCAGACACATTGAGATTGTCCGTCTCTACTGTACGCTGTAAAATGAACCATGAAATGTTACACCAGGTTGTGTGTTTTTTTTTTTTTTTTTTTGACCAGGTCTCTCACAGACAACAATACCAGTTCATGCTCGTATCTCGAGTTACTTTCTACTCTTTGTATTATAGATGATGTCTGTTCATTTTCCCCTTTTTAATTATTCAATTCATGTCAAAAGGAGCCGATTACATTAATCGTCTCTCATACTGCAGGAGTCGGCGGCCAACACGTCCGTCTGTGGTCATTATCTACACGGGAATTTAACTCGGACGTACTTTACATGCGTGTTTGAAATGGAAAGCCAAAAAAGGCAGGCCTCGTATCGGGCCGAGAGTTTTGCTGAGTCATGACAATTCACCCTCTCTCAGCCACTGGCATTGCTTGTCTTAGCGGCTGCGGAGTCAAGGAGGAGGGGGGGGGGCGTTCTCCTGTGATTTATTGAGTTGGCCTACTGCAGAGGGAGGCAGGGAGATTTAAGTGCTCTCACCTGGAAAGTGAGGCTCGCCGTCGTCGGGAGAGCCTCGCGTTACCGTAAAGAGAGACGACGAGGTCTAAATGATTCCGTATTCACGAGCGGACGAGTGAACAGTCGTAGGAGTCGTGTCCGCGGAGCCAAATGTATTCTTAACATTTACCAGTGTTGAATGTATGAATGAACGAAAGAGCGAGAGAGCAGGAGGTCGGAGCGCTGACCACTTTCTCTAAATAATGAACACAGACGACAGTCTGCAGTATCTCTCTCTCTCTCTCTCGCTCTCTCTCTCTCTCTCTCTCTCCCGCACATCCAGTTGAGCGGCTGCGTCGTGACCTCCGCAAAGTGCTCCGGCGCGCTCTCGGTGCTCCGGCGCTCTGCACACTGCAGGTTTCCGTGTTATCCTATGTACATTGCAGCTCTGTGGAGCTGACACTCCCTCCCTCCCCCCCCCCCCCCGTGCACGCCGAGCTCCCCGAGTTGAATAGGGCGAGATAACTTGTGCCATTTTTCATTTCAGATCCCAGTTATGCATCACCTACCGCTAAATGTAGGGTGTGTTCCCCCATCTCATGCATGCTTGGGGTTGTTTATATATATATATATATATAATACAGTCACTTAGCTCTACACAGTATAAAAAAAATGAAATCTGGACTGGTTTAGGGATAATAATAAATTCAAACACGAGGATTATACAGCACTCTGTCATCCTGGCAACCTCTGCAAACACTTCTAATGCCTTAAGGGTGCTTCACCAAGGGTGCAGCAAGTCCAGGCTTTTACATCTCACAGACCTCTAAGTCTCCTCTGATCTCATCAATTTAACTGCAAGCTCCTCCTTATGGCTGGCTTATACCTTTTGTCCTTTACACAGTAGCGCCTGCCTCTAACGCAATCCACATACACCCCGACCGTGACTCAGAAAGTATTACATTTAATAATAAATGGCCCGCACTGCATATTATAGCCGGCTCATATTATTTGCTTTAGAGCAAAGAGTGCACACTACTAAAAATGCAGAAATAACAAATGGTGTTTGAGTCCATTTTCATTCAGGGTAAAATGTTGATTTTCCAATGATGAGGCTATAAAATGCCCAGAGTGAACCGTGGGACGCTTCACGGACTTGCTTCGGAAGCCTCACAATCACAGTTTGAATTCAGGCCTTTCGATGGCGCTGATGACAGGACTCATTTTAAATGAATGCTGGAGCTGTTTGGGGAGATTGTGCTCTGCTGTAGGTCTTGATTTGATCGCGGCAGCGTCGCCGGAGACATTCTGCGGCTGCTACTTGATGTGATCTTTATTCAGAATTAAGAGGAAAGCCGCCGGACAGCAGTGCCACCGCAACGTCAGTGCTTCACCGCGCCATTTGTGTTCCCAACGTCGGCCAAGTATCAGAGAAAGGGCTTCACGCGAAAAAGCAAACCTCGGCGCATTCTGCACACGCAGGAAAAACAACGACGTCGCACACGGAAGCGTCCATAGATTGTCGCGTTGGCACAAGTTGTTCCAATTTGAAACATTCAGAGGTAGTGAACATCATTACCGCTGAAAAGGAACAGTATGTGCTCTACATGACTTCACGCGTCTCCGTACTGAAAGTGCACAATGTGGCATGAAGCCTTTCTTTTCCTGAAAAGGAGCCTCTGTGCATTAGTCTGTTTTCAGCGAGCACACGTTTCAGTCCATCCCAGAATACCAGCACACAATGCCCTCCTCATCTGCCCCGAAGAAAACCTGCTGAAAGCAATACAGGCGGTGGAGTAAAAACCACGCAGAGCCCCCTGTTATACTTGTCATCCTTATCATTCCAGCCCACTTATTCTAGATAATAACAAATTACCAACCGTGTCACTCAAGAGATCTGACTTTGACTGAGGATAAAAGTCATTACGGCGCTTCGCAAGATCTTCCTGATGGACATTCCTGGACAGCAAAGGCAGACATGGGAGTACATCATTGTCTGCTCCACAGGCAAGTGTGCACGGCCGCTCGTGGTCACACACAGTGCCGTTGTGTTACTATTCATTACTATTCAGAGCTCGCCTGGAAGCAAAAGAAGAAAACTACTGTACGAGGCAAAAGATCCGACATTAAATGGACGATTTCCCCAGGCAAAACAAAACAGCCCCAGAGTTTGTGCTACTTAATAGCTTTCGTGCCTCTGCAGCCCGGGGTCCAAGCCTGTTCAAAGAGCACAGAAACGGCTCCAACAAGAGATTGTGAACGCACCGCTGAAACCGAGTGTCGACAGCAGGGCTTCCTCCAGTGTGGCGAAGGTTAAGTGCACGGCTTCTACATGTTAAAAAACACACACACACACACACACACACACACACACACACAGCACTAAAGAGTGTCAGGGTCTTAAATAGTGTGTTACATCATCCAACACGAACACGAATGACTCTACCGTACTATACATTTTCAACATGAAGATAAACGCACCGTCGACAAATCTTCAAATTCCAGCAGGAACGAGTTGTCAAGTTAACTCAAGCCGACTTGAGGGAGTAATGTGTTTGCCATTTATACTTTCTCAGTGAGTTGCTCCCAGGTTCAGGGTCTCCATCAAAAGCATGTTTACTTCTCACCCACTTTAACACCAGTCTCCAGCCTGGTTAACGTTAAACGGACACGTTTTCCTCCAAATTACAGAGGAGGGGGAGGGTACTCTCAAGCAGGAAAGGGTCTTTCATTTTTGTCCATATTTAGATTTTATTTATAAATATATTTGTGATATTTCATTACATTACAGTCATTTAGCAGACGCTTTTATCCAAAGCGACGCACAATTCAGTATCTATCTATATAACGTAGATGCATAAGTGTCTTGCTCAAGGACACATTGACATGAGACTAGTAGAGCAGGAGCCGGGGATCGAACCGCCGACCCTCTGATTGAAAGGCGGCCCTGCTCTCCACTTAGCCCTATATATATATATATATATATATATATATATATCATATCTATTGAAGGATAAAATGGAGAAAAAAAAAAGATGTTGTTCATGTGCGTTTTTGACGTATGCGGAGGAGATGAGAAACCTGACAATGACTGAAAAATCTGAAGGCTGCTCGTCATGCTGACAGAACACTGAGGGCGATCTACCGTCGCTTTGAGTAAATCACAGCAGAGCCACGGACCGGAGGCCTTGGGACGCGTCCGTGTCCACTGCGGGTCTCAGCAACGCATTCCGTGGCCGTCTAATACTGATGACGATGGGTTTACACGTTGGCGTGAGCTGACAGAACAGGGCGTCTCACACGGACGCTAAAGGGCGCCTCGGTGCCTCCGTATCAGACCCTGATGGGCACAGACCAAGCATGAATGAAAGAAAATTAAACGCTATTAAATAAGTCGTATTACTGTCAAACCACTTAAAATCAAAATGAAGGGTAATAATAGATTAAGTGGGAATTTTTCTGACCGTGTCGATCAAAACGACAGACAAAAAATCTAACGCAGCTCCTGGTGAGAATGGATTCTTGTGAACGAGTCTTTGAGCTGACGTCCATTTGTTACCATTCGGTTATATTTTCCAGTGAATACATTATCTTGATATATTAGGTATTGCAGTTGTTCTCTAAGTGAAGAGGAGGCCCAAAGAAAATATAGATAACAATGGGGACAGCCTTACTTTTTAATAAAATATAATTTTGAGATTCATCACCCCAATGATTGTCCCTTCATCATCTGTAATTTACAAAAAAAATGAAAAACTTCACACCTCAAAGACATCAAATAAAAGTAGAAATATTGAACAGAAAATCAAGTATTCATTGTTTATAGTATATGACTAGTAGGTGGCAAAATCATTAATAATTTAAATCACAAATAAAATGTGTGACAATCTCATACATCTCGTAAGATATCGTAGAAATTGTTGAACCACTGCGACGTGCCAATGAACTGAATATTTCATCTGTTTCATTTCATTTTAGATAAGGCAGAACAATTGGAGATGTATGGCGTTTTTAAAATTTATAGCCAAGCTAATCTCAATCGAAGGATAACGTCTCATAAGTTCTCTTTTCTTCTTCTTCTTCCGTGGACCGGAGAGCTTCCGCACACGCTCCGAGCAGCACAGTCATTTTGTACTTTCGCAGTTAAGTCTACGACCAGCCATGTTCTATTTTCCTGTCGAGCCATTACAACATCATTATGTGTGCTCTAGAAAGCATGCCATGCTAGTTAAATATTGAATGAGTGAAGGAATAGCACACCAGTATCTCGCTTTCATGAAGCTATCAGGAAACCCATTCTGTCTCCAAATGTGTTTTTTACTGTAGATAGCATTTGCTATGGTTGAGGCTACAGTAAGTATTACTGCGAGGCTATTTTTAGGAAGGCAATTTCAAAGTTTACTGTGTGCAAATGCATGCACATGGCCAAGTGTTTAAATGGAAGCCTTCTAGTGTGTGTGTGTGTGTGTGTGTGTGTGTGTGTGCGTGCGTGCGTGCGTGCGTGTGCGTGTGTGTGTGCGTTGCTTTGCTCAAGGCTCGTTGTTTGTGGGTTCAACAGGCGGCGCATACTCTCTTATTCTCCAGAGGGAGCACTAGCTGTGCTGCTTCTCCATTCCTACACCTCCAGGCTTTACTGAGCCTCTCAGAGTCACTCCGATGTAAAACCATGAACTTCACATCTTGAGTATTAGCAGATAATATGTAAATTGAACACCCTCACCCGCGGTTTGGTTATGTCACGGTCAGTCGGATCCACCTGGGTTTGTATCTTATCCAAATACAAAGCCCAGTTCGTGATTTCCCTTTCACTGCGTTATACGGAGAAGCTGCATTTTGTTCAATACGGTCGGCGTAATTACGATTCCACATGATAGTGGACCTTCCAAAGATCAGAGGCACTTTTAGCCAGTTCAAAAGCGACGGCCGGTCTTTTGTAGCACGCTGCGCAGTCACAAGCAAACAGACTGAGCAGCACGCCACAAAGACCGGCCGTCGCTTTTCGAACAGCCTCCTCGAAGCCCCGGCTGCCACGCGTTTAAGTGCTGCAAAGCGAGAGGCGCTCCCGCTCCTTGATTGGCGGCTCAGGATCAGCGGAGTGCGTAACAGGAGGCGTATTCACCACCTAAACCGTGTCATCATGTCAAGATCATCTAATACATGTCACTCTGGACTGAAGTGTACCGGGCAAGGACCCAACCATGTGTGCAGTGGTTGAAAAGCAACACTTCTGTCACATTTTATTTTGGGCGTTAAGTTAAAACATGATATTATAAAACGTCAGAGTTCTGTCGGCGTACGCAACCTGATTTTCTAATCGTGAAAGACAAGAGATAAGAAATCAATAATTTCGACATCAACGCTGGAAACGTGTTGCCACAGCCGGTGTGATTGATGCTATGCTTTCTTTTCTTTCTTTTTTTTCCTCACATTTGCCAAATAGAGTGATTTGAATTTAGATACATTTTGAAGCTGGACACCTCAGATAGCTGCGCTCAGCGTGACACAGCCCACGGTGCCGAGGTCAACACATTTTTAAGGAAACGTTCTCTAAATTGCTGGCGGTTGTTGGAAACACCTGATGCTCTCTGGATTCACAGAGGAGTACAACACCGACTCCCGGCAGAGGCAGAGGGAGAGCTGAAGTCATATCTTTTCCGTAAACACTTTGCATCAGCTTCACAGTTGCATCCGGCGCATTTAAACCTCTTTCATTTTCAAAATAGTTTCCTCAAAGCTGGACTCAAAATGTTGAATTTAACTTTCCCCCACAACCTCCCTCTGAAGAAATGGACGAGTGTGCGGCTGCTTCCCTTTCCGGGAGATAATTCAAATGTGCACAAGTTTTCAAGTTTTCAAAGCCAGAAAATGTCAAAATATTTTACGGTGCCAGCTTCTGAAAGGTGGGAATGTTTGCCGCTTTACTTTGTCTTTCATTATAGTCAATCAAACATCTGTGGGTTGTGGACTGTTGGTCAGACAAAAACAAGACTTCTGAAGACGTCGCTAGGAAATTGCAATGGGCACTTTTCACTGGTTTTCTGATTGGTTATTTTGTCAATTAATCAATTAATCGATTGTGCCACCAATAGTGAAAAGAATTGATAGTTGCAGCACTGCAAAGGCAACACCGTCTCCAAAAAAAAAATGATTCCCATAGAATGAAACTGCACTCTCAGTTACGTTTCATGGGGAAGGTATTTCTGCTGGAATAGGTTCACAGTTTTTACTGATTTAACATCAAGATGGATTGGTTAGTGCTGATGATGATGATGATGATGATGATGATGATGGCCAAAATGACAGTGTATAAATGTCGAGATAATCTTCCTGACAACAGCTATAATAAGTTACATACACTACGCCTACTGCTTTTAATGAGCTTAATATTGTCAAATGTATCAAACAGCAAAATTGAAGGGGGGGGGGGGGGGGGGTGCTGATTTGGTGTGTAGATGGTGAAGCTTAGGGGTGAGACACTGTAACCTCCTGGCGGATTTCTGAACACTTCATTTAAAAACCTCCCTCTCTGCTATCGTTGTTTTAAATGTGAGGCCTTTCCTCTGCCAGCCACTTAAGCGCACTAATCTGCTCAATGGATGAAGGGGCACAACAAGACGGTGGGGGGGGGGGGGGGGCCATACATTGACTCGAGGTCAGTTCTTTTCTGAATATTTTAACTTCTTTATTTATTCAAATTGATTGGCCGGTCTTGAATAGCAAATCTACAAATTTGATTTTTTTTTTTTTTTTTTTTTTTGGCTAAACCGTCCACTTAGGACAGTAATAGCACAGATCAGCTGAACTGAACTGAAACATCCTTTATCCACAAGAGCTAAATATCGCTACGCTGTGACGGAAGTCGCCTCATACAAAGTTGACGTGGGACGGAATGAATCGGCGGCGATTTAAATTCTGAACAGTTGCGTCAAGCTGTGGATTCCAGCAGGCTATTTTTGTCCTCATATCCATGTGTGCTCCTCTGCACGTCAGCAGCTGGGGCAGAATCAGTCAGAACGGTGCCAGTGCTCAACCTCTCAATGCTCTGGGTCAGCATCCTGGAGATGCGCCAGAAACTCCAGCTCCTCAAGACCATATGGGGTCTGTTTCTCTCCTCACCACCTCCAACCTTTCCCCTCCTGCACCCCGCTCCCCTCCAGGGCCGCAAGCTGACCCGTCCTCACGTACATCGTGTCTTCTGAGGAGCAACGGAGGAGAGCCTCTGACTGTTTCTGTTCAAAAGAGATGGATGCCGGATGGCTACTGCTCCACTCTACATTGTATTAAATATATGAAATAGTCACAGTAAAAGATTATCACGAGGAAACGGTTTATTGTCATGTGTAATTAAACTGTGGTTCCATACAAAATAAGCTTGTAGAAACATTATTCTAATGAGTTAAATTAATGATAATTAATCAGGGGGCAGCGTATTTTAGCCACATAAAAGAATCAATATCACTTTAAATGTACGCTATATTTACAATATTCTCACCTCTTCGTCTTAGCCGTCAGACGGCCATTATCAACGGGGAGCTGAAGTGAAGATAAAATATATCGGTGCTGTAAAAGTTAAAGCCACAAAAACGCAAAAACCAGTACAGATAAATTTCACTTTCAGTCCAGTTCTCCGTTGGAAAGATATTCTGAACATACGATACACTAATTGATTTTGTTGGTGGCTAAAACAGGTGTCTCTGCTGTCTCCGTCCACAGCAGAATATCACTCTGCCCCCATGCATAGTCTCCAAAACTAGGGGCGTGTCGACCGCCACCTGCTGCAGGTAAAACACTGACTATGGAGAAGCGCCTCAAAACACGCGAACTATCCCTTTAAAGCCCAGAGGGGGGGGGGGGGGGGGGGGGGGGGGGGGGGGGGGGGGGGAATGTTCCCTCTTGGTTAAAGCATGGCAGACAGGGGCAGCTGCAGGACTGTCCCTGCCAAGGACAGAGAGCTTCCCATGCCTGTTCAATGCCGTAAAATGGGTCATTGAACAGCTAAATGGAGTCATTATGATGAGTTAATTAAAAGAATACCGCTGAAGACTCCCGAACTCGCCTTTTCTCTCGGTTCCGCTGCTTTTTTTTTTGTGTTTGTCTCGGGCCTTTGCTGAAAGGCAGCTGCCTCGGGCCACTTAAACCATCACCCCTTTCACTGGGATGCAAATAGCAAGCCTTAGCGGCTAATTGAATTGCATTATCTATTGTCCTCTCATTTACTGAAAATCTATCCGTTTTGCAGATTTCCATTACCGATTGTTGGAGATTGAATTTTCGCCGGTGCTTTTCATCTGATAACGGCATGTCATACACTCCGATTCACAAGGGATGAGAGCACGGAATTGTTTCATTGGAGCAAGAGGAGTAATGTGAATACTGATTGTGCAGTAATCTGGAGCTCGTCTTGTGCAGATATTAATATGTTCTAGGTGGAGAAATTGCAGCTTTGCATCGTTGCGCGCTGCAGAGACTCGTTAAAGCGGAATTCTAAGAGCGGGAACGAAACATGGAGAAAAGATGAGGAAATCATGTTTCATTTCTACTTCACTTATTGTAGCGAATACAAAACATCCATCTCGCTTTCTCTCTTATTTTAACTTCCAATAAAAATGCATTAAGTTGTGGCCGTGTAGCCTCCCGCAGGCGGTTTGTGCAGCAAGGGGGGGTATGAGGGGGGGGGGGAGTTTGGGGAATGGATGTTTGATTAATTAGTAAAACTAACTTTGGCGAGACCGGACACTGAAACACAGGATTGCATTAGCGTTTGTCTGCTAGATAAGGTTAATGAGGTGGTTCCGATTCTTGAAAAAGAATGAGAGAGAAAAGGAACATTCATGCTGCTGGATTCAAGTCGGAGAACGCAATGCCAAAAGAAGGTTATCCTGTGAAGAAGCGGCTTTTTATCACAAGCCCCATTAAGAACGGCCTCCACGGGTTGGATTGCGTGTTGGCTTAATAAATACCTGCATGTCATATTATAGTGGCACTTGTCAACATAAATAAAAAAAATCCAGTCACAAGTTGCACAAAAAACATCTTGATAGAAAATGACTAAATGAATTGATATCTTTCTCATTGTTTGTTTCCCCCTCAGAGTTGAAAAGGAGGAAATCAGTGAACATCCGCACTGCTGGAGGTCACCAGGGATGCTTTCTCACACCGCAGACTTCAGCCTAGATTCCCGAGGTAAGTGCAGGTATTTCTTTCTCTTGTAGCTTGAGCCAGCTGCAGCTCTGCATGAGCAAACGCCCCCTAAGAGGATCAGAGAGAGAATCCTCCACTAATCCACCGGTCAATACACATAACAAGTACAGCGCCAAAGACAAGTCACTCAAAGGACATGTCATCTGCTCTTTTAATGGGCTAATGCTGGTAGTTTTCATTTAGAACATCGTAGTGGTGGAATTACAATAAAATGTCTACAAATAAATGTGGAGTTTGATTCCCTGTTCTGTTTTCATGTGACCCAGGTCCAACCAGGTCGTTGTGTAACAGACCTGTAATCTGAGGGGGGGGTTGAGATCCTCATCTTCGTGTCAAATGAACTTCTACTCAGTCGATATTCAGTACAAAATAATCGGGAGATCGCCACAATGCTTTCTAGTCGGCGATCCCTAATAATGCTACAATGCAAACACTCCGTGTCTAAATCAGCAGGAGCGGCGCTAGTAACGCTGGCAGCGCTGCAGCTAACAGCTAACGTACAGAGGTTGCATTCAGCGGCATTGAGATCGGCAATCTGTACGGAGTTACTAGTTCTGCATACGGGCAGGAAATATGTCTGTGACCGTTCATATACTTCCCAACATGTGATCCTTTTACATGTAGTTTTAATAATACAGAAGGTTTGTTTTTCTTTTGCTTTGTTCTGTCCTCTTTTCTTTCCACCGACCAACAAACTAGTTATTTCGAGGGCTGACGTGTGTACAGTGACAGGAACAGTTTGTCCACAATGAACATTATACATATATATATATATATATGTATAATATAATATATATATATATATATATACTCATCGAGAGGCCATTCACAAAAGGGACAAAGCGTTAGAGATGTTATCATCACTGGCTCACTTTCTTGGAAAACATTCCCATGACCTGCACAACCTTTCCGTTTCCCTCAGTCACTAGTTCCTCAGCTAGTCTGTGGTGTACATTAGAGCAGATGGGGAGCGCCCTTCAGCTTCATCAAGGAAACATGTCAGCAGAAGCAGAGATTGGTCTAAATGTAACACGTTCCTCTGGTTTATATATCCTAGATGTGTTGGGATCTTGTTGGAAAACAGTTTCTCAGACGGCAGATAATGTATTCAGTGCTTTGTGCGTCATCATCTTAATCAGCTTGCAACAAGACATTAAGTGTGTGAATTCTGCCAGAAAGTCCTTAAATGGATATTGAATTGTCCGCTTTAGAGTCATCACTGACAATAGAAACCCTTGTGATTGTACATTTCATGCTTTTTCCCTTTTTGATTCAACTGGCCGCAGCTATTTATGTCATTTCAATTTAAACTGGAAGTTGAGAGACAATGAGCCTTTTTTTTTTTTTTTTCCTTATTCTTGACAACCATATAAGGAAAGGCATGTTTGGACAGATGTCAAAAATAAAATCCCCCAATTGGACACATCAAATATGTGTTTGAGTGCTGGATCAATTGAAAGACTTTGATTTAATCCGGCCTGCCTTTCAAGCGCAGCCAAAGGGATTTTTCTTACGTCGAACTGTCCAGAATATTCCCGCTACACCGTTTCTTGCGGTATAAATATAAAAACCTCATTATGCATGAGAAGCACAACAAGCCATACGATTTATTGCCATTCTAAAACAAGTTTGGCAACCCATGAAAGAGTTGCAGCTAGGCTCTAGCCGCTGTCATTAAAACTTAAGATCTAGTGCTCCTGCAGCTGCTGAAAGTTAGCGTCTGCGTTAGCGAGTCTGTGAGCCCAGTGGAGAGGGACCACAAAACTCCCAGTTTAATTATTTTATTTTGAAAAAAAAAAAAAAAAAAGGAGTGTCCAGACCAATAATGGGACCCATAATTCCTAGTTCCCCAGCAGAGATATGTGCTTTTACTTCACTGATTTATACAGGGTGTGCTACAGGAGCAAAAGTCCACTGTAAGAAACACCAGCCCTCAAGCAGGAACATGTTCTATTGTCGGGACCTGTTCCTGAGATTTCATCATAACCGCAATCAATGACCCTTAATTACATTATAAATACTTGCAAAATAAGGCGACTTGTTCCGCTTCATTTGTGGGCAAGTTTCAGTCGCAAAAATGTGACCAACAAGTAAAAAAGAAGAATTTTACACACAAAAAAGTTCGGTCCTGCTGTCTGAGACCAGCGGATAATAAAACCATAACGAACCAGTGGAGGCGATAGAGGGGCCGAACACTTTACAAAGTTTTGAAGTCGCTGTGACGAAATATGATTATAAAAATCTAAAAACCTTGGATGATTATATTCTGTTGAATCTTTTAGTAATATATTTCAGTATCATATTTAATTCTGTGGGACAAGGCATGGACATGACTCATGTGAGGGGTCTGAACACTTTTATCGAACATACTATAAGATTCAAAAAATTCAAAGTACGTGAAAACTGGCGAAACTATAAATTCTCTTGAATCACAAGTACGTGTCACAACCATGTTCATGTGATTCGGGGTTTTTTTTGCGTCAGGCCTGATGTTTTAAACAAACACTACTGGAGGCCTCTAGTGCTCCATCATTGATCACTGTGATGATCGTTATCTGGTCCGGGTCACAGCAGCTTCATCCCCATCAAGCTGTCGAGTGCCAGCTCCTCCATCAGCCTGGATCCCTAATTGATGGTACTAGAGAAGAGTTATTTGAATGGATTACCGTAAAGAGCATCATGGATTAGCTTGTGAGAGACATGGATCCCGAGGGAGCCTTAAACTGGTCACATAAAGTGATTATAAAACATCTGTATGGTTGACAATTATTGGGCTCCCTCCTCATCAAAGGAAGTTAACCCCTTCCCGCAGGGTTGCTCGATGCATCGGTACGACTCCGGCTCCGACTCGTCGGCCGCAGCGGCATTAGTTGGCGCAATGATCAATGGCCTCGAGGTGGAAAAAACAACTGGTTGTAAATGAAGCACTGGTTCAGCTGCATCGAGGAGTTAGTGACTAGAACGTCAAGCTGGTAAAACATGGTGACTATATAAAACCAACCTGTCTCTTTAGGCAAGAGCAATGCAACACAGCACATCCTGCATGGCAGCACAATCCATATCTAAAAGGCTAAAAGGTCGCTTTGCACTCTTGATTAACGATTCCGGTGATTACTTTATTACCACGACGTTCCATCAGTATAAAAAGACAATCCGACACCATGTCTCCTCGGCGCTGCTGTTGTGGTTCTGCAGCGGCGGGTTTCCCAGAATCTAACTTATCCGACTTGCCCCGCCCCGGCTGTCGTCAGCCCTAATGCACTGCAATTTTAAGAGATCACTTTATGATGACTTGATGTTCCCTCGGCCCATTAATTATGCAGCGAGAGCGTCATCTACAAGAAATATGGCCGCACTAAGATTAAAGGCTTTGGCCCTGTGGAAGATAAGTGGATCCAAATCAGACGGGAAAATGTCTTTAGTGAATATCCTGTGAATGCTCAAGTCCCTCACCCTTGTGTTTTGTTTATATTCTCTTTACCTCCCCAATGTTGTGTGAATAGATGTATATTCCATTTGTTCACCTAAAGGTCCTTCACAGGGTCCAGTATATGTCCTTCACAGTGAGGTTACTTATTCTTTTGGTCTTATTCTGACAAATTTAGATCATCAACAGCAATCACAGACTGAGCACATCCATTGCATTTCTAAAATTAGGTAAAAAGTCATGAGGTATCAAGGTAATAAAACAATATTAAGTATGTTTTAGAGCTCCTAAAGTGGGTCTTGGCGCTCCAGGAACCCCTATGGAACAATAAGGTTATGTAAAAAAAACTATTATTGCCCACAATGCATCTGTACTACAAATGCTTGTAAACAAAGCCGAAAGGAGACTCCGGTGATGATCTTACGGAACCCACATGAACCCATACAGCAAATCACGCGGGGCTAGCTCTTATGATGATGTCATCGAATCCCACGTTGTGTTAATATAGACGTGCAGCCAGGCTGTGCCTAAGCAAGGAGAGAGGCAATCATGGAGAAAACGAACAAAAGTGACGACAGGCCACGCACTTCCCGACAGACAGCTGTCAGCCATTCATTACGGAGCGACTCCCTAATGATTCTTCTTCCACATCACTGATGGCGCTGCGCCACCGTCCCCTTCATGACAGGGGACTCGTCTCAAACCGTGACACCTCAGTTCTTCCCTCTCATTACACGCCATTCATTCAGTCGGAGCTCCGAAGACAGAAGCCTCTCGCCCGTAAGGTAGAATTTTAAAGGAACGCTATACAACGAAGGGAAACTCCCCGGTTAGAGCACGTGTTGTTCTAAACGCGGACTTTAGGCATGTTCCTTGAGTGAGACAGGAGGAGATAATTGAGGCTTGGGCTTATCGCCCACAGAGAAGGATTAAAAACCTGAGGGCACGCACCTTTAAAGAAGGATCTCTGGCCATCTGCTTCTGTTTCTCCCTCTCAAACCCCGCACTTCATTTCTGTCGTGTCTCTTTAACACCTACCTTTCAACTTCTTTTGTTAGACGTTATCCAATATGCTTATTTTTAAGCCTATTAAACTCGTACGAGAGTTCACGTAGAAGAATGAACTATATGCTGGTGAACAATGTGTTTGAATACATTTGATGAGCCTAAGTAAATGTAATGTGACTCACTGTTTATAATAAGGAGCTGGAAAGTGACGTCTCAGGGACGGAAGCTTCTTCTGGCGCTTTTGAATCTTGCTTAATGATTTTCTTTAGAAGTTTTCTTTGGTCTGAAAGATAACAAGCTTGCAGGAGACGAGACGCTCCAATGAGAATCATTTTGTCACAGTAGCGTTTGATAAACCTTTTACAGGTTTTACTACCTTTAAATCTCACCCATCACTGTTTTAATGACAACAGTGACTTCCTGTTATTTCTATTTAACAGGAAGTGACCTCACCATTTCAGGATGATTCATGTGTTGTTGTTTTTTTTTTAAGTCGCCACTGTGCTTCGTCATTCCCGTATCCTTTTCAAAAGACAGCACTACAGCTGAAAGTTGCGCCTCAAATGGATTATAGATTAGTATCAGTGTCTGTCCTACTTGGGCGGTAATGTGTCCGGAGTGTGGAGCAGAGAATCCCTCATCCAGTGTGGAAATGAAAACCTATTGAGGGTGTAATAAATCTATGTCAAAAACAGCACATTAGTGATGTTGAGTGATGTGAGTAAATCAGTCAATATGTTTCATTTATCCATGTCACAGACATCATTTGTCTCCCAACTGTTTGCGATCAAGATCCATGTGTATCCAGGTTTGCTGTGCAGCTGCTGCTCTTACTTATTAATTCACCTTCAAGCAAGCAGGAGGGAATGAAGCAATTAAATCGACAGATGTACTTGTTGTAACACGCTGACAAAGTTTACATCGCAGCGAGTTGGAAGTCTGGTGCATCTCATACAGGAGGTTTCCTCGGTAGCTGCAGCATTGGACGAGTTGGGAGTGAGACTGGGTTGTGTGTCCATATTTCTCAACCATGACATACATGCATGTTAGTGCAAACAGTACACTAGAGGTGAACGTCTGCAGTTGCACGGGGCGTACGTGGAAATATCGTAGGATAATTACTCTTATGGAAATACAAATAAAAACATAATGAGTCAGCTGTAACACCTGAACGATATGCGTTTAACAGTTAGCTAAAAGTAATGCAAGTACTAAGCTAAGATAGACGGATAATCGTAGTAGATACATGGTTAAAATAGATAGCTGAAAGTAATGGATGAACAGGTAAAATGATAACTAATCGTATTAGATAAATGGTTATAATATGTAGCTAAAATGAATGGATGAACAGCTGAAATAGACAGCTAAACATAATGGATAAACAGCGTCCTCTTTCAAACTTTGGAACTTTTACAGAACCATCTATTGATCAGCGAGGTAAAGTCCTGATCTGAATCCGATCTGTGTGTCCTGACTGAAAGCAGAAGGAGCGCTTTCATGGCTGAAATGATTAATGACGTCACATAAGGCGTCCGTCCACTACGCAATACATCTCGTCATCTGACCTTTCTGCTTTGTTGTAGAATGATAATTGCCTCTGCCTCATCTCCTTAGCGGGTTATGGCACAGATGACATTTATTGACTAGACGCCCTCGTAGAAGTATTCTGCAAGAAGTGTGCAAAAAAAGGGCGATGTTGTCGAGGAGCGTCTGTGGAACACGGGCAGCTGTTT
>NW_027176978.1:353145-445645 GCF_023349555.1 Cebidichthys violaceus | reverse complement strand
GCGGCGGAGACCGGGTCAGAAGAACTCAATCTCTGCCGTGCGATATTTGCAATAAAAAGGTCAGAGACATGGGAAACAACATCAAGGCGCCGTTTTTTTGTTTTTTTTTTCTTTAAGAGATCCTTTGCCTTGCCAGATATTCTGCAGAGCTGTATTATTTTTTTCTTTTTTTTTCATATTCATTTCATGGAACATTTGATTTGGAGCCTCTTTCCTCCCGGAGGCTTTGAGAGTGTTCTTTTCTTCAATGCTCCTCTGCCGCTGCTCTTTTGTCGCCACGAAGGTGGGTTTTTGTAATGGCAGCCTTTGGCATTCTGTTGCAGTGTCCTCCACCACAGCATTTATTTCTCCTCTTTATCTCCCTTGACAAGCTGACCAGTGCTTGCACTTAATCATCATCTCAGCCCCATTGATGATGATTTGTTGGCATTGTGCGAGCCAAGGAGCATCGGTATTAAAAAAAAAACGTTTTCTGTGCACCTTCACGTGCGTTTTTTTTTTTTTAAAAAAAAGCGCCGTCTATTATGCGCCGTTGAATGAAAGTTGCAGTGAGCTGTAGTTTTTACGGGAGTGAAAATGTCACACTGGCGCTAGGATCTTCACGCTGTCTGCCACTGAACAAATAGATCAGCGTATATTCAACACATGCAGCACATAGCAAAGCAGCTTGCTGTATTACACATTCAGTCACCACATTTGGTAAGGAGTGGGATTTGGAAGGCAGAAATAGTGAATTGGCAATGAAGACGTACCAGTTTCTCCAATCTCCAGTAAATGTGTGGAATATAAATCACAAATAGGCTGAACTATGAGCTAAAGATTCACATGTAAGCTCACCCTGTAGGCCGGCTTAAGTCTATGTGAAACATGCGTCAGATTACACTATCAACGTTTCAATTATCAGTTTATCAGCGTACGGCACAGTGTTTACTGTTGGAGGGCGATTCAGCTGTTATTTCCCCAACAGCAGATTCATCATCATTCTGTTATTAGTTGTATATTATTCTGATAAAAGTCTGCATGTAGCAGGCAGTTCCTACATACTGTAGGTTTTTGTCACCGTGTGTTTTTGGGGTCTGTTTGAGGAATAATAAAATGCGGAGGCCGCAGGGATTTGTTATTGGGTGGTCCAGTTGGCCCAGTGGTTAGGAGTGTGGCTTCACTGCAAGAAGATCCGGGGAGTGAACTCTAATGAGGCGAACGGGAGAAACTCAAAACACACACACCGAGCCCGGCTCAGGATCTAGTTAGAAGCTACAAACAAAAGAGGTCAAAATAGGGATTGTGTTTCAGCGCAGACACTTTGAAAACTCAAAATCTTACCAAGTGTATTTGTCTAATTACTAGCCAAAATGTCCCATAACGCTAAATATAAGACACAATCACCCGACAAGTAAAATGTCAGTTGTATCCTCGACTTGCTGTATGATGAGGAAAAGCACGACACTCGTGTGATTTTAATGTGATAAACTAAACTCAGAAAAAGGTCAAATGACAGCGGGAATGGCCTTTAGGTCTTCAATGGCAGGTGGGGTGGGGGGTTTTCAACATGAAGTATATTCTCTCTGCCATAAACTGTCACATTCATTTTATTCCAACGGTGATTATCCCTGTTTGTGAGGAGCCACGTTCTCTAAAAAAGCACCCTGAGTCCCCCCCCAACAAGGCAACTAATAGATTACTACTCATTTCAATATGTATGGGTTGATGAGCTCATTTCCAGCCCATTTTAACTCTTGTTGATTACAAATTACTTGTTAATGCTATAGTCAATACTAATCTTAAATATTCCTGAGGTTGCCCAACAGTAATCTCCGTGTAACTAACTTAATCAACTTCTAAAATTGTGTTCTCTTTGATCTACTTCATGAATTTCAGTACAAACATCCTCTTGCAAAAAAAAAAATCAATTCGGCAAATTGCTTCAAAAGACACATTATTATTGGTGATTGCAGTCTTTCAAGCATTACCGGCATACCTGAGCAGCAGGCAGCAAAACATGGGTTTGTTTTTTTTTTTGTTCATTGCCGTGTCAGTAGCGGTACCCTTGGACAATTATATGCAGTAATGAAGGCTGTAATAATGACTGATTTGGTGATATAATAGAGTAAGGCCGTGCTCTGAATCCGTCCACTGAAAGAAGTCTCTACACTCGGAAGCAACACTGAGTAACCTGAAAAAAAGGAAATAGCACAGACATGCTTTTACAAAATAAAAGCTGAACACATAAGCAACAAACACACCCAAGTTAGTCTGATACACTTCAGGTTTGTTTTTTGGCTAATATTTGGTAACTTTTGATAAATATTCATGTGCAACTGACATTAAAGAGTCAGTTTTGCAGCCTTTGTGACTCGTCTCTACTTCAATGACATATGCTGTACTTTGTATTTGAGAAGCAAGATTAACAAGAAGTGTCAAAAGAAGAAAATATTATTTGGGAGATTTTTCGTTTTGTCTTCTTTGTTCTCTTTCTTGCTCCCATTTTTACAACCGTGGCTCATCTCCCTTTGCAAAAAGAACCTGATTTAATTTCAGGATGATCCAAGAATCACACCTTGCGCTCAATTTCCCTCTAGAATCGGTGCTCGGAAGGATTTTAGGGTTTTCGGAGGAAAATCCTAAATACTTTGATCCGGAGCGTCATTTCATGTGGTGTTGTGTAATTGAATTAATGCAGCTTCTTAACATTGGCCAGCCTCAGTTGCGTCTGACAGTCCTGGGGTTAATGGTGTGAAAACAGGGGCTCTGCTTTCCCCAACCTGTCAAGTGGTAATTGGCCAACGGCTTCCTTAAATTGCAGTCTGCCACAGGGACCGCGAAAGCGTCTTAAATTGTGGACAGAATAATTGGTGGGGCAAGAACAAGGAGGGCATGCAGTAAACATGGGCTTTCAATGCAACCCTTCAATACCAACAAATGCAATAAAGGTACATTTCTTATCCTGATTTTTCTCCTGACATGTAATTAATGTCAACGATGTGTTCTTGTCTTTTGCAGGTCATTCCTCCGTGCACATGAGAGAGACACAGATAGGAAGACAGTGGCAGAAACAATAAGATGAGACCATTTAATGATGGTAACCTCTAAGGAGAAAAGCACAAGCCAACCTGAGGCGGTTTTCACTGCAGGCAAACCTCAATGAAGGGCTGATTCTCAACATCTTTCTGATTGGTACATGGGGACAATACCATCCATCAATGAGGAGGAGACAAATAAAAGGATTGTTTCTGGCTCGGAGAACAGCTGAACGTCCCGCTGACATTCCAACAGGATCTCAGCTGCACTGAAACACACACACAGCGGTATCACCCTCCTCTCGGTTTTTTTTTTTTTTTTTTTTTGGGCCCTGCACATGACTCTCAGAGAAGCACCCATGGCCTGCAGCTTAGGCGTGGTGATGAGTGCCTTGTTTTGGTCTGTAGCCATTGTGTATTTGACTCATATCGGCAAAGTCAGCGGAGACTGCTGGTTGATTGAGGGGGAAAAGGGCTTTGTATGGCTTGCGATTTGTAGCCAAAACCAACCACCTTATGAGGCCATCCCACAGCATATCAACAGCACCATTGTGGACCTTCGTCTGAATGAAAACAAAATCAAAAGCATCCATTATTCTGCGCTTAGTCGCTTTGCCAACTTGACCTACCTGAACCTGACGAAGAATGAAATCTCCTACATAGAGGATGGGGCCTTTTCTGCTCAGTTCAACTTACAAGTCCTTCAAATGGGCTTCAACAAGTTGCGGAACCTGACAGAGGGGATCCTCAGGGGTTTAGGAAAGCTGCAGTACCTCTACCTCCAGGCAAACCTGATTGAGACTGTGACACCCAATGCCTTTTGGGAATGCCCCAACATAGAGAACATTGACCTCTCCATGAACCGAATCCAGCAGTTAGACGGGTCCACGTTTACCAGTTTGACGAAGCTGACCACCTGCGAGCTGTACACCAACCCCTTCAACTGCTCGTGTGAACTACTCGGTTTCGTCAAATGGCTCTCAGTTTTCCCGAACAGGACGAATGAGCGGATGGTCTGCGACTCCCCACCCGGCGTCTCCGGTTATAGCTTACTGAGCCAGAATCCGAACAATCCCACGTTTCGAAATGCGCTTCACATGCTCACCACCGTGTGTACCGATGATTACGTGACACCATTTATTCCTCTGCCCACTGAGCCCACGACACCCCCACCGGACTTGACACTCTGTGGGATGGAAGATTGTCCCTCGGGCACAGAACCAGAAGACATCACCATCAGCACCTACAACGACGTGGAAGTAAACCCTCTGATGAAACTGAAGCAAGTAACGAACACGGGTGCGACCATCATGGTTCAGATTCCTCACCCCTTCAAGAAGATGTACATCCTGGTTCTGTACAACAACAGCTTCTTCACCGATATCCAAAACCTGAAAGCTAACAAAGAGGACATTGAACTAAAAAACCTTAAACCCCACACTAACTACACGTACTGCGTCGCTTCGATACGCAACTCCCTTAGACACAACCACACCTGTCTGACAATCACGACTGGCACTTTGAATGGAAAGGTTAGAGTTGTAAACAATGCAACTGCTACTCACTACATCATGACAATTTTGGGCTGCCTCTTCAGCATGGTCATTTTCCTGGGCGTGGTCTACTATTGCTTGCGTAGGAAGCGTCAGCAAGATGAAAAGCACAAAAAAGCAGGTAGCCTGAAGAAAAACATAATAGAGCTCAAATACGGACAAGAGCTGGAGGGGGCGACTATTTCTCGAATGTCGCAGAAGCAGCTGTTGGCCGGGGAGAGCATGGCACGCATGCCGTACTTGCCGTCTGCGGCTGAAATGGAGCAGTACAAATTTCAAGAGATGAGTGATACTCCTAAAATGATGAAAGGAAATTACATGGAGGTGCGAAGCGTGGACCACCATGAACGCAGGGAGTGTGACATGGGAATGGCTGGGAATAGCCAGGGGTCGGTGGCGGAGATTTCCACCATTGCAAAGGAGGTGGATAAAGTCAATCAGATCATTAACAACTGTATAGACGCTCTTAAGTCAGAATCCACCTCTTTTCAAGGGAAATCTGGGGCGGTGTCCACCGCAGAGCCCCAGCTCGTACTGATATCAGAACACCCGCAGAGTAAATCCGGCCTCCTGTCCCCAGTGTACACGGACAGCTATCACCACTCTCTGCAGAGGCATCGGACCTCTGACGTCTCGCCAAAGAGGCCCAGCACTGCCACGGGAGGGCCCATGCGAAGCCCCAGGCCTTATCGCTCCGAATCAAAGTACATAGAGAAAAACTCCCCAAAAGGAGAGACCCTCCTCACCGTAACGCCCGCCGCCGCCATCCTGAGGGCCGAGGCAGAGAAGATCCGCCAGTACGGCGACCACCGGCACTCGTACCCCGACGCTCACATAGAGGAGCTCGAAGGACCCGACGGCCACAAATCCATGTTGGAGCCTCTCACTCACTCCCGCTCCAGAGACTTAGCTTATTCCCAGCTGTCATCGCATTATCACAATCTAAGCTACTCCTCCAGTCCCGAATACTACTGCAAACCCTCACACAGCATCTGGGAGCGATTCAAACTGCACCGGAAACGGCACAAAGACGAGGAGTACATGGCTGCGGGCCACGCTCTGCGGAAGAAAGTCCAGTTTGCAAAGGATGAGGACCTGCATGATATTTTAGACTACTGGAAAGGTGTATCATCCCAACAGAAATCATAACCTCTTTAGGTGTTTTTAAAATGGACCACACATTGCAGAGATGACACAAGAACCTCATCTGGACAATTGAATCAATGGATACTTCCATATTATAATCAACTACTCGCTCTCGTGCATCACATTCTCTTTTGAGTGTGAGGGGAAATGGGTTAAAGAGTGTTTCAATTTGTCATATTATGTGAAGCATTCATCGGGAAAACTTTTATCGATTGAAGAGAAAATATCTTGCAAATTAATAATATATATATGTTACAATGGATTATAGGTTTTTGGGTATCGCATGGCCAAGTCCTGTGACAGTGGATTTGCTGTTGTGTAATATGAAACTACTGTATGAAGATATGTCGACTGAAACCTCAACAGTTTTTGAGGAATTATTTGGACCCTTCATTGAAAAAGAACTTTTTTTTTTTTTTTTTTTTGTTCTTCCCTCCCTATATATTTAATTCAACAAAAACTATGTACAGATATGGGTATCTATATTTGCAATGTTTGCTGTGTAAATGGATAAGTATTAGTGGATGAATCAGGTTTATCAAATGAAGCGCTGTTCATTTAGAATAACTTGTTGCTGAAGAACAGACACTTTAAACCTTTTGTCATTTTAACCATCACCGCCTGTTTTTTGTATTCTTTTCTTTTCTTTTTTTTTTAAAAAAGCTTTTACATGCATTTAAAAGATCCAGACGGGTTCAGTTTTAACGTCCCCCTTTTTTTTTTTCCACACAACGCAGTGTTCACTGCATGGAATCTGATAGACTTCATGCAGACAAGATGCAGTATATTCCATGCTGTAATGAAAGTCTCAATCGTCAGTTTCTTGAACCATCATTTGTATCTTTAGTAGAAAAAGCTGAAATGTTTACAATATTTCTGCGCGGTCTGGGAATCGTAAGAACATACAGCCACAGGTCCATGTTTCTTTCCTTTTATTTTATTTTTTCTATTGTATCAGTTACTGAAAACATTGGGAAACAATAATATCCACATACAGGATATGGTATTGAACGCCTATATTAATCGCTAACATTTCAAAGGGTGGGCAGCTGTTCTTTGTCACCTGTTGTTTAGGTAGAGGCCGCTGCTCTTCCCTGCAGGAGAGCCCGATGGATGAATGTAACAGATACATATTCTGATCTGTCTATGGCAGCTTTCATGTAAAAAAAAAATATATATATATATATTTATTTCATGCTATTAACAAATGTGTTTTTTTTTCCTTTGCTTCGATATTTTCTTCCAGTGTATTAAATTGCATAATGTCTGATCCCATTAATGCAGGAAAGTAGTTTGTTCTCCGGATGGGCCTTGTTGCTTGCTGAGAGGTTTTGTTTTATTCTTAAACTGCTAGGCTGTTAAATCTTTTTGTATATTATGAAAGCTACGTACCAGACGAATATCAACGTGCTAGAGTAAAATTTGAGAATGTGAAACTGAATCCTCTGACTTACTGGCTGTGAATTTGTATATCATGACATTTTTATTTTAGTAAATATTAATGCTTTTTTTTTTTTTCCCCTTTGTAAGGTGTTTATGTAACTTATTCCAAAACAGGCTCATGATGACTCACTTCACATTCATGGACGATACATACATTTTGTATTTGAACTCTCCCACTCATCTGAAGAATTGTGATGAAGTAACTGTAAATGTATTGTCAAGGCAGGACGGGGGTTTATTCAAAAACAGCTCTTTGAGGTTAAACAGTGAACATCAGAGATTAAACACTTCAATAGACATGAATGAAAAGCAGGACAGACAAACTCCATGTTCTGTGTATCGCGGCGATGGCACAGTTGACTTGAGGGACTTCATTTATCCGGTGACATATTTTCTTTTCAGCTCTTTATTCTCCCTTTAGCCACTGAGTATGTAAGTATAACTGCAGGCATGAGTTAGCTCTTTTTGTATTTTTTCTGTCACAATGCTTGCGTCCATTTCATGTGAAGCGCGTCGTGACGCTGCTTTTACTCATTGATGTGAAATGAAGCATTCATGAGCCTGATGCGCATGTGTTACGTAAGCACCTTCTAAAGTGTTAACTTGGTTGTCTGACTTAATATTTCAACCGCCTTAAGATTTTGGGATATGTGTATAAGTGTAAAATTTCCTTTTGTTTCATTTCAATGTTGATATTGTTGACAAGTCTCCATTTGTTGTTATTTTTATAAAAGCATTTCAGTATCCTCTGAGAGCTGTCAGGTTTCTAGTTCATTTAGCGATTTAGCGACATGTTTTTTATACTGCATATTGTAGCACTTCTGTGTCTAATAAGAGTGTTGATAAAAAACCTTTAGAAAGATCAACAGTTGTTGTTCAAGTGCATCAAAACAAACAAGAGCACAAAAATGTGGGTTTTTTTATTTTATTTCTTAATACTATGTTATCTGCTTTCAGACAAAGTACTGTGAAATAAAGTTAAGGGTGCACATACAATACACGCCAGCATCGTTATTATGACTTCAAGGCTGCTAACCACTGGCTGCCAGGAGACGATGCGCCGCCGTTCTACCCGGAATGAAAATGACCACCTGCTCCGCGGCATGAACGACGCTCAACGCCTTTTTTTTTTATTATTATTCCTCCACTCTGCTATTCATGAGCCGGGACTATTTTTAGCCCTACCGCCGTTTTATTGAGAGTTTAGGGGGAGAAAAAAATGACAATAGTAGTTTTTCCACAATCTTAGATAAGATGTGTGACGAAGATACATACTAAGAAATAATTTTACAATTTAAAAAAAAATATAACTTGTCAGTGCTAATCGAGGCAGTGTTTCAAAATGACCTCAGACCTCGTCTGCACCGCCTGCCTTCTGTTGGGTACATGTTGACCTCTGGAATGCATATAAAAGCACAAATGTATTGCAAGTTTACTTAATATTTAATGATGCATTGCATTTGTTAGCAACTTGCTCTTAACACATACAGCAAAAATAATTATTCATGTTTGCAGTCATGAGATAAAGGTAGGGAGAAAGCTTTCTGTTGTCAGGTAATGGACAGATATGAAATTTGATAAATAAACACAACGTTGACCAATAATCATTATCAAGCTGCTCCGCTGGGGCAGCGTCACACGAAGCAAACAAAAATCCGGCTAATGACAACAGCTGTGCTGTGTGATCAACTATATTGCCATTTAAAATGAGTGATGACAGGGACAATGACAGACGACAACAGGTACAGCCACTAAACATCTGATACCACAGCTACACACACACACACACACACACACACACACACACACACACACACAATGTAGGTGCTGAAAAACAGATTGTATTCTTTTGAGATGGTTCCAGTTGACATTGAAACCATGACTGAGCCAAAAGCACAACCAGAACATGACACAAGCTACCATGAGGAACTTCAATTTTATGGTGATTTGGGCGGTCCCTGTGGACAAAAGCGGTAGTGTTCCCGAGCACCAGAGTCCTTTTGAAAAACCTTTGATTTTACTGCAGCAGGGTCTGACAGGCTACCCCGCGCAGTCCTGGTTCTGGTTCCCCCGGTGCCTCCCATCCCTCCATTGGGCAAAAGAATTTGGCCTGAGTCTTCCGCCGCATGGTGTTGCCGTTGGCTCCCAGAGGTGGCGCTCTCTACTGGCCGAAGGATACGCTGCTGCTGTCCCCAATGGAGTCCGAGGTGTGAAGGAGTTTCTGGTAAACTTGAATGATTTCATTGGATCTTGCCGGAACTGGGGCTCCAGTGGCTCCAGTGACAAACCACACAGAAATAGCCAATCCTTCCGCTGGTCTCGTTAACTTATAATTAGGTCATATAGAGGCATCAGTATTAAATTCAAACTGTTTCACAACCAGCTAAAAGTTCCTGACAGTAACTTTAAGCAGTATTATGTAATATTGTAATACTTTGTATTCAAGTATGATTAGTCAAACACCTCCATTAGTTTAGGAGAAACCCGCCCCTTGACACAGCAAAACCTGTTCAGACCTGCGCTGCCATTTTTCTTCATTAATGCGCAAATTTATGCAGCAAAGGTGCTCAATAATCTAAATCAAATCTACACTATGGATTCCACCTTTGACTTGAGTATGAACTTTGACTTGTTCTTGAGTAATTAAACCCCATTTCCTGCTACACACATGGATTCTTTTCACCCCCTCATCTGACTCAAAGATTAGTTTTAATACAATACAATAATACAACATCAGGTGAGCTGGAGATCTCCCCCAAAAAAAAACCCCATCACATCATCCTCTCCTCTAAACCAGCCTGCCACTTACATTTCGATGCAGACTCTTCAACCAGCAGACATGTTTTCCTGTGATTAAGGTACTAATGACTTTAAGTACTGAACAAATGGATTGAGAGCTCTTCCAAAAACAGACAACGCGCTGCAGCTTGGTGGTGACATTTCCAGCGTGTACTGAACACATGAAGAGTAAATGTCAGGTAACGTAGTATCGAAGTGTCTTTCCTTGCCATTCTACAGCCATCACACATGGAGGAAGGCAGCGAGCGGAGACATGCATTATGTCTCCGCTCGCTGTCTCAATAGGCCAGGACAAAATGGAGCTGCATGTTGCAGGAGCTCCGCCAGTCATGAATACACAATTACAACTATGACAGAAGGTAAAAAGCTTCTTTTCAAACCTTTTTTTTTTTTTTTTTTTTTGGAAAGTCTAGGCTCATTCAGAGAGTGAAAATTCCAATATTAAAGCCGTCTGTGTGCTTCCTGGTCCTATTTTTTTTTTGCTTTCTTGAAGCATAATATGAGGAGTAAATACCTGCAGGGCTTCCTGATTATAGAGGCAAGTAAACAAGCCGAGGTTGATGTCCACACTGCCTCCAAAATTACGGCAGCGGGTCAATGCTGTGTTTTTGAATGTATTTTTACAACCGTCTCACTTAGTTCACTTCTGTCCTCATCAAACCACAGTCCATTCTAATTCTACTGATAAACAACAGTTCATTACCTGGAGCTAAAAGGAGTCTTTCCTTTCTAAAAACAAATGCAATGAAATTGAACAACAAAGCAATAACCATACTGCTTTACTCGGCCATCGATAGCTTGTTTACAGCGCTGCTTTTGCTGCCTTTCTATTGCAATTTGCTTGTTTGGCTTCCCTCGGGGGAAATGAAGGGGGGAGACTGTGGAAGGCGTGGACTTTGATTTGTTGTTGGTATTCACATCACTGAGCAACAGAGGTTAGCATTAAGGCCCAAATTACACACGGACTCGACTCGTAACTCCTCGCTCACTTTGTATGGCGGGAGCAGAGCTGGGTCGACCTCGAGGAGAGGAAAGCTCTACAGCTGCACACAAATTAGAAGTTTCAATGTTGATTGTGCCAGTTCATAATTAAAATTAAATTATTAACGAAGGTTCAGAGCATATCTACCAATGAGGCCCAATCCCAATGTCCGCATTAACGGACTCACCAACTTTGAGGTACTTTCCAGTATTTTGAGCCCTTTATGCACACTATCCATGAGTCTGCATTTCTGCAGACTTGCCTGAGAAAATTACCCACAATTCATAGCGTTGATACCAGGAGAAGCACAGAGGTTTGCAGATGGGTGTTCAGTCTGGCATATTCAATTCACACAGAAACATTCATGATTTCAGATTCATTAAAACGTGAAATCAGAGGAATGTAAGCAGAGACTATGACACACCTGGTTTGTTCATCAACCATTTTTTTGCTTACTGAAGCAATTTTGACAAAAAAACTGCCTCAGACAATTAAATTTACCAGGTGACGTCAGTTAAGTTCCTGAGTTTAAGGCCTGGGGGGGGGCGGCGTTGCCTCCACACGGCTCTCAACATGGCTACGGCAAAAAAAAAAATGGCAACGGTGCTAACAGACGTAAAAGTGTCACCTCGACAGAAAAACAATGGATCAAAAAAAGTACCGTCGATGGAACGCGCACTACTTTCTCTTAACGATCCCACAATGCAATGCGTCACATTTTATAGATGCAAATGTTGCCCTCCCGTCAGTGGATGGCGGGCGCACCAAAGAACGGCAGCAGACACCTTGAATATAGTTCAAACAAATGTTTTATTGAGGGTGTCTGTTTTCTACGTTACTCTTCGCTTGCTGTTCTTCTTCTGCGAAACTTTGCACATGTACAAACTAGACAACAATACTAAAATAACCATGCGGTCATATTCGCCAACGGGTTAGCTTGTTAGGCTAATGCTAATAACGGCCCTATCAACAGTATTCTATCAAACGACTTACAATCGAACACTCGTCTTAGCTAACAAGCGTAACAGTTGCTCTAAACAATGTGTGCCTTTAAAATTCAAAATCTCACCTTGAATATAGTTCAAACAAATGTTTTATTGAGGGTGTCCGTTTTCTACGTTACTCTTCGCTTGCTGTTCTTCTTCTGCGAAACTTTGCAAGGAAGCGTGAATACCATGCACAGACAACCCCCCTAGTGGTGAGCTGGCGACACCTGCTGGCCGTTTTAACTATAACACACATTACAATAATCTACAATTAGTTAATCAAAAATCCATTTATCTCACACAAAAATTACCGTTTTAGACTCTGTGATGGTTAGTAAGTGTCCGAAATCTCAATTGACTGCTTCTACTTAACAGTGGAGCACAGTGGTGACTTGAGCGAATGCTAACACTAGCATTAGTTTAGCGTGTGAACATGCTAACATGTTAATTAGCAGTAAGTATAGTAGCCTGCTTTAGAGCAGGATCAGTCTTTGAACTTGGAAATCCATCCAAATCCATAATTATTTTTTAAAACAATACCAGACTTGTAGTCCTAAAGCCTTAGTCTTTAGCCTCAGTCAGCACACATCATGACGTTATGAAGAGGGATAACCTGTTATGAAGCATCAACAGATCTGACCGTCACACAACGCTAATGAAGAAGTGTGCTGAGCGTCACAGCTGAAGAAGATTCATAAACGCTCTCCATCGAATAGCCTCCCGAGTGTTTATCGTGAAGGGAATAAGGAATGCCAGAACCGGTGAGTGATTCAGACGCGGCGCTCCAACGTGTCTCAGTTCAGAAAGCAGTGCGCTTACTGATCACAGAACTGGGACTTCGCCCAAAGGCTTTATGTTGATCCTGAACTAACAAATATTTTGAGGGGACACAGCGTAACAGCAAGATAATAATGAAAAAAAAAAAGATCAACCTAATCCTCCAACACATTCTTTTATGAGGGTTTTCTTCCCTGAGAGAGTGACATTGTGAAAAGACCATTTCCATAATCGAGATGGAATACAAGCGACAAATATTACTTTTGTTTCATGACATTAAAAAAAAAGCCTTCCCTGTGAGAAAGATTGCTTTTTGCACACAAACACACCTGCCCATCATCTCCTCCGACTGAGACCCTCCATCCCTGGACATGGCACACGGAGTGCATTAATCAGCTGCCAGCACAGCATGACTAAAGCTCTGAGTTTAAAGTATTTGAGGAGAAGAAACACCAGAAGTTTTTCCTGCTCTTGTCGCATTAGATACGGGTGATCAGCCGTGAAGAACGGAGGGACCTACAGTCGGCTGGGGAAAAAAAAATAAAAAATGAGATCTGCTCGCGGATCAAAGCTCAAACAGCTGATGTAATTAACAGATCGCACTCCTAGAAAGCTGCTTTGAAGGGTGATCAAATAAGATAATAAGTTCATCACGGACAGTGACCAAAACATGCCTTGCAAATGAATTCTGAAAATGTGTTTGAATAAGAGATATGAGCCACATTTCATATTCAATATGATTAATTCATCGATTATTAATATAGTAATGTCATATAGGATTTCTATATGCGAAATGTGTGATGTGCTGTGGGGGGGGAGACCCCCAAGAAAGAGCATTATGAATGAATCTTTCATGTTTTTATACCACGAGGTGTCGAAGCCTGTGATCGACGAGCACCTTCACGTTGATGAGGCTGAAACTCCTCGCTCTTGTTAGGGCAGATTTATTGCTGATGGATTATTCCCGACGAGCACAGAGAGACCCAGGACTCCACTCATTAATGCGCAGCGGAGACGAGAGCTCGAGCGATCGCCGGGCAGAACAAGTGAACGATCCCTTCAAATGAGCCCAGGTCACAGGGACCAGCAGTCAACAGCACACCGGCAGCAAGGAGAGGAGGAGCCGCTGAGCACCGTCACATGTCGGAGCAGGAGAGACCCAACGGCTCATTACGATATGAAAGTCGAGGAAATCAAAAGGAGTCTTCACACACTGGGAAATGTGAGACGTGTGCCCACACGGGTCACATGACTTTTATTCCCAGAACTTTTGCTTCTGGCGATAATGAGCCTGCCTGTCTCTTCCCCTCATCTTTGGGTCCTGTTCTTCTTTTTCTTTTTTTTTTCTTCCTGCCAAACAAAGACTCCTCTGATCATAGCGGAGCACAAATGAGAGGAGGCTGAGCAAAAAAAAAAAAAAAAAAATCAATGGTCCCATTCTTGTGGAAGATAAAATGCTTTTAGGCTTTAATTATTTCCTCCTTGTAGCTTTATGAATTTGCTTACCACTCAATTCAGAGATGAGGACTCCCTTGAACACACTTACAAAAGGCTGGGTCAGTTCATTTCCTTTCACCACATTAACGGAGCATGTTGATAATTTCCCTGGTATTAAAGAGTGGAACATTATTTTTCTTTTCTTTTGCAGATAAACAACTCGCCACTGAGAAGCTTGAACAAAACATTATTAAAACCAGTGAGGAAAAAATGTGACTTAAAACTCAAAAAGTCAAACAAAAACAGGCAGGTTTTAAGTATTGTGATCGTATAAACGGTGAGTGAATGTTGTAATGGGTTCTAATGTAACCCCCCCTATAGACCGCGGGTGACCGTGGCTAAGTGGAGAGCAGGGTCGGCGGTTCCATCCCCGGCTCCTGCTCAACTAGTCTTGTGTCAATGTGTCCTTGAGCAAGACACTTAACCCCAAAATGTCTCCCGTAGCTGCGTCTACGATGTGTAGATAGATACTGAATTGTAAGTCGCTTTGGATAAAAGCGTCTGTTAAATGACTGTAATGTAATGTAATGTAATGTAATGTAAGTGTATCAGACGTGATTTTCACTTCCACGTCCCACAAACAACAGACACTCTTGTCATTGTAATCTATACAGACGTCTGCAGCGGCTCTGTAACCGTGACTTACAGCGTTTATTTAGGCTTGGAGTCTGACTGAACAACACCGTTTGGCCCCACAAGTGTCTCTGGCCGCGGAGCAGAGGCTGAGTTATCACTACAGGGGCCCCTGCCAGCCGGGGGACGGGTGAGGAGTCATCGGCAGTATAAAACAGGTAATAAAAACGGTATTTTGAGAAAGTGTGAATCACTGAAACCACGAGTGGTCCTTGAGCATGCAGGACATAAAATGAGCACCCAAAAATGCTATGCGGTTTGCTGGAGCAGAGTGCGAGATTTGCCGTGGACAGACACAGAGACACACACTCACTCACTCACTCACACACACACACACAAGCAACCGATGTCACGATCCTCCTGGCGGAGATAATAAATGAACGATCTCCAGTGTAACAGAAAGTGTGGTAATGCTTTATCATCTGAGAGCCATACCGTCTTTCTCAGACGGAGGACTCGAGTGCTGAGAGTCACATACAGCAGAGGACATTCATGAAAAATGCATCAACGATTTCAATGTAACCCAAAAAAAAAAAAAAAAGAAAAAAAGAGGGGAACATTTCAGATTTCACTGAATCTGAGGCACCGAATCACTTTGTGTGCCGAGAAGTAACTCACCGTGTTTGAGCGAAACGACGTCCCGCTGCTGTCCTGTGAATGTGTCACGACAAGAATCTGAGCAATGATGTCACACAGTGAGATTTCTTTCTGTCACACCTTGTCGGTGCTTCTGTCTCAGCTGGGAATTCACCACAGCTATGTCCTCTGCGTGACGTCTTTTAATCTCAAAAACGCAGCAATCACGTTGGCTTTTTTTTTTTTTTTCTTTCTCTTTCTCGTTCCCAGGGAAGGAGCTTCTGATTGCTGAGGCACTTGTTATTTCCTGGATGAGGCTCTGATGCATACTACAGTCCTCTAATCTGTCCAGCAATCACACACACACACACACACACACACAGTGGAAGCTTGCACTGATTGGCCTGATAGGGACACCCTTTCAGAAGACGCCTAAAAAATAAAATGAAATGAGTCACTCATTGTCAATGAAAGGCACTTATAACCAATATAAACTCATGTCTAACAGCACGATGTTTTTGTTAAAAAATTAATTAATTAAAAAAAGATAATGATATTAACAATATTCACACTCTAAAGTGATGTTCAGTATCGTAAACACTCCCCGTCAATTAAAGAATGCTGTAGTTGGTAGTATTTACATGTCAACCGTTATCTGTATCAGTAATAAATGTTGTTTTTTGGGCTTTTTTCCCAGAATGATCAAGTCTAAAATGTGCAGCCTTTGACATGTGAAATGACTTTGTGGTGCAGAGGAGAATGCAATTAGTCAGAGGCTTCATGATTTGAAATAGCTTAGATTGCAATCCATTAAGAAGTGGCGTTTTGTTTTTTTTCCATCACATGCCGAAAGCGTTTCAAGAATTCTCTGAATACGTGACGCTTTGGTGCATTATCTTTCCCTCTTTAGTGAAAAACAATTCTCTATTATCCCAGTTCCGTTGACTGTTTAACCACACAGAAAAGGAAGGAAGCGGCCGTGATTTTCATTAGCAGGAGCCGTCTCCGTCGCTCCGCGGGCTGCCACACATTCGGCACAAACACTAAATACTCCTGTTCACCCTTCTTTCTCTCCTAGTGTACGAGTCGCAGCGTTAATCAGAGTGCGAGCGGAGACATTAGGAAGTGAAGACGCTTGATGAACATGAATGGAACATCTGCACAGAGTCAGAATGAGAGAGACTTGCTGCTCGTATCAAAATCTGATGCAACTGATTGAACGGCTCAAATGGGGTCTTTCCCAGCATGCATTGGGCTGAGGGCCTAAAAACCACACCGGGGGAAGTTTCCAGTCCATCAGAAGGCCAGATAATCAAAAACAGGAAAGAAAAAAAAAAAGGGGGGGGGGGGGGGGGGCGCATTTGGAAAATTAGACTCAAATTCAAAGCCCCGCCCACCTGCTGACACTGGTGGGGGGGGGGGGGGGGGGGGATTAGAAAGGATGCAGGTTTAAGACATTTCAGCATTGGCTTCCCTTTTCAGACCTGGAGGTGGCCGCCTGCTGCTACCTCTTTCCACCCCTCTGGCCCCGCCTCTGGCCCCGCCTCTTCACACCTGCATGCATTCCTATGGGCATTCCAGAGGAAAGAACACGCAAACGGAACTCATGCTGAGGTCGAATAACCCATGATACGAGCAAGTACTCAAATTATCCTGCAGTTAAGACACTGCATTGTGTACATCTGCTTTTTAAGACTAGAGAATGTGCTTCGTCACCGCAACAGAAACTACTTTTGAAGGAAGAAGTGTGAAAAAAAAAAAAAAAAAAAAAAAGTGATAATTTGGACTGAACCTCCTCTGCATTCTGTTTAACAACAACAGTCTCGCTGAATAGAGAATGAGATGCATCAGACCAGGGAATGGTGCGTTAGTATGCATTGTGACTGAAATTAAGCTTTGTTCTTCACTTAACACACTCGGCATGCAGGAGAAATCGGAATTCTACAGAAATAGCTCCTGTAGGTGGCCGTGCATGAATTCATTATTTCTAGTGAAAGTGTTTACAGAGATCCTAACATTCTTGTTCATGATGTATTCACGGGTTCTCATTAACAGAAGAGTTCAGAAATGAAACGATGCCGGTGAGAAATCAAAGCAGGAGAATTGCAATGATTGAAAGACGTCCAACTTTCTTCTTTGGCTGATGGGACAAACGTCTAGTTTCACATTATGAGAATTTGTTTGTTTTTTTGCTGTCCGTCTCGGTGTGAGCATGTTGTTCCTGCGGGTGCTCTGGCTTCCTCACACAGTCCACAGACATGCGGGTCAGGTGAAAGAAACTCTAAATTGCCTGTGGGTGTGAATGTGAGCGTTTGTCCGTCTGTCTGTATTAGCCCCAAGATAGACCGGCGATTTCTCCAGCAGTGTAGCCTGCCTCTCACCCAATGCATGCTGGGATAGACTCCGGCCCCCCCCCCCACGACCCTGACTGAAATGAGTTGGTATGGAGCGGCCGCAGGGCGCGAGACCGTCTGAAATATCTGGAAATGCTGAAGCTACAGTGAATGCATTGTGAAGATGCCACACCGTTAGATTCACGAGATCTGCCATTTAACATTCATTTTGTTCTTTCGCCGTGCAAAAGAACAAGAAGCCGTTCAATACTGGTTTTCTTCCAAGGTTAAAAAAAAATGATTTCCAAGAGCTCAACTTGCATATGGAGTGCTGCTTCCAGCGCGTTTTTTGGTTTGATGCTTGAAAATAAGATCCGAGGTTAACGCAAGCGAAAGAGATTTTGACGTTTTGTTCTGCCTTATAAAATTCGACAGCGAATTGAAGCGTTGCGGCTGCTAACAGGCGTCTGAATGAGACTACGAAACGTCCAACACGCCAAACACCGGTCCGCCTCAATGCCTCTGTGGCGGTGACATGAAATCATGTGACCCTGCTGTAGCTCGTTCATAGAATATTGTTAGCTTTTTTTTTTTTACTTCTGAAGATTGCATTTACGCTTCAAAAATGATAAAAAAAGCCGTTTTCATTTGAAGTGATGAAGATTATCTTGCCGAACAAAAACCTGTAAGTATTCCATCCACTGACGGAGTGACAAAGCTGGAGCTGCTTCAAAATGGTTATAATAAGCCTACAAGATTCTGAAGTGGTTCCTCAAAGAAAAGAAGATTCAAAAACCCACAGAGAGGAAATGTTTAAAAACGATGCTCTGAACTAGGAAAAGCTTTCAAATGTTGTGATGAGAAGGACCTCATGGATCCAGAAGGAGAATCCGTCATTCATTCAATCATTCGGCAAGTTTTACAGATGACAACAATCCAGAATGATCAGGTACCTTCTGCAGCGTTGCGTCTATGAAGCTCTTTAAGTGTGCTTTGGTTTAGGAACATCCTCCTCCCTTAAAAATCCTCCTCTAGACAGGAAGGTACACTTTGTGTAAACAAGCCATGAACACAAGGTCGTCGCTGGAAGCGCTGGCTGAATAAATAAACGTCTGAAAAATATGTTGAAAATGGAGACGGCGTGGTATTTCTCAACAATAGTAGCATTTTTAGTTTAGTTGTTTTGTTTGGGGGGGAGGTTGGATTGCATTCATTGAAAACACAATATAATTAGCAGTGGCTGCTGGATGAACATTTCTTGGGACTGCATGATGCTAATTAGTCAGCAACTCTTTAGAATCTCCGTTAAACATATGCAGCACATGATTCGATTACTGCTTCACTGCCTTTTTTCCCCATTGCAGACATTTTGACAGAACGTTGGCTGAATTCCATTTAGCTGCTCCGGTTCCTTGATAACTTGTCAAATGTACTAACCTGTGTACTTGTGTGCGTCAACATTTCCGGGGAGAAATTGACTTCGACACTCAAGGATTTTACGAAACATTGTGTTTTCTGTAATGTCCTTACGTTTCCTGTAATACTGCGTTTTGCACCTCACAGGCCACCGTACGATTTCTACCCGTATTGCAATTCCAGCTACAATACAGCCAGAGAAACCAAAATATACCTTCTAGACAGTAACTAATGACATTAATTATGGCTCAATTCCATTTAGATACTCTAGTTCCAATTTCCTGGTATGCTGGCTCAAGGCCAGAGAAGAACGAGACACCTGAATGCAACAGAGCCATCGTGAATATTAATAGTTACGCCGGTGCTTTTTTAAAAAAAAAAGAAAAAAAAAAAGAAAAGTTGGTTCCAAAAAGTTTTGAACAGGTTCAGTTCATGACAAACGTTGCTCCTTTCAGCAGTCGTGTCACGTAAATGAGAAAGTAAAAATAATCTTACTCCATCCAAACACAAACGATTCAATGTCATCGGTGCCAGGATAGCACAGGATGTGATTATGACAATTAGATCCACCTGCTCTCTGCTGTCCCCCGTGTCCCTGTCCCCTGTCCCCTCCCCAACTACACTCAGTAATCAAAGGCTGAAGGGAAAACAGGGTCTGACTCAACAGAGGACTACCGTCATAAAAAATAAAAAAAAGGAGTGTTTTTCATTGGGGGAACCATGACCCTTTCAGGTCCTGTATATATGTGTTTATCCAGTCTGCTCCAGTTTGTTCTGTAGAATCCATTTTTTGACCCGAATGACCTTTCCTCCACCGCCACCGTCCAAAAAAAAACCTCCACTTGCCACGAAATAAGCGTTCACTCCAGCGCCACCCATAGGGGTCAAGATTACTCCTAATCCAATGGGCCCGTTCCCTTTACGTCTCCTGAGCACTTTAGCGCTGAAATGATTCAGCGATTCATCCAAGATGACAGAAAGTTAATCCTAAAAGATTCAGATGGTTGATTCTTCTTTTGTCGTTATGAAGTAAAAAATGCTGGTTCAGGCTCTTAAAATGTGAACATTTTTCTGCTTTTCTTTTTTATGTCACATTAAATTGAATATGTATTTGTTTGAACAATACAAGCTACTAGCTGCTTTGATCCGGGGGTAACATTCCTGCCTCTAGGGCACTGGTTCTCAACTGGACCCACCATCACCCCTTAATGACAAGCCGCGACCCAAATGTTCAACTTCTCAAATGTATTTCATGAAAAGATGGTGCAAATCCATCTCGCATTAGTCGGTGTTGTACTTGCATTTCGCTCAATTAGCATGAAAACAAACTGTGTGGTTGTTCTTCTATACTGTGAAAATGGGTGTCTATTAGCATTACAAGGCATTAACACCAAATACTGTTAAGGAGTGTGAATAACTCCGCTGCATTAAAAATCCCCTTCAAAATAAAAGCACAGGATTTTCTTTTTTCCATAGGCAAAGGTCCGCGACCCACTGAAAACGGGTCCGCGACCCACTTTTGGGTCGCGACCCACCAGTTGAGAATCACTGCTCTAGGGGCCAGTATTGCAACCTTTTTTTTTTTTTTTTTTTTTTTTGTTAGAACAGTGTGGTTCAGGTGGTCATTGGGTCTGATGTAAAACATGCTACAGTGATCCCAGCCTTAACAGATTATACCAAAATAAATTCACATAGTTATGTCATATTACAGCAACAATCAATGAAGCAATGTGAAAGCCTCCGATTACTGTGCCAGTTCTTTAGGTGCAGCATCACCCACGGAGGTTGAGAGAGGCCTCCATCCTCTGGGCCCTCTCCTCCGTCTGTACCGCTGTGCTCTCATCCTCAGCTCACATGTGGTTTGTGTGCAGCGTGTATTAAAACTCCCTCACAGTACAGCTGCACTCGCAGGGCAGCGGATCATCCGTCTCACACTCACACATTTCTCAACGAGCTGCTTCGACTCGAGGCTCTTGCGTACACGATTTCCCATTGGTTGATACGTCTTGTTCGGCCAAGTTCACTTTGCTCTGGGACGTTGTTTTTTTTTTTAAATTCTGTCTGGATTTTTGTGTAAAAAAAACCCAGCAGATTAGACACTCGGCTAAGAATCACTTCCCGTGTGTCTAAAGCTGCTCACTTACCTCATTCAGAGGCTAGTGTCTGATCCTCTGCAGGTTTACTTTACCTCAAGGGCCTATTATTTCCATAAAGCCATTAAAAATCTGTAGTTGCCTTGGTGATAATAATCTATCATTTTTAATAACCACAGTGGAATGTCCTCAACCCTCGTTGAACACCACACACACACACATTCTAGTTGGGTTTTTGTTCAGATTATCTTGACTGGTTTTGTAACATAGCAGACTGAATAATGCAACAATGTATAAGAGTATAATGACATATAGAGGACGCCCCCCCCCCCCCCCCATTACCCACACACATCCACTCACTTCTTCAGAGCATGTACCTTTCCACAGAAGCAGCCATAAATAAAGAACACTTCAGCGTTTCGTTTTTGTTGTTTTAAAGACAAGACAGTTGCGGAGAGGGAATAAATAACTTCCCTCGTGAATCCTTGTGTGAATAAAAAGAAGAAAAGAAAAAACACAACGGCATCAAACAAACATGTCTGACTCACACATGACAGTCGGGCTCAATACTTATTTGAATACCGGTGTCTCCAGAAATGCTAGAGAACCACACAGAGTCTTTTTAAACTCTCCAGGCTTTCCCTTCAGGCTATACACCACCTGCAAGGCCCTCAACGCCCCCCCTAACCCCCCCCACACCCCCCACCCACCCACCCACCTCTCCGACCTCCCCCACCAGCACCACCCCTCCCGAACGCCTTAAGCCTGCTAATGCCAAACTCCTTCAAGTCTCTCAGACCAAGCGCCAAACCTGTGGCCACTTAAATTCATCTACATCTGTCAGAATTAGATTTGGATTTGAGAAGTTCTAAAAAGCTCTGTATAAAACTGATATATTATTACATCTTTTTGTATTTATTATACATCATCTTTTCATTTGACAGACATGACGATGATTCATTCATCCATATAATAGATAGTAGGTGGTTGTTGATCTTTCCATTGCAGGGTTATACTGTACATTTCTGGGCTGTGATGCAAACATTGTAGTTCTGTTAAATTCAGGGTGTAGGTCCTGAAGATCATTATGACCTAATAATTATTAGTTGACCTAATAATTGAGAAGAGAGAGGAAGGAAAAAAAAAAAAATCCTAATTGAAAAGATAAGGAGCTGGGTCAGGTGCAGTTTTAACTCCTAAGTCACGGTGAGGTTTTAACGTGGCGTTTTTATTTATAGCAGTGACATCGGAGCGCCGTGTTCTTCATCGATAAGGCTCAAATGAATGTCGGGCCCCTGCTTCCCCACCCGTTACGACACCCGCAAACAGCTGACATGTGCTTATTAGTAAAGCAAATGAAGAGCAGCAGATATATTGTCAGGACTAATTAGAATCAAAAGGCACTCTGTTTCCCCCAGGGAGACGCTGCTAAAAGATGTAACAGCGTGAAAGATACTCCTTCTCCCACTTGTACCGTCCAAAAAGCGAGAAGTGATACTTATTGAGCACGTCTGGCAATCTGTGCTCTTTAAAGCTTGACTGAAGACTTTTTTCTTTCTTTTTCAGTAGTTCATATACAGTGAATGATATTCTTGTAACTTCCTATCGATTTCCTAAAACAAAAAAAATACAGAAACACAGATGCGAAAGAAATACGTCAAGAGGCAAAAGCATGATTTACAATATTCCTCCCCACCTGTAGGGTTGACAGACGTCTGCACCTTCGACCGGTACAAAGTGGGCTAAAGGATGGAGACGCTCTCCTCTACACCAGTCAGTGTGTGACGGAGCTAACAACGACAAATCACATCTGAGGGCAAGAAAATTGATGCGAGTCTGCATCTGTGACGTGGAGGTCTACCGAGAGGAAACGGACCCGCAGACCTGCAAGCTTTACATCACTGAAGAAGAACCACATTTATAACATCCACGCACTGTTTACAGTAGTCTCACGGTGAGTAATGATAGATAGATAATAAAAACATAAGATCAAACACTGTGCTGCATTTTAACAACGTGCACAAACCCGAGCACAGCTGTCGCCAAGCCACTGCTAACTGTCATTAACAAGGAAGAGCCAGAGAGTCGTCCTCAGAACAGTCATCCACTCAAACATCCATATCAGTGTCAACCGTCTCCAAAACAGAGCCGCGGAAAACCAATTTGCCTTTCATTCATTGTTCGGGTCAGCGCCTCAAGTCACCACGGAGCTCGGACTCTTGACACCTCCGCCGCCGTCGTCTCTCTGAACAGAAGCGTTTCATGATTTGGCTCCTGGCGGCAGTCTTTATTCATAAAGTGGAGGTTGGACCGAGGGTGAGAATGTGATGCTCTCTCCAGCTTCTGCATTCATCTACTCGCTTTCCTTTCCTTTGACGAAATGCATTTTTCAACTTCGGCTCAGAACGCGTGCAGACGAAGTAGCGACGCCGACTTGATGTTCGTAATTCGCAGACTGTGAAGCAACTTTTAAGAAGCTAAACTTCCCTAAATCTTTCAATGCGCCGCGTTAGGCGCTGGAAAGATATTAGGTAAATACATATCTCAGATCAAAGCCTCCGGCGCGGCGCTGAATAGGACTGAAGACGTCTGCGGAGGATAAAAAGACATTTCTGTCCTCTGAGATGTGCGAAAACTCAATAACTCTGCTGTTATTCTTATAGGGTCACGCCCATTTTAGATCTAATAAATTTCATTACACTTTCATACCCGGGCCGCCGTGAATACTCGATTCAGAAGGACTCGAGGGGTGTTGATTAATTTCAGATAGCAGCACGCGGCTTTGATGGAGTGGTCCTATCACTGTTTCATATTAGTGCAGCGCCATGATGCGAGCATGCTGGGAAGTCATCAGGCCGACGTACAGACATGAATCCAGAGAATAATGATGTTTCTAACAGTAAGACACGCTCACGTTCTTCTTCTAGATCTACAGTATCTAATGTTAAAAAGTCAAATCTGTACATTTACCGTCTCACACAGAGACCCGTGTTGTCTTACAAGACGTATTTAAAAAGGTCCTACATGTAGAGCCGAAACAATATGAAGAAGCTGAAGAAAATATCTGTAACTATTTTGAGAATTCATTTTTGTTTTTAGCTAAATAGTGGAAGAAATGCTGATCATTCTCTGCTTTCAGCTCTTCCAATGAGAGAATTTACTGCTTTTCTGTGTTTTATATTATCGTAAAACCCAAAAAATTTCGTTTAGTTTTGGACTGTTGTTTGGACAAATCAAGACATTTAAAGATGTCACCTTGGAAACAAGAACTAGTTGGTTTTCTCCCCTCGTTTCTGACTTTAATTGATCAATAATGAAAACAGAAACGTTAGTTTTAGCTCTAAAAAGTGAACACGGGGTCTTCTATGTTCCACACAGAGATGTGGAAATGATGGGTAACAGTCAGTCAATAATAAAACTCACAGGGTCAAAAGCACAGAACATCTGTGAACATCTCATAATTGATATTTCACTTCACCTGCTTTGTGCATAGTGAGTGCACTTTAGCTTTGGTCACTGCGTTTGCGCCTTCGCAGTAGTATCGGTTTCATATTCAGTAGTATCGGTTTCATATTCAGTAGTATCGGTTTCATATTCAGTAGTATCGGTTTCATATTCAGAAGTATCGGTTTCATATTCAGTAGTATCGGTTTCATATTCAGAAGTATCGGTTTCATATTCAGTAGTATCGGTTTCATATTCAGAAGTATCGGTTTCATATTCAGAAGTATCGGTTTCATATTCAGAAGTATCGGTTTCATATTCAGAAGTATCGGTTTCATATTCAGTAGTATCGGTTTCATATTCAGTAGTATCGGTTTCATATTCAGAAGTATCGGTTTCATATTCAGTAGTATCGGTTTCATATTCAGAAGTATCGGTTTCATATTCATCGCCCGACAAGTTGGCTGGTAACCTGAAGACACGACTTGCTTCAATTCATTTCTAAACATATTGGAGGGTGGGGGCAGGTGCTAATTTCAAGCCCTGGTGGGCACCAATAAACACAGTGTTATAGCTTCAAAACAAGCTCACAGACACCGGGGGGTGGGGGGGGTGGGGTGGGGGGGGGGTGATGCACTGGAAATGTGTCAGGCATTTTTCAAAGCTTCTGCTAAGGCAAGCTTCTTCTCAGCTCATTTGATGATTTCCTTCGACAAACTTCAAACCTCAGCATTTTCTGACTTAAATACAGCAATAATACTACTACCGACTGCAAAATGATCCGTTCCATAGATTTGGCTATATGGTCTTTAAGATCTCCTTTAACATCAATGTTAACATCATCTTCATAGCGATGCAAACGAAAAATAATTACAATATGACGATAAAAAGAAAACGATGCAGCAACTGACATCAAACTGAGGACCGACAATAAGAAAATACTAAAGCGACTTTAATATCGGAGAGTTTGGAAAGAGACAAATCATGTTTTTGCTTTCATTGCAACATCTTAAAAAGTTGAACGGCAGAAAGTCCTCTTATGAAAGGCCTCGTGTTCTAAGCCAATAGATGTGCGCGTCTTTTTATTGCAAATGAGAATGCATTTTAAAAAAGGGGAAAAAATGCATCACTTCCTTTGGCTCTGATCTGCAGGGGGTTCACATTCAGCCTGGTATCAGACAGCATGTTGCCTAACAAGACGGTCAAAGTGCTTATGACTTTATAATGAAAGGCCATTAGAAACATTAAAGCGCATCTTCCACAACATTGAGCATGTCCGCCCACTCTCAAAAAAAAAAAAAAAAAAACCCGCACTGGTGAAAGTGTTTCTCTACGCTTTAAGTGTCAATGTTGGATAACCTTTGACAGAGTCCACGTCTTGGGCAAAATGTTTGCTAACATATGGCTGAAGAGGTCATAGGTCAAAGCAGAGGAAGACTTCTCTCCCCACGACGTCCACAGACCGTTCATCAGACCGTCTGACATGAACCAGTTCTCACTCTCTTGATTTGTTCCTTTTGCTCTGTGGTCACTTCGTTGTTCTACCTCACCCATACCCGCTATAATAGGACGTTGAATCAATATATGTCTGGGAGCAGTGGCTGTGAACAGGGGCAGATCTGTGATACGGCGGAGCAGTAATGACATTTTACTTCAATTAAACAAATTAAAACTGCTTAAAAAGGTGCTTTTGAACGAGTTTTAAAGCATTTCCATTGGCTCTCAATAGCTCTCCGGCGGCTAGCAGCTAACAGTGCTAACAACGGCAGCGGTGCTGACGGAGCTAACAGTGTTCACCAGAGGGGCACGTTTACATGCACTAAAAACACTCACTACATATTACAACAGACACACACACACACACACACACACACACACACACACACACACACACACAGAGAGGGAGAGCTGCTTCGTTCTGTGCTCAGGTAGACGTTCCTCCACCACATCTCCGCTGTTTGCTGCTATATTAAGGCCCTGGATCCCGGATGTTGCACCTTTTTAAAATGTGCTAGCGGCAAAATGCAAACCTTGTTTCACTAAATCAGTTTTCAACTCCGTGTGAAGCCCGACTCCAGAGAAGCAAACGGTATCGATTTTGTTTCTTAAAACCGCAGACGTGTGTCTTCAGGGGCAAAGGTGGACGGAGCGTCGTAACATTGATGCTCCAGCAGGAGGGAGGGGGAGGGGCCGGATGATTGGTTAAAAACATGGAGGCGGTTCCTTTCCCGTCTCCTGTGACAGTAAATTATTCCTTTTCATGACAGCAAAAATCCCCAAACCACAACAAAAAGCCTTTTGTTGTTATAATTCTTAAGATTTTCATGAAACCAAACCGCGCGTTTGATAATGTTGACGGTCTATGGTTTTTAGTTTTTGTCATTCCGTGTTTTTACATACAGTAATCACTTCTTTAAATGGTAGTTGTCATTGTTAGTGGCAGAGTCTGCCATTGTAGCGTGTGGATTAAAATTGAGGGATTCATATGAAAACAATGCAGCGTGTAATTCAGCATTAACCAATTACGAGTGAGTGGCAGGTCAACGGCATCGAGTCTTAGGCTGGCACAGCTGAATAGCAGCACATACGAAGGCACTGCAAACACAACTAAAGACACAAAAATATAATAACAAAACAATTAAAGAAATAATAGTCAAGCTACAGGTGAGTTGCTCAATTAAAAACAAAGAGCAATTGAACCCAGTTCACATTTACAGCGAGTCATTTCCTTTGGTTTTACTGCATCGCGACGGTGTCTCACTACAGGTGGGACATTAGTCTCTCCCCATGCTGTCAATCGCATGACTCCCACTGGAGGGAATCAACATTTCCATCTGGAATATTCTGTTAAAAGTGTCGCCTTCCGGAATCAATTTAAAAAGTAATGATTAGATGCCGCTACACAAAGCACCAATGGTAAAGTGATGAAGTAACTGTAAACTATAAAGAGCAATAAGTGTACACAGCCCACGATAATATGAAAAAACTAATTATAGTTAGTGTGTTTTATTGCTAATGTAAGAGTTAGTATCAAACTGAAAACTAAAATCCAAAGTGACAACCAAGAGCAGCAAAACAAACCCGATAAATAAAACTAAATAAAAGCATCAGAGCTTATCCAGGATACCGTTTCCACTGCAACCCTTTAATATTGTCTTTATTTTACAGTGAAGCTGTGAAGTACTCTTTGGCTTGAAGCACGATCATAAATCCCTTTTTTGCGCGCTCATTTTTGACATTTTTCCCCCAGATATCCTACAATAAATATGGAGGCAGCAGGAAGCTACAGGCTACATAGAAGGTTACAAATTTGAATCCCCACATCGCCTAGTACAAAAAAAAAACAGCGAGCGAGACGCGCTCTCCTCTTCCTCACTCACAACTGTCAAAGTGCCCTTGAGCAAAGTATTAACATCCCTAACTGCTCCAGTGGAGCTGTTAATTGGTCTAAAGTTGACACAAGAACACAAGAGTTCTCTTGGGCAGCTCCCCAGATGTGAATATTTGAAAATGTGCGAATTATGAGCTCAGCGCTGTTTAAAGAACGGGTACGAAAGCTGACTCTTTACACACAAAAGGTGAGCGAAAACAACTGAATTAAGAGAGAGAGAGAGAACAGAGGCGGCCTTTCTGAGGGCTTTGTTCAGTTTGTTCGCACAAAGCAGCGAAAAAAAAAAAAAGATTCTACCTGCACCAGCAGGTCCTCAGAATGTAGAGTCTGCTCCCTCCTTGTAAACAGAATCTGTGTTTCATTTCCAGTCCGGTCTGTTGTCAAGGTGAACTCGAACCTTGAGACTTGAAAGAACTTGTCCAACACCTCTCGCAGAATGTTGATGGGCTCAGCGGCGGTTCTCCTTGAGTCTGCCATCGACTCCTTGGTGTTTGGTCTCTAGCTCAGGAGAACGCGGTTCCCTCTGCGCCACCGGGGTCGGAAATGAACACGCCAAGAGCGCTGATGGGGAAACGTTTAAACCCCCCCCCCCCCCCGAAAAAAAGTAATGTGATAAAAAAAAAAAAAACCTACTGGATGCTGAGAGTCATAAGGGACAGCTGCTCCCGTCCTCTCTGCTGTCACAGGTCCAGCCGAAGGAGAAGTCTCCATCACTGGCGGCGCTCCATGCCGGTGTCCGGCACGGCGATGCATCCTGTGAAATCGGTGCCATGTTAAGCGCGTGCCAAATTAAATCGGAGCGCACGAGGCCAAATTGCCTCGTGCGCTCCGATTAATGTTGCCAACAAACAATGCAGCATTTAAAGAGGTTATTTGTTTTTTTTTGGTCCGGCGTAGAGCTCACTTCACATAAACCAAACCTACGGTATTATATTACTTCCTGCGAACTTCACGGAGAACGTCACCGATCCGCTTTAACCAAATAATCTCGCACACAAACACAGAACACATCAATTTCATCTTTGCTTCACCTGTTCTATTGACGGTAACAATAAAAGACACTCAACTGTCCCGCCGTTCATACAGGCATGTGAACTAACCACAGACATGTGCCTCCTCCATGGACTCTTGCAGAACGACTATAGGGGGAACGGTGTGTAAATATTTGGCATTATTTTCCGCGGGGCCCGGGGGGGGGGAGGGGTTCCCCATTGGCCTGGCGGCCCTCCAGGCCTGTGCAAACATAAAAGGACTGCATTATAGTTATGGCCATTATTACAGTCAGACAATGTTAGAAACTGCATGTAGTTTGCCCTCCTTCCTACAGGAGGCACCACACTATAAATAGAGGCCTAGTTGAGGTCCACTTCCCTTTTGTATCCTCAGATGGGTTTTTGGTCAAATTTCCATCTGTCCGTTGGTCTGATTCCAATATGAGTATTGTAGCATAGCATATTTATTTCTTCTATGCATATTGTGATGCAGTTTAGTTTATATATGATTTGTTTAAGATTGAACTGACTTCTTTATTATTATTATTATACATCAAATGTTGTAATCTCTTTTCTTTCTTTTTATATATAGAACCGTGGCAATGATACGATCACTTCAATGAAAGGCGAAGTGAATGAAATTACCGTTTCCTGTTGGTTTGTGGCTCCAGTCGAACATTTAATCCACAACAGACAATAAGCCGTCTCTCTTCATTGCAATATTTTCCCGCCATTCCTAGGATTCCACTTGTGTGAAAATATAGACTGATATAGGTTGATTCGTGACAGTCAGTCGGCTGAGAGCACTGCTCTATGGGCCTTATCGGTCGTTCATGCTCTTAGGTTGTACAATGTCATGTCGGATAGCAAAAGAAGTCATGTTTGGTGCATGAAGAACAGACTTCAACCCGACTGAAAGGGCAGAAAGAGACAAAGATCCTTCTGAGCGACAGTTGAATAAGAAATCAACAGCCATTGTTGAAGTGCAGATGTAAAGAGGAACAACTTCCTGTTTCAGTGTCAAGTACATAATAACGCAGCCTGTAACATGCAGGAGTAATAACAGGTGTATTCTTCACGTATCACAATGGAACGAGAAGGTTAATGTAGCGTCAGCACTGTTGGATGTGGATCAGCTGAACAAATCACAGTTTAACCCTTTTCAATAAAACCACTCTTCTAAAGAAACACTCCCTAACCGTTAATATTCAGATACATGTTCTGTTGTTGTTGTTCAATAACGCTCTAGGGTCACTTATGCTTTTCAGGAAAAAAAAAAAATCAAAAATCAAACCATGCCAAAATCTCCGCTGCATGTAAAACGGGGGAACAACTAAACTTAAGTTTTAATCATTTAATTGTTCTTTTGAGGCCAAAACTATTTCAAATAGTAAATAATTCATTTGGTTTCTGAAATAAACAATAAAATCTATAATCACCTCTTAATGGTCCCAGAGTACAGAAATTAGTCAAAAGGAAGAACAAAAATAAAAATGTTGGAATGACGAAAGCTTTGATGTAAAAACAAAACATTTTTTTTTTTTTACATGTTTTCAGTGTAAAATGACGGACAGCTGGACAATACTCCTCGGGCCACTCGGTAACACTACAGAAGAGACTCTTTTTTTTTTCATTTCCTGGGACCTTTAAGCCTTCTGAGTTACACAGGAGCCATTTCAAATCTGCCAATACAGTTGTGTTTACTATCTGTCCGTTCACGTTGCGTTTAAGTACAATGTCTCTCAGGAAATTACAAACAACATCTCACAGCTGGCCCCACATTCTGGTGCGGTGACCTTTTTCGGCCCTCGTGAAAACCATTTATATTATATTCCCTCAAGCGCAGTTGCATTAATTCATGCCGAAACTCTATTCTAAGCTCTGGGTTTGAACTCGGCTGCACCGGTTTGGGAGCCCTCTCACCTCTGCTGCTTTACACTCTCGACAACAGATCAGCAGGGTAACAGCAGCCCGGAGCCCATTTAGCTCATCGGGCCCCCTGCAGCAGCTGACTGGGGGGGGGGGCGAGGCGGCCGTCACACCGGCTCCCCCCCCCTCTATCAACACCTGCACTCTCTCCAGATTGACGCCGAGTGTCAGCATCCGCGAAAACCTTGAAGTGCGTCGGTTCACATGCACTCGATATGGTGATTCTAATAAGCCTCGTGAACTTTAGGCGTCGTCTTCCTCTAATTATCTCAGCATCAAACGGTAAAGACCGACGAGGGCGCATTCATCAGCGCATTCAAAAAGGAGGCTAATGGGTTCAGCAGTCAGGAAACCAAAGCAGCGCAACATCAACGCGTGACTTTTGACACAACACAACGGACCGGGTCGTCACGGAGATCGTCCTCAAAGTCCTTTCGAATCGCAGGACATCTGTAATGTTAATGGGCAATTCACATGAGACAACAGATCTCTGATCAGTCGTTGGAATGACAGAGATGGGAGTGTCTGCTCCATTTACTCACTCTGTGGCGTCACGACCAAAGCAACGGAGCAAGACTGTAAAATCAGAGGAGGCAACGCTGACATTTTAGGATCTTTGGCATGAAGTTCATTAGAGCTGCAACAAAACTTTCCAGATTCATATATCATACCAAATAATTTGGATTCTGAAAGGTTAGATGTACAATATAAGCAATTTTGGGGAAATTAAGATGGACATTTTTCACTTTTTCTGACATTTGAAAATCAAAAAAAAATTGACAAATCGAGAAAATAATTGATGGATAATGAAAATAATGATAATATTGAATGAAAATTGTTCATAACATATGCACTTTATGTAAAGGTAGGCGAATAGTAATGGGCTGAGCTTAAGAGGTTAGAGGCAAAGGCGTCTTGAAGTAACTTTCCAGGAAAATAATGGAATTTTCCATAAATAATAATTTCCATCGTTAAGTTTAACCAGAGAGTTTTTTTTTTGTTTTTTTTAATGGATGTATTGTGTACGTTATGCAAAGATGTTCAGGGCTGATGGACCTGTAATGGCTACAGGACTGAAAAGACAATATGATTATTTAGTGTTTCAGTTTATTTGACCAGGAAGTGTTTCCTTATTTGGCATCTTGTCAGATATCGAGTCGATCTGAAATCCAATTCTAAATCAGAGGACACAAGCAAGAAAACGGAGCATTGTTCTCTATCTCTTCATCTTGTGAGTGTCTCTGTTGTGAGGTGTGAACAGCATCTCAAGCACTAAAGCCATTTATTCTGAACCTCAACAAGCAGGATTTAAATAGAGTGTAACCTTGGCTTCAGCAGCTTTCAGGAGGGGAACTCACTCCCTCCTGGGAGGTTTAAAAAAAAAAAAATAAAAAAAAAAAAAAAAAAAAAAAAAAATCTTTAAATCCAATGTGACAACTGAAATGAGGAGAATCATGGTGGTTCAAAGATGGTCAACTGTTAAAAGGATTTCAGATTACTCGACCATAAAGACCGTGAGTGGATGCCTCGGGCTATGAATTATTTTTTTTTTCCTACGCCATAACGCTGAGCTGCATTATGAGCTGACACGCACAGAATGATGGCGCTGCTCTAAACATCATCTGCCCTCATTTACATCTACAACCGCCTGTCCGTCAAAGATCCATGTGCGCTGGCTGAGCTTTGGTCCAACACACACACACGCACACACACACACACACACACACACACCAAAGCAGCTCATTGACTTTGTCACTTTCACAGCAGGCTATACTTCCAGACTGAGGGCTGCTCTGTGTGTGTTTTAACTTTGTAGGCTCTATTAGCGACTCTTGTCAGCGGCCATATTTCAGCATCTGTATGTGTTCCCACCCCTTCAGGCCCCCCCCACAACATCAGTTGAGTTATGAGCCTCTGGTTTCTGCCTACTCATTTTGATAATAGATTTTGAGATAAATCACGCGGCTTTTGTTTGGCCGAATGACGCTGGGCTGACAGGATAACAGAGGACAAAGCTCCCGTACTTTGTAACCTCTACATCATGTAAAGCACTAACAAGATGCTGCTGGATGTTTCTCACATCAACATTTTTACACAGGAGGCCGAGGATTGAATTTTTTTTTTTTTTTTTTCTCAAAATCCACGAGCGTTAACGAGAGACGGAGAGAGCTGTAGCGCTTACGAAAAAGACGTGAACGCATGGGGATCCTGCCTTGGTAAATGGAGCCTGTTTAAATTGCTGCGAGCCCACAACTCTGCAGTGACAGTTTTGTATTGTTCATTCTCCAATTAATAACTTCACTGTGAAAGGTTTGTGGGCAGCGTGCATTGATTCTGTGTTATTAAAACTCCCAATGCTATACCCACTAAGTCGCTCAGCCCTCGCCTGCTGACTATTAAACAGGAGCCTCCCTACGTCTGCTGCTCTAATTTGGGCTGTTTGCTATCGTATTGATTACTTCTTGATATTCCCTTCAGCTGGGCTGTCTGTGAGACTCTCCACTGTAAGTCATTGCTCACCCACATGTCAATTACTGTAGAAGGGGAGAGCACCACTCTGTCTTAATGAAAGCAGATAGACCGAGTCGCTGAACAGTTCGCTTCTGTTGCAGATATATATAAAAAAAAGAAAAAAAAAGAAGAGAAAGGGCTGTGAAGTGAGAAACTAGCTTCCTGTAGAAATTGTACACACAGATACTGCAGCAGATGAAACCATATTGTAGTGTAGTGATGGTGTCAACAGAGAGTGTGTTCGTCTGATTTAATATGAAGATATTAGGGATGACGGTGATCTCTAGAAGAAGACTGTTTGACTGTAGATCCATGAACCTCCTTAGGTTTAGGTTTGTTACATTGAGGAACAGATGGAGCTTTGGGTTCAAATAAACCCTTTCTGTCAGAATGCCCTGAAGGCAATGACCCCATGATCCTTATACTTGTGGGTTAATTACAATTTCTGACATATATTCTATTTCTCAGTTAAAGGTGCAATGTGTGCGATTTGGCGCCATCTAGAGGTGAGGTTACAGATTGCAACTAACTGAAACTTCTCCCGTGTCTCTAGAGCAGGAGCCTTCAACGTTTTTCAGACCGAAGACCACTAAACTGATAGAGAGATGGAGCAGGGACCCACTACTATATATAAACAGGGCCTAGTGCCATGTATACACATAACTTGGTATTGTGCATTCAATACTAAGCTATTCAAATAATACACAGGTTCATATATTCATGTTTTTATTTTAAAGGTACAGTGAGTAGGGTGGCCGAGCCGCTGCCATTTATAAACACACCATGTCAGCTGATACCAATGACAATATCAACACTGTCTGTCAGTTGTATGATAATCATGCATACAAGCTATTCAAATTGACGTTTTTATTTTAAACATAAATGTGGAAATGAAAAATGAGTGATGGCTTATTAGTGCCACTGCCGTGCATAAACACACCTGTTATCTTGCATACAATGCTGAACTATTAAAATAATGGACAGATTCATGTTTTGGAATTTTTTTATATTTTTTTTAAATAAAAAAATTGTCTAATCAACCAAATATTTTGCGGACCCCCTGTTGAAGACCTCTGCTCTAGAGCCACTGTTTGGTTTGTCCGTTCTGGGCTACTGTAGAAACACGGTGGCCAGCTCTCTCACTACGTAGATATAAACATGTGTTTGTAGTAGTATGAACCTTTTTAAAATACTATTTATGTCTGCGCTATTATGTCCATTTCTGACAATATACAGCATCTCCCTAAATACTACACACTGGTCATTTAAAATGATATGTGCATATTTGTTACTGCAGGTTTGAGACAGCAATTATTATTTGAAGCAATATATTTTGATATATAGAATATATATATAATGTTAAAAACGGTCTTTAACTTCATCAAGGATTCGCAGTAACACTCCTTCCTCACTACGACGTGTCTTGCTATGAAGCTCTCTGTGTTCTTGACACCCACAGAATGCTAAATAAAGCCTTTTATCAAACCCGCATGCTGTAGATCTACTTAAATCTCAAGACGGTCCGTCTGCAGAAATCTATTTGGACTGTAGAAACGGCCAGAAAAAAAAAAGAAGCTAAAGAATAATTCGTAGTGGCGCCTCAGCTCTGGCCCATCAAGCTTACAGCCACAAGCCTGCAGCGGCGAGGCAGGTTGTGGCCAAATTCACATTTTAGGTGCAGTAGCCAGTAAATTCAATGAAAATACAATAGACAGCTGCTGGGAATGGAGGAGCATTAGTCTGAGTCTACTACAGTATTATTGTGAGCAAGCTAAAAGACAAGGATATGTCACCATTCACCAAAAAAAAAAAAAATGACACACATTTCCCTTTCCACACTGTACGTGATTACATTTGAATTATCCATCACACGTCAGCAAAGGTCCTCAAAACGTTTCATAGACGCACGGCTTCGGGGATTAAACACAGCCTTATTAGACGCCGAGACCTTGAAGTATGCGCAATCATGACTCCTGAAAGCAGTTATTAGTACAATTTAGTCTGATGAGCTATTAACACATGTCAATAGAGATGATTGCCGAGATGCACATTTCCTCACCACCTGCTGCATTTGATTATCACCGGCAGAAAGGCGGAAACGCCACCCTGAACTTCCAAAAAAAAATCAGAATCTTTAATTTGAAAAACTTTTTTTCATACGGTAGGTGTGACGATTTGACGAAGCGGGAGACACATTTGTCCAAAACATTTTTTTTTTTTCTCCATTAAGTTTGCTGTTTTTCCTCTGATGAAGGAGCGAGAAACAACATTCTCAAATTGGATGTGGATGGGGTTTGTTTGTTTTTTTGCCAGTGATGGAGACTTTTGTGAAATTTAATGAGGCCATTTTCTACACATCCTATCTTATTGCAGCAGCCGAGTGATGGAGCGTCATGCGTGAACAAGGTTGATTAACGGGGAGGAGTTGCATTCAAAGCGAGAGTATGATGACTAATGCAGGGAGACGTGTATTATTTGTTCAATTGCAGATTAAAAACCCAGCCCCCCCCCCCCTCCTATTATCTGAGCTGATCATGAACAGAAAGACAATTTGGGCGACAGAAGCAGGGCCTGGGGTCAAGATGAAATAAGGGGGGGGTGGAGAGAAGAAGCAGTGAACAGCAAATTACTCCTTAAAAGCCCCCATTGTCTTCTCTGTGATGTACAGGAGGAGACGACATCAGAGGGATGTCGAGAACTCAGAGGGCTGATAATATCAGAAATGGCTGTGAGAGCTCTCCGTTCTCAGCCGTGATGGATAATGGCACTTCGACCAACCTCCCATCACCAGTATGTATAGCTCTGCCTCTTACCTATTCCATTAGATCGCACTCACGGCCTCCGTCAAGAACGCCCCTTCTGGCGATGCCGTCACTTTAGTGCTGGCTGAAAACCTCTCAACGAAAGCCGTGAGAACAAAAGTAAGGAAAAACGCGTGAAAGGGTTGCTACGTCGGCTTTTTAGGTTGCCATGGGATACGATTAATGAGCCCCTTTAAACTGTCGTTATTAAAGCACGAACGGTGAAAAAAAGACACCGTGAAGATGAGAAAACTATTCGGGAGCTCGTAGAGTTCACGGATTTTTGGTGACACTGAAGCAGACAAGTAAATCGATTGGACCATGTTGGCAATTACGAAATTAAACAACATAACAACGATCTTGTACGAACGTCATGCAGGACTTTCACAATTCAAAATGAGTTCACACATTCAGAGGCCACATGGGCCGCGATTACAATATAGATGATGTGGACTCGTTGCTGTGCACCAATAGCAGCTATAATCTGTCATTTTATGGTAATGATGCATCAACTGTGAACATAGTGATGAAACAAGAGTACTCCACAGAGCTTTAAAAAGGGAATTTCAGCTCAATGTCTACCTGTCCGGGAGCAACTTGGCCACAGCAGAAAGCTGTTTTTAGTATAAAAAAAAAATATATTAAAATAATCTGTTACTGCCCCGCACCAAACAGAGCAGACAACAGATAGAGCAGAGACACACAGTTAGACACTAGCTGGTAACGGTGACCCCAAATATTCGATCTAAAAAGCCTGATTCAACTGTCAATTTCAGTCGAACCTTCTCAGTGGTGCAAAACTATGGTTATGAAAAAAAAAAAAGATCATTCCATTCTGGCTATATTAGAGCGCTGAATGTCTGATTTGACCCCTTGGTTTCTCCCAATATCAGGCTATTAATAATACTGATTATAGAACATATGTGCCTTCAATCAATCTCCTTAATGTACATGAATAAATCACCATGTAGATTCTCTCTCTCTCTCTCTCTCTCTCTCTCTCTCTCTCTCTCTCTCTCTCTCTCTCTCTCTCTCTCGCTCTCTCTCTCTCTCTCTCTCTTATTTAAAAGCAAGCAGCTCAAGAAACTGTCTGTCTATCGATCTCTGTTTCAGTACTCTGGACAGCGCCGCACACACACACACACACACACACACACACACACACACACACACACACACACACACACACACACACACACACACACACACACACACACACACACACACAAACTGTGCTGTTCAATAAATAGAAACAACAGAAAAACAACAGTAACATGAATCTGGGACAATCTTTTTGTTGTTTCGCTAGATAACTAAAGCTTAAAAACAAACGATCAGTCGACACTTGACCAATCAGATTCCACCATATGAATTCTTAGCCGGCTATAGCCGCTCAACATAGTGGAGCCTTGGACAGCTACAGAGCCAGATACTTCCCTGAGGAGTGTGGTCGAGATCAAAGACAGAGAAAGATAAAGAATAATGCATTCTGGACTTGGGGGGAAAAAAAAAAGTCTGAGCGCACACATCTCCAATTCTGACACAAAACGATCAGATCAAAGAGTCACTCTGCACAATCTGCATTATTTTGAAGTCATCAGCATGTTCAGACACAGGATGCAAGCAGCCCTGTGGGGGTCGGACTCGTCTGAGAAGCAGACCGCAGGGCCATCGATCTACCACACCACATCACTCCAGCTCCATTTACAGAACCAATCACATCCCCTGCTGATTGATGTGTGGATAATTGAGCTGTCACTGGGGTTTTCATGTTTCTCCTATAGCTCGCTCCGGACTTTAGTAATTGTATTGTATTTTACTTTAACACCATTTACAACAAAGGACATCCTGATGTGTATTTATGTCAATATTCTTGCCAGACTGCTGTCAGGGAGACAGAGAGACGCTAACTCCCGCACAGGGCATGATAGACCACTAGCCTGTCCTGGCTAATTAACCTCAGGGGCCAAGCCTCCTGCTACCCTGCAGGGTCAGCCGGTGTGGCAGCTGCTTCATCCCGACATCACGCAGCCTCTTCTCTGGCTCCGACTTTACTCAGTGCTATAGCGGTGATCTCGAAGTGGTCGAATTATTGCGTTAAAGCTTTAAAAAAAAACTTCAACTGTATATGAAAAATCTAGTTTTGTTTCTTTTTTTTTTTGACACATTGTATTCAATCAGATTTTGCTGATTCTAAAATGAAAAAAAAAAAGAACAGAGCGTTATAAATAAGTCTCTCCGGGTCGTTAAAGCTCTCGCTGAATATACAGCTGGAGCCAGCAGTTGGTTAGCTTAGCTTAGCATAAAGACTGGAAGCAGGTAGTTGGCTCATACCCTGTTAGTATGTAACCTCTGTTCTTTCCTTCCTTTAGCAGTGACGGTTTGGCTCCAGGGTGTTTCATATCCACTGATCACCTTTAGCTCTTCTCTGCTTTTCAGAGTATTTCTGGTTTTCTGTAAAAAAAAAACCTGCTTCTTTTCTGATAAGTGTTCTCAGACGGGGTCCTTTACAAGTAGTGTTCACACATCTCACACTCTTTTACATCGTCTTAACCAATCCTCTAGCCTACTTTTGCCGGGTTTTTTTAAATACTTCCTTTTCTGTCTAATTTTGTAATGTTCTGTCTGTCGCTCCTTTAGCACCGTTTTTTTTTGTTGTTTTTTTTAGGTTAAACAAAGTTTGATGTACCGGAAAAAAAAATCATACACTGTGTATCTCACCGAAAGCTCGGTTATGTAAATACGGAGATTATTATGTAAATATGTATACTTGCTAAGATGACATGCCAAAAGCTTCAAAACAAAATGCAACAAAGAAAACGGAAAAAAAAAAATCAGAAAAATATTAAAAAAAAGAGTTTCTTTCTGTGTTAGAGACAACTAGGACAGATGGCTGTTTACAAGCGTTTGGGGCCGCTAGAATTTACATGAGGTAACGATGATGAAAATGGGTTTTCTCTGTGGCCTGAGCAGGGCCTCTTTACAGAGCACATTAGGGCACCAGAACCGCCTATGGTGTCTTTCTGCCTGTGAATGGCCGAGCAGCAGGTTAACGCTGCCCACATGGAAAAATGCTGCTGCCAGAGTATTAATAATTAAAGGAGCTCCGCGTCTCTCCTCTTGCATTGTTCCCCCTCGCGATGGCCATAAGCGAGTTGATTATCCTTTTCAACGTCGACTCGGCAAGATTGTCATCTGCTGCCCCGCTGATACGGCGGCCATCGCATAAAAGCTTGCTTTCCAGCAAACTGCTTCATTGCTCTCAGGCAATGGCAGCTTCATCAGGAAGAAAAAAAAAAAAAAAAGTCAGCCGTGTGCCGAGATAGCTGGCGATAACGCTTCCACGCAGCAGGCCTCGGTTCTTTTTTGGAAAGACGGCTTTCTCTCTTTTAACAATGTAGCAGTGGCCTTGGCTTCTTGCAGACGGTCTTAAATATCAATGTCATTATTTTTCATGAGCACATAATAAATAATACATGCATAGGGCTCGTGAGAAAGACCAATATGACCGAGGAGCGTGCTTTCATGCGCATGATATTTTCTGTAACGGCAAAGAACTGGGCATTTGAAAAAGACTTTCCATGGAGGTGTAATACCGCACATAATAAGTGTGTTCATCCAGAGGTCCGGGATTTTTCTACTGACACTCGTGACCTCTGACCCTTTGCGGGCCAAAACAAAACACATTCTCCAACAACTGATAACGCGAGTCATTTCTCCTGCTGTGGGCTGTGACCCGCCGGGTGCTTGCAGACTGAGTATCAATTACTTGCACTGATGAAATTGAGACTGGGTTAAACAATAGCGGTCTGGTGGTAAAGAGTCAGTTTAAATGCAGGGATGAGGGGACCTCGACGGGTCACTGAGTCCCAACAGTGGAACAGAAGTGGAGGCTGAAAAGTTCCACAATAAAGCGCGAGGAAACTGCAGGAGAGAGAGAGAGAGGATAGAATGCAACGTTGTAGCTGTTTTTAGCTTATTTGAAGGACACAAGTGTATTAAGAGCAATTTATTCAACGTGTGTTTTAATGGTGACCAAATTACAGCTTGAATGCATTAAAAAAAAAAGAGAAACTTTGAGTTAAAAGCTACGGTTGGCAACGCCACCATGCCGATAAGCAGGTGTAACATTTATGTTCACCAGCTGTAGCATGTTAGCATGCTAACATTTGCTAATAAGCACTAAACACACAGCTGGGGAGCAGTGACGCGCAGTGAGGTTCGTGGCTGGTGAGGCACTGACTGCACGCTACATAAGTCAGACTTACAAATATATGAACCCAATAGAGTAGCTTAAAATCACCATTCAATTGGCAGCTTGCACATTGACTACTTCTTTATACACGCATAGGTAAAGTACATATTTGATTCCACCGGGAGCGTTTCAGAAGCGGAGCGCTCGCGGGCGCCACCCGCGAAAATCGTGAGATTCCGCGATAATCTGCGTAACAACCCCGGATGTATAAAGAGAACAACAAACACATAAAAGGTCACTTTACCTGTCCGACGTTGAGTTGCTGTCGATTTGGTCATATTTGACAGTTTTTTGAGACATTTTTAAGCTGCGGTCAAAGCAAAACATAGGAAGAAGAAGAGAAGTGTAGAAGAAGAGCAACGACAGAACAAGCATGAACCCGACCCGTGGGCTCTCGCTCGCCCCCTTCAGTGAGGCAGAGGTACTGTTTGCCCCTCCTCTGTGCTTTTTCACTGCGGTTTAATGTCAGATCAGCAACACTAAATAGGTTCTACACAGACGTGAAATACATTACATATTCTATGTAAAGAAAGGACATATAATAAAAGTGTCTACAAATATTACAGTGGTGACAAACAAAGAGAAAGAAAAAGACACGCGCTCAACCCAGTTAGTGAGGATTCACAGTCTGAGGTGAGGAACAGCTCGTCTCTTCCTCACCTCACGTGTCTCCTCTGTTTGAACAGGACATGCGCTAATTCAGCGATTTTTATTATAAAAATGATTGAAATGATTGGAATCATACAGAAATTACATTTACAGCACAGATCAGTAGAGAAATGTTAATTTTTATTTTATTTTAGCATTATTTCTTTTTTTTTATGATTGGTTTGTGGCCGGCGGTTATGAAGTCTCGAGTTCAGAGATTTGGCCATCACCATCTTGGTAGAGACGCTGTTTATGGCTCTGGTATCAGTAGCAACCTGTCAATCACAGTAAGCCCGCCCTAAAGCATACTCCGCTTTATGGTCAGTTTTACTCTAAATGGACCCCAATTTATTAAATGAACATCATGCTGATTGAGACCATAAACTCTGGTTTACCAAGACTTCCATACAATCGGACTTCTTTTTGCATCTGGATGAGTCGCCCCCTGCTGGTCGGTAGAGATAATGCACGTTTAAAAACACTTCCACACATTGGCTTCACTCGTCAGAACCGGGGGGGGGGGGGGGGGGGGGGTTGCCGCCTGGACAAAAATACTATGTTTACCTGATTATGGCACAAGATGAAAAGTCAAGAAATCGGAGACATAATCTGCGAGATAAAGACATAACGTGTCATGTTGTCGTTGAGCTGTACTGCAATACCCATGGAGGAGCTGAGAGGGTCCTCTTGGAAGAATGTTGTAGCTGCACATTCCCACCCGTGCCAGATGTCCCTGAAGGGAAGATAATAACCCCTTTCATCTATGTGCTTGGCTTACCCGTGATTCATGAAGCATGCAAGGGTTGTTACAACTGGGCCCTTTACTCTTCATGTGCCCCCTTTAATTTGAATGCCTGACCTCCCGTAGCTGCCAGAGATGTGGGACAAGAAAAATGGCGGTGCTTAGAGGAAGCCACGGATGAGAATGTTTTTGACATTTGTTTCGGGTGTTGTCCCATTTCAGCATGGATCAGTGTCCTCCACGCATCAATTTCACATGAGCTAGGTCCAAAAGCAAACACAGCCGGAGGGGCTACGGCTGTCTGGTGCTTGAATCTTTTGGAACAAGCCTTCTGGACACCGTGGTCCATAGCGCGAGCAAACAACATATGCTGAGCAGCCACCCTTCATCTCTTCATCGTACGGCCTCTGCTCATACAACAGGTTTATGATCACACAATATACGGCTGATATTTCCAACAGCAGCAGAGAAGATCTTGGCTCCAACGGAACCAATATTCATCCGAAAACCTCTGCGGCGCATTCAAACTAAGGCCACCTAGGAGACCACCAGGGAGCCAGGACACATCTGAGCCCCGACTTTTATGTCCTCTCATGTAATCTAAAGTTGGATAAATCTGCTCAGGACAATTAATTGAATAAATCAAAGGCAAACATCTCTTTATATATTTATAGGCACTTAATAACACTATCACTCTTGTTGACATTGCATTTATTGGTTGTGTATATCCTTAGTGAAGAATGTTGCAAAAACGCATTAAAAACAGCAGAAACAACAGTGTTTTTTGCAATTTGGAGTTGCTCCCTGGTTGCACATTACAAGAGCAGAGACTCGAAGTTACTGCTCAGAGATGTTTACTGCAACGGGCACAACAGGAGGGAGCTCTGTGAAATGGAAAGAGATAACACTAAGATGTGTTTGACAGTTGGTTGGAGTTCTACAAATCAAAAGGGAACACATGGTGCTAAAGTGAAGTAAGTCTGATGTAGCAGATGGACAAACACTACTCTCTGAAGCAGGGATGCGCCGATACCAAGACCAGCATCGGGTATCACACACTTCCCCAGAACGTCTAGCTCGTCAGTTATCAGTTAGTTTATGCCAGGCATCTATGTCACGTATGACGTTAGCAGTAACATTATAGCTGTGAATGTAGAATCGCAGTGTGTGTGTGTGTGTGTGTGTGTGTGTGTGTGTGTGTGTGTGTGCAGTTTATTTGTCAGTTGAATACATTTTATAACTCCTCAAGAACCAAGCCAAGTTCCCGTGATGCTGTTTAAGTTGAAGGGGTTTAGCCAGCCTGAAGCCATGCGACAACAACAACCAGGGCTCACTTAAGGTGGGAGAACCTTTAAGGTGGACCAGCTGGTCTCCTTTAAGTGACAAGCTGCTCCTCTGAGGTTTTTTTTTTTAACTGTTTAATAACCAGCATTTATCGGTCAAAATGTGTATTGTCAGTTAAAAGGTTCATTATTAACATCCCTACTGCAAACTACGCTCTGTTCATATCAGGAGTAACAGGAAGCTGAATGTAAAGATGTCCGCAAAAGCATGATTTTGTATATTAAATTTGTTACAGTCAGAAAGTGCAAGAAAATGTGATGAAAATAAAACGCGGTTTAAAGTCATTGCCAGCACTGTAATGATATTATTAAGCACTGATATCCATACTTGGTATCGGCAAGTACCCAAATGTAAGTAGTATCGATGCATCACTATTGTGAACGGAGTGACAGAGAAGCCTCAATGCGGGTACTCAGAGCGGCACAGTGCAGCATTCAGCTCCATGGTCTCTTTTACCTCATTGTGCAGCTCACACGGCTCATTTTATTTTTATATTTATCACTTATTTTTGACTCAATAACGAATGTGACATTACACAATGCCTTCCAAAAGTATACCATGATTTCAAAAAGTATGTGGGCATCTGAGCATGTTTTCATCTTTGAGTCCTTTATTAAAAAAAAGCAGATGCCGTACAATAGAGTTAGTGCTGGTATATGGAAATGAGCAGTCCAGGTGTGAAGGTGAAACTTTCACAATAACAGAACCCTTTCATTAAGTGGATATTGTTCAATGAACAGTTACTCAGAAAATGCTTTTTTTTTTAATTCAGCAAACTGTAATTAAGCTTAAGAGCGTCCCAATAGCATTTAAATATTAAATATATACAATTAAACTTGACTTTCACTATAGAGTATCTTATCATTAAAACTATGTTTTGACCAACTCGTTTCTTGATCTCAAAAATGCAATCCCCGCCTGCATTATGTTGCTTCATTGACCCTCATGGGAACATTGTTGACCTTACTCTGACTGTTCAGGGTGAGCAGCCGCAGCAGCTCCCTTCACCTCCAGTTCTAATGTCAGCTCCGGGATCAAGAGCTATGGCGGGAAGAGGCCTAAGACCAAAGGACGGAACGGGAAAAAGGAAACCAGAGTAAGAAAATAAGCCCACGTTCACGAAGGGAGAACATGCGAGGGGATACATTTGCTGTAAACTCAAGGCTTTAGAAGCTTCCCACGAACTTCACACCTCGCATCTGAATTTATTAGAGTCAGCGCTGATCGATTCAAATATGACGCTCCTGTTCGCGTCGTATGATCCGCGACGGACAAAAAAAAACGACGAGCGGGCAGAGTCACACAAAACGAGTCCTGCTGGTTTGAACCGTTCGGGCTTAATGAACAGCGACATCGAATAATCTCTGCAGCCAGGTCGCAGGTGCGCACTGCAGGCTACTGTCAACTCAGTCAATCTGACGAACATTGATCAAAGGCACACAGAAGCAGAGACTGTCGCACGCGTTCAATACAGCAGCGCTTGTCTGAGGATGCAAACGGTTATCCATCTGAAGTTTAACCAAGTGAGGAAAAAAAAAATCAATAACTAATAATGAATCTAGAAAATAAACTAACACTGCCATTTTAAAATCGGACATACCACTCTCACACTGTTACATGTAGCCTTGTTGGTACAGTTATAGTGACAAAAACAATCTTAAGATTGTTTTTAAAGATGGCTGCTCAGCTTCAAAATATGCTTAAAGGAAGTCAATGGCAGAGGGCTTGATCGTCGTCACTCACCGTCATTTGCCATCATGTTCATCATCCACTCATTTCGCATTTATCTTTTTAAGAAGATTAAACACGCTCTTTCCATTCTCACCGAAGAGGTGAAAAGTAAGATATCCCATTGATTAACCAGGTTATTGCTCAACCTTTAAGCACAATTAAAGGAAATCATTACGTTTAATGAAATACTGGAGTGCCACTCTACTCCTTCAAAGGTCTCCCTCATTAGAATGGCCCCACATAGTCAAGCATATGCGATTCTTCTCTATTCCCTATATGAGTTTAGGCCTCTCTCATTAGACCTCTTGTCCACAGGGAGGCTTCCTGTCAGATTTAGCCCTCCGACTCACTGAAAGCACATGATCATGTAAACCGTACATGTGGCAGGAGCACATGCTTTTATTGAAGTAAGTCCTGTTCTAATCCTTCAAGGAATCATGCTGAACGCTGTTATTGATATCTTAACTTGCCGCTGATCGCTCCCCCGTGCGCTTCCTTGATTTATGGTCTTAATGCAACAAAAAGGAGGTCTGGAAAAAGCCTGCACTCGTCATGCGGAGCGATTCTGGCCCGAAGTCTGACCATCGCTCCACTACAGAGCTACTCGTCTTTTGCTTTCCGAGATGCAGGCCCTTGAGGAGAGCGCTGGGAGCTGTACACTCCCTTAAAAAGAAAATGAAGGTGCAGTACCTCTAAAATACCGGAATTATGTTTCCATACAGGCAGCACTGCTGGAAGGATTCTCAACAGGAAGATCAATACCATTTCCAAATCCTTTCTTAACAAGCAAGCTTTTTTGTCCACCGGCCTATTTAGGTTTAGATTTGTGATAAATATAATTGCATGGATGTTCCTTGATGGAGGTTGCCTGATCTAAAGCCCAAGCGCACTAATTAGGAATGTAGGAATAATCCAATGCCAATATTAGGTTGCCCTGAGCACCAGCCCCGGATAAGCATTTGTGAAGGTCATCCCCCTCAATCAGCTCTGCCGGTAATCATGTCAGAGCACAAATCGTGACTCGCAAGGCTTTCAGAGTCAATGAACGTCTTAACCTGTGACTTTTATGTCTTTTAATTTAGACAGAATAAACAGATCACAAGGGAAACTATGTGAAGTAATTTGAAGAGAGTGCAAATATGATTATCTAAGCTCTGAAACCGCAAAGCAGAAAAGTAAATTACCAAAAGAAATAAAGGAATTCAAATCAAATAAGTTTACAATTATCATGCTTTTAATAGTCATGCAAGCACCCTGCATTTTTTTTTTAAACCCCACGAGAATGTATTGTACAGACCATCAGTTAAAGTGCCCAACGTTGGTGGCGGCAGGTCACATCAGCATCACTAATTAACATTAATTCAATGAGCAACTTGACAACAGGCCAGAATAAGACTTGGCTGTTGTCGGGTTTGTGTGCTCTCTGCAAGCTGGTGTCTGTACTCAGTCAAAGATCCCTTATGATTTAAAGGAAGCATCACTCCGTAACAATGTGACACGACAGTGTTTCTGTAGTTCCAATGACTACGACAGAGTGACACGTCTTCTCTCTAGCACATCAGTTTCAGGAGTCAACTTAAAACTTCGATCATAGCAATAATTAAAAGAGAAACGCAGTGCAGAAGAAACAGCCTCATGCTCATCTATCTGTATTGATGTAAATCAATGGATGAGCGCATAACAAAAGAGCTTGGAATACCTTTATGATGTTATACAGCAAGCTTTAGTCCAACCAAGAATACGTGTTGTTTAAGTGTATGGTTATTGAATGAACAGAATAAGCATTTGAAGGAGCCTTTAGAGTCTGATTTTCATCCTTTCTGAAGCGTAGGTTGGACTGCTGGATTGGATTCTTCTCCCCTACTGGGGCTTCACGCTGCCAGCGGCAAGAAAATGACAAGACAGGATGAACAGCAATGTGGCAGGCTTTACATTTCTTCTCGCTGAATTCATGTGATGAAGATAAATCAAAGAGAAGGGCTACACCGACTGAAAGTAGCCATCAAAATGCTTTTGAAAACCAAAGTCGTCGGGGAAACAATTTGAATTTAGTTTTCTTTCCTTTAAACTGTTGCCGTTTCTAAAGCATCGGCTGCAAATTTGCAGGACAAACTAATGTTTCGTCATGGTTGTCAAGCCACGTCAAAACTAAATAGAGATGACAAATGAGCTCTTCCAGGTTCAAGATAATTTAGTACACGGACTACGCTTGGATGAATGGGGGTCCAATCGCCTCCTGAGCGACAGGTTCCCTGTCTAAATGATTGAGCAGCTGAGTCGGTGGTTAAATTGATGACAAAATAAATGGATCTATGACTGAGCATAGGACAAGCAAACAAACAACTCACTAACACCCTGGTGTGGTGGGAAGAACATTTGTTTAATGTCTAATGTTCCAGATAAGTAGTGAAACAAAGCTGTTATATTCTGGGAATTGCATCATGGTGTTCAAATCAATCTCAAATGTGTCACTAGTGGTACTGTGTCTTGCTCCTCATCGGTGTTGATGCATCGTTGTATGCATGCAAGACAGCAAACACTGGTTAAAATGACGTGGCCATAATAACCAAATACTTGGTGTAGTAGCGTAACGTTTTGTACATTCATGGTCCCCAGAGGAGGCGTCCTGATGACTTTGGTAATCCCCTAACTATAATATTGACATTTGTGGGTTTTGAGTGAAATGTCTCAACAGCTATTGAGTAGATTGCCATGAAATTCATTACGCGCATTCACGTTCCCAAGAGGATGAATTGTCAAACCTTTGGTGATATCTGACTTTTCATCCAGGGCTTTCATTTTAGATTTGGTCAATACCAAATATCGTCATCAGCGTCCTCTGCACTTTGTGTTTGGTGCTAATTAGGAAATTAGCACGCTAACATGCTTAATGGTGAACATGATAAACAAACAAATTCATCTTCACAGAGCCACCGTCATGGCTGTATACTTTTAGCGTTGGTTGACTTTAGCTTCTCTTGCTAACGAACCTAAGTTTGCATGTATAATTACATAAAACTAACACAGACACTAACACTAATTGAATGTCGTCATTTTGTCCCACACACTTAATTTGTTTTATAGCATTGTAAAAGCTATTAACAGCTGTATATCACTGACGTAATTGTTGGCATATCCCAAACGCTGTGTGATGATGATTAAACGTCTTGAAATTCCTCACTGACCTTCATTTTATAGCCACATTTTTGAGGTGAGGGGGTACTCTTACTTTGTGTAACGAGTGCCAATAGACACGCCAATGCAAATAGCAGTATGGTGTGGTATGGTGTTCATTATATTTTGACGTGCCATTTCACTCCAGATCAAAAAAACAAAAAAAAAGAAGGCTTTTATCTATTCTCAAGTGTTTTATCTCAGGCTGTTTTGTACAAATTTCACTGTTCTCTAAAATGAAACACCCACTCTCATCTGTTGCAGCCCAGAGAACTATTCCCCCGTCGAACAGTACTCAGGACACAAATACCTGTCTTTAGCCCCAGGTGCTTCATTTCATGAGCGATGAAAGTCGGTGGGAAAAAAAAGGAAAAAAAAATATCCCTGACAGGTACACAGCAATGCACCAGAGAGGACCTGTGCACAAACAAGAGACTGATTGAAATGTTGCGTTTTTTGTTTTTTTTTACTTTCCCAAGTTTTCCTGCATTACACAGTGGGAACATTTGATTGGAACATTGTTTTAAGTAAAATCTAATTATCGCGCTATGACAACAATAGAGGGAAGAAACCGCTTTAATACATCAAAACACGTTACAGTGGCAGAGTGATAAAAGAAGCAATTATCACTGTCATGTTGCTCATTGAGCTTCACTGTCGCCTCTCAGCATACGGTATACGCCCAAAATTGATATCACTATCCACCTTTATTCCAATTACGCTCAGAATAATAGCTTGCTGGCATGTGAAAAGCATGGCCTTCTGGAAGCACGATACTAAACGCAGTCTTCAGCAGCTTTCATTATGATCATCTGGGGGCCTATAATTTACAACTAAGATTTGCATTAATGTTCAAGGAGATAGAAGCGCAAAGTCATTTACAAACTGTAGGCTTTTTCAATATGCACCACTGGCACCAATTTGCTTTAGCGATAGTTTTTTTTTTTTTATTTGCTTTTAGCATTGGCAACAAGAAAATGTGTGTGGCATCAAGCTGCCTTTGAGCAACACACACATATCCCGTGCATTCTTAGATATCCATTTAACGTTCACAAAAAAAAAAGAAAAAAGGCAGTGCTGTTAATAGTAAAGATGTAAATAAAGCATTAATTATTGAGTTTAAAGGTTCACTGTTAACACTGGGAAAAAGGTCAAAGAGTGTTCTTGATTGTGGGGTCAGTGCTTCAGCGTTGAAATTGGCAGAACGAGAGCTAGTTAACGTTAGCCGTTAGCAGCACGTTCCAGCACGGAGCTAACGGTAACGTAGGTCCCACTGATTTACCTTGTGATGCGTTCAGGCGCTATTCAGCAAAAACTAGTATCGGGCGATGGTAGTTCTAAAGTTCTCATGAGGTGTTCCAATGTCACCAAGCAAAATGTAGTTTTTGGCGAGAATATGGAGCTGTTTGAAGGAGATGTATTCACAGAAATACGAAATAGATAATGTTAAACTTCCAAACACAAAACTGTAGGCAAGCAGTAATAAAGGCGTGTATGTTGAAGTACATGGGATTTAATGTTGTACTTTTGTTTTTAACCGTGGAGTCAAAGTAGTTTCAAGATTTGTGACATTTCACTGCTTTCGGTATCGACAACTACATCTCTGTCACCGTGACATCCCTAACTGCAGCGAGATCACATATGGAGAGCGGCGCATTGATTCACTCAGCCCCTCCTTGCCCAGCTCTCTCCCTCAAAAACACATCGACACAGCGGGCGGTAGATTTGGACACAAAGTGTGTTCGGAGAAACCCGACAGCGCCACGCTGGGTGGTTTCCTGAGACAGTTTCCTGGTTGTACCCGACACAGATGAGGGGTGCAGCGAGGTTACGCTCGACAGGGAAGGCCTTCTTTTGTCTGAGATGGCCGAAGAGTGCTTATGTTTGGCGCATTTGAGACTCGTAGGGAATTTGTGTCTGGCTGGAAGTAGGGGAGGGTCTGTGTTTGGCCTCAGACACATATGTATACTGAAGCTAATAAATTAGGCGCACAACACTTTTAAAGCTAGTCTGCACTTTGCAATGAAAGAGTGTTGCTCTTTTATCTGACTGGAATAAACTATATGGAGCGAGAAATACAGCAGGCTGATTCACCATACAGTGAGAACCGGTGAATTTACTCACATGACACTAAACATCAGGGAGCGCTTACTTCCTAAATGTAATCAATTAAGTTTACAAGCTACAGATAAATTGCCTGCAGTTACGATCACATTAACATTCCCTCCAATTGTATTTAATACTGATGTAAAAGTGATTCATCGCACTGACAACACAGTTAAATTTGGATTACGCCGTCTTAAAGTATTTGTTCCAGCTTTTTAGCATCCCCGCTCTCATTGTAGCCCGACTGTTCTCCTATTTTTCATTTCATTTTATACACTGTCACTTGGTACTATCTGGAAAATGCAGAGAACACTGCGATTGAAGCCAGAATTTCAAACAAAACCAAAGGAAAGCTGACAAAAACACAGACAGCTTTTGGAAGGTGGCTTTCAAAACAGGCTGTAAGTAGGAACACTGTGTTCTCTACAAATTGGTTAAGGTTTTAGTCACTTTAAAAATAATATACAACAGGCGCGTGTGTGCTGCCTGTGTAAAACTACAGCTCCATCTGATGCCCTTTTCAGACGCGGAATAAATTGCTGACTTCGTCTACCTGCTAAGGTGTATTTGATATCATCCAGACATGGGTGACTTGTATACATTAACAGAGGGCGTCCATATTCATGTGATTCTATAATATTCAAGTGCACATGCATCGAATGACAGGATGTTAAGTGGGGTTTCTCGTTTGCTCTCATAATGTATGTAAAGTGCTTTTTTTTTTTTTTTTTTTACTGTACATTAATTTATTCATCTACGGAGCTGGAATGAACGTAATAAAAAAATGTGTCATACAGTAGACTGATGTGAATGTCAACTGATCATATTTCCGTTGCCTTGTGCTGCTGTCTTTAAAGTTTATCTGATGGCATTCAAGTTGTGGTGAGACGGAATGTGATACTGAAATGTTAGTAGGGCCGACCGTGTGACCTTTATGTGAAAGTGACCCGGGCACGTGTTAAATTACTGTCTGTTTAAAGTGAATGGGTGACTCTCTGAAAGGGGCTTATAATACAAATCAAAGTATACATGGGTAATACTTTGCAAGTACTTTGCGAGCTAGTTTGTAATGCATTTGGATTGGGGTTTTTTTTTTCAAAAACAAATCATTGTAAACAATAAAATAATGAGCATAATGTAAGTAAAAAGTTAACATTTCCTTTGAATTTGAAAGAAAACATAAGACTCCAGTTTGGCAGGTTCTTGCAATAACCGACTGATGCTTCTTAGAAAACTGTGTGTTCTGCCATCAATGCAGTTCCCACAGCGCTGCAATTCAACGGTCCTGAAGTGAATACTTTGGGCCACAATCATCCTTTCAGCTGAATTCCTGAGAGCAACACTTGTTGTGTTGGGCTTTAGATTTGGAGCTGTCTGATAAGCAGTTTGCAGAACTAATAAGAGCAGAACAGCTTTGTTAACAGTTGCCTTGGGAGGGGCAACATTCAGCTCTTATTTCATCAGACCTCGGATTGCGGGGATTAATTAACTTCGCAGTCCTGGCGTGTGTCTCGGAAGAGTGCTTCCATTTTGATGTGGGAATTCTAGACACAGATTTGCTGTAGCCTAATTGGTTTTGGCAAGATTACATATCTGAGATTCTAACTGACATCAAGAAACAAAATTCTGAAAGGCTAGAAATGCTGAAACTGCACTTTCCCCAACGACATTGCTGTGCATGGGTTATGAACCTGCCACTCACAGCGTGCATTCCACTAATGTAGTTAGTCTAGAGCTTCACACGCATTTCCAAGCGCTCGGCAAAGCTTCTATCGGCTTTGATGTGTCTGGACCCAAAGTTTGAGTCCAAAACTGTGGAAATGCAGGTAACGGTTACAGATGGTTGCTTTAATCGTCCATGTGTTGGTGCCAACAAGTCCTCCAAATTAAATTACATCCCTTGACGTGTCCAACCAGAACGACACACACAAGTGTACATGTGGCAGCGAGAGGGCTTTGTCACTCGAACATAAACATTTGTTTTATGGGAGCACTAATGACGTGATATAGTCTCCATGGTCCAGTAGTATAGGCAGATATTGACAGGTGTCCACAGCCTCTTTTTTTTTTTTAATCTCTCCGCATTGTTCATCCGATCGATTGTTTATGACGTGCAATTTCTGAATTGCTGGACAAGCAATTTCCATCTAACGGTAAACCACCGCTCGAAGAGCCAATGACAGCTGGAGGAACCATTTTAAACTGGAAGCATAATTGGCTGACTGGATCCTTTCAAGCAGCAGGGTAATTAGTCCATTACCCAGCAGCCTACTGTTGCTGACACTGATGTTAACTTTGGGGATTATTAGTTTTAATATACCGTGGGATAATTCTGAACTTTAAAGGAACGCACACTGCAGTAAATAGAGCATGCTGAAGCTCCAATGAGCGCCCAGAGTTGGTGTGAAGGTGGCGGAATGAAATGCTTGGGCCCATGTTGCTGAACCAGGTCTGAATGGAGGCGTCCACTTTACAACCCTAATGAAACACTTAGCCTCCTCAGGCCTTTGCCCTACTTTTACTGCCCTTAAGACAGCCCTATAAGGTCCCGTGTACTATTTGGTGGAGTAGTGGAGCAGTTCAATCATCCAGAGTAACATTAATGAAATGCATGGCATAGCTGAAATGTTTGGCTTGAACTGTCCAGGGTAGTGGCCCAAAACTCAAGGCATAAGGGAGGCACACACTAGTGACAACTGTGGGTTCTGACGGCCAGTTCCAGTTTGAACTCCAATTCGTTAAGCTTTGAATCTGCTGTTTCTGCATCTGGTATTACACATATTACTGGTCCTTCCAGTTGGACTTTCATCTTTTCACCGGTACCTGTAGCAACACGCCCACACCAGTGCAGCCTGATGAGTATATAAATATATGTTGGTGCTATTTTGGGTTTGAACACCCACAAAAGGCGGTTTCTGTGTTTGCCAGGAGAGGACATCGTCACACCTTTCATCTTGGCCTCAAATCAACCTTCGGAGCAGTTTCACTCTCTCCCTGTCCGAGCTTGAACCCGAGGGTCCGGAAAACGGTAAACATTGTCTAAACCTGCCAGAAGTCTACAGAGAGGAGGGGTAAAGAGGTCATGTAGTTTCATGTAACCACAAAAGTTCGGCTACCCAGTGGAAAGGCATATCTGACAGTACATGTCTGTGCCTCGGCCAGTGAGCAGACAGGACTGAGTGGCCCTCCCTCGGGGCTGCCACACTCTACTGTCTGTGTCTACTGAGAGGATGAGGCACCGTGGTGAAGCCTCTCTGCACAGCACCCCTGGGACCCAGGCTTGTGAACGCTCTGTCAAAACCAGTGAGCACCCACGTCAGGCGCAGTTTACTGCGTTACATATACTCCAGCAGAGGCTTTAATGAGTCTGTATGTTTCAGATTTAACGAAGCAAAAATGAATTACAGTTTGCTTTCTATTTTCATTAATCTCCCACCTGCATGTTTAAAACAAGACAAAGATCCTTTGGACTAATTTGGACCAAAAGCTGAATTTGTAATATATTACTGTGGGTTTCTGCAGTGTTCACCGAATCAAATTCAAGACTTTTAAAAATACATAAAACAAACATAGAATTAAATTCAAGAAAATGTTCCCACCCATACTGATCAAAGAATGAAGGAAAACAAAAAGGCTTACAAATGTTTATTTTAGTACATTAACTAATTGATATTTATGTAAATTCCCAGCTGTATATAACACTAATTCCTAAAATATATAATTTATCAATTAACATGACCCAGATACGAAGCAGAAGATTGACAGATGGATCAACCTATTCAAAAATAATTTGAGAAAAGGTTTGTTTGAAATGACAGCTGCCCGTCGTGAGACGATTAGGTTCCTAGTTCCTGTGTTTAGCAGCAGCAGCAGCAGCAGCAGCGGCGGCAGTGTTTGCTGCCGGTTTAAACGGCGCTGACACAAACTCCACAAAAAGGCCCGAACAACCTCCTGGATGCACAACCCAGTTGCACCGGTGTCGCTTGTAGTTTAAACCGTCGATGTGTAACGTCTCCCGACAGCCCACAAAACACATACGAAACAATTTACAAATGTCTGTCTCTACAGCACGCTAGAATATCGTTGCGAGCGTGCCACACTGGTCAGGTCCAGGTCTCCGCCGGTGCTTACAACCGATAGCGCCGACCCAACCTGCGGTCCCCCCCCCCCCCCTCAGGTAAACACTGTCAGCTCTGTCAGCACTTTTGCTGTATACCTTTAGCGCTGTTAGCATCGTTAACTGAGCCGCTTAGAGGCAACAGGAATGCTCCCAAACTTGTACAGAGCACCTTAAAGAACTAGAAATACTGAATGCAATTCATTTTTTGTTTTTTTTGGATATCCTGTTAAATGGTAAAACTAATGCCTAGGGCAGACTGCAATCCATAGAACGTCTCATTAGAGAACAAAGGCATTCAAATCTAAACAACGATTGCTTTATAAGAATAGATCTGAAACACAAACCCAGTCAGTCCCTAAAGCCCTGTGCGGTCTTCACCTAGGGCCCAATTAGAGGAGTTGCAGTGACAAGTCAAGCATTACTGGCCTTTGCAGGCCGAAGAGATCTGGACTCTTGTTTATCTCTCATTTCAATTGTAGAAACCACATTAGAATTCTCCTTCGACATGTTATTAATAAGTGCCAAAACAACGTAAGCTGCATGGCCAATATATGTTCAATTAGGATTACCCGGAGACACAATTCATCAGGAGTGTATAGTCTTCATGAAGCTTGACAAACTGCACAAACTTCCATACGGCTTTAAAAAAAGGTTTGCATTTGCAATTAACTAAAGCGACAGTGAGGAGAACAATGCACCTACCGCAGCCACCCCCATCCCGAAGCTTTTCCATTATTTTAACAAGCACAACAACATATTGTGTGTTAATTGATTTCCTCCCAGTCCTCTAGAGCTCGCCCCGCCTGTTGTCAGTCTTGTTGATTAACAGGAACACAATTAGAATTTCCCGGCCCTGTTCAACATTAGCATTCCTGATATACAGCTTAGTGCACCTACATAGTGTTCTTGGTGTCGCCCGCCGCTTTTACCTGCTCGTCTCGTCTCCAGGGAGCGTCTCTATTTGACCTCCGGGGAGCATCGAACTTAAATCTTTTGTTGTATTAATTTGAGACTTGATTACATCTCAAACAAAGCCTTTAGCCTCTCCCAATGCTCCAAGAATACTAATAAGCAATACGGTGGCACATGTTGAAGCTCCGGCTGTTTGATGAGGAGAATATCAGGATATCAATACTTAATCGATTGATACAAGTAGGCCATAAAGCAGAGCATGCTTTAGGGCGGGGCTACCATGTGGTTGACAGGTCGCTGCCACAGCATTGTTGGTTCTTTGAGTTGTGTGTGTTTTCGTCTTACAACTCGTAACGTTTCAGTCGCCTATTATTCAGTGTTCAGTTGTACTTAGCTCGGCCCTCTTGTGCCACTTCTGGTTGCAAAAAAAGCCAAGATGGCGACGGACAAAAAAACAAGATGGCGACGGCCAAAAAACAAGATGGCGACGGCCAAAAAACCAAAGAGGCGACGGCCAAGAAGCCGAACTCAAGGCTTTAAAATGGCAGTCCACCGACCAATGGGTGACGTCACTTCTTATATAAGGTCTCTGATCGCAGCCCTTATTCCAACACAGGTTTTCTTACATCACTGACTTGTATGGATTTGTTGTTGACAGTGATCGATTTCAGACCATTTCAGTTAACGCTGAAGATGTAATGGCGAAGCTTCAATTATTCCAATCCTCTCCCAGTAAATCCGTGCTGCAAAGTTTCTGCTAAAATGTCTGATTGCTCAAATAGAGACCTGCTGTAAATGTGATGAAGACATCAGCTGTTGGTAGTCGTTCAGTGGATCCTGCTTCTATCCCCACTCCTACGCAGACATCCCACACAGTTATCAGGCTCTATGAATAATCTATTCAGAGCACTCTACCAGTGTGATAATATGTTGGAGGAAGCTGCCAGTTAATGATACACTTGTGATTCTGTGTGTGTGAAAGGTTTACAGACACTGAAAAAAATGCCCATTCCAAGGACACCATTTGGTAATCTCAATTTGTTACTTTTCAGTTCTCGTGAACACAGTTTGTTATGTTCCTTTACAGTTAAAGCACCTATTTTACTACACGGCATTGCTTGGCATTAAGGCATTATGTACTTATGTTCCACAACAACAAAATGTAAATAAAATAGATACAATGGAGCCCATCAAAATTCTGTGGAAAATGTAAATGAATGATTTCCTTGAAGCACGGACTCTACACGTCCATGGAACAGCAATGAGAACAAACATGGCTGCAGGTTATGCAGCTCTTTTATGGGTTCACTGCAGGGTTTGTTTTCATGTAAAACACAGAAGAATCATTTTCCACATCATGACAATGGTTGGGAAAGCTACACACAGCATGTGCTTTCACTCAAAGGTGATGTTATCGTGCTTTAAAGCTGCTGTAAGTGATTTATTGCCCCCTTGGGGGGGGGCCACATATCATCCCCTTTGACGTCGGTGTGGTGAACTTGTTGGCAGAAAGTTGCTTAAGGACACATGCAGCAGCAACAGGGCAGCTTTAGCTCTTTAAACTCTGTTTGTTTTCCCTTTAGCTGCTAAATGCTACCCTGTATTTCTATCACCTGGTTCTTTCTGCAGTTTTTCTCATTTTCTTGTTTTTAAAGAGAAGTTTTGATGGTGAAATTATATTTTTTAAAACACAGAAAGACATTGATTTTGACATGAATGATGTCATTGTTAAACTTTTCTATTTCCACCAATGTAACTTGTTGAAACCGTGCCTCTATTTCACCTTAAACCCTTCCTCTCTTGACAAAATACAGCTCCAGACTGCTGTGAAGTATTCTGTTTTTGATTTAACAAGCCGATAACAACTTAGTCATCAAGTGGCTGCTGATGTCTTTAATGAGATGAGTTCATTTCAATTATGTAAGCATCAGATGTGGAGAACAAAGCAAATAAATCTGACGCATGCAGGCTTTATTCAGATTAAAGGCCTTAATACAACCTTGTAAGGCTTCTATTTCAAGGTTTATTCCTTCACATTTGTTTTAATATTCTGAGGACTTGAAGTGGTGAAAAGGTGGGGTGGGGTGGGGGGGGTGGGTTTGTTTTGTTTTTTTGCCTAACAATGCCAGCATCTTTGTTTTCTTCAGACAGAATTACCGTTCATTACAGCTCCAGTAGGGAGACGGAGCACATTTATGCAGTCTGACAAAGAGCTTTTCCCTTTCATGTCTAAGAATCTAACCAACAAAGAGAAGATTATGCAGCATGTATACCATCTAAAGCCTAGAGAAGCATTTTGTTCCCACTTAAAACACAACCTGCTGCAAAGTTGTCTGCAGCTTCCTCCGCTTTCATTTGACAAATTCCACTCGAAACAACAATTTTCTGATTATTAAGTCAAATGTAAATTCCCAAAGCTGTTTATTGAGAATATCTTACAATCCCGGAGGTGCAGTGCGTCCAATTACAAAACAGTTGATTTCTTCCACTTCATGTTTACAGAGTCAGAAAGTTGTGGGGAAATGAAACTTTTGAATCTAGGTTGTATTCGTAGGACTCAGGAGTCATTTCTCTCTGCGAGCAACTTTCCGGAGGACATCCTCACATTAACGTCAAAACGAATCGATACTTTCCATTTAGACGATGAATAGATTTTGCGTAAATGAACCTCGGGGGGGTTGAGCGAGTCGACCATTTATCTGAAACGGTTAAACAGCTCACTCACCTGTTATTTTGTGCACCGCCTCAGTGAGCTGAAAACAGTGGAAACGAAGGACAGCGATGATGTTTTGAAGGAAAAAAAGAAAGAAAAGGCTCCCGTCTGTTTCTCATTGTGTTGCTGCTCGCAGCAAATATCAGCCAGTCAATGTGCCACGAAGTCTGCATGAATATAAATGTTTTTATTGAAATTAGGAGTTTCTCAAACATCTGCATTCTGCGAAAACAATTCCAGCGAAGAAAACCAGCCGTCACATTATTCTCAGACAAACATGAGACTTTACAGTAGAACACAAATCACGTAACAAGTTCAGCAACGAGATGACGTATTTGTTTTTTTTCTGCCTGCATCATTTGAGGGGAATGGCATGGAGGTTTAACAGCTGCAGCAGCAGCAGCAGCAGCAGCTGACGAACACATCTTATCGTGAAAATGAGGCGACACGTTTCCCTCAGCATTGCACTTTTCGTACAAAGGAAGTAGACGTCACACTTCATCCTTTTTCCACTGCACCTGCAGCATGTCTTCCTTCTAATTGCTCTCTTTTCAACCACGCTGGCTGTCTGAATGCAGCAATTAGACAAAGTCATTTACATCCCAAGGCTCTTTCAGGCATAACTTTTGTGCACTTTTGTTAATGTTTTTTGGTTTTTTTTGTCTCAACCGTTTTTTTTTCATCCACAACTGCTGAAATCTGGAGGAAAAAAGAGATTCAGGCCTGTTTCAGTTGCTTCACAGACAAAATGTTGAACATCTCAGAGGGCTGGCACATTATGTAGGATGTGTCGAAGCTGAAGCGAACAGAAAAACCATCAGGAGTTACAGCAAGACGACGAGGCGGACGACTTAATGAGATTACTCTAGATTCTCACTCGCGTCGGGAATGCCTGCGAGATGTTTTTCCACCCGGAGAACGAGGCGCTAACTCAGCTTTGTGGTGAATTAAAAAAAAAAGGGAGTAAAGGAATGAAACATTTCCGCACAAAACAAGCTGAAATGTAAATACATTGTGAAATGTCACACAACAGGTGGTTCCGCTTTCATCCTCCTCCACCTGCATTTAGTCATTGATCCAGTGAGGAACAATGCTTTTGTATACCGATGACATTCTAATAAAGTAACCCAGAAGCCATTTACAGACACCTTTGAGAAGAATATATAAATACAGCTTGTACTTTAACCCACTTTCCAACAGATCATTTCGAACCATAGAACACAACGTTGTCTTATTTCACCTGCTACAGTACAGAGCGACAGTTTTTAAATCATACACGGTGCAGCATGCTGTGGGTGTATTGACCTGCTCTCACTAACAACATACTAGAAGTGAACACGGATCTATAATCGCGTGTCCTTGTCCTTAGAAACCAGGGTTTTCATTAAAAAGCGCATAACAAGCAAAGAACATGTTTTGGGTCAATTTCTGGTGAACAACCTGAACATCACTTCATTTTACTGAAGGAAGGCTGTTCAGCGTGCAGCACCGATTCATCTCAACCGACAATCTGCTCTGCTGTCACCTTTACTGCTAACACTGGTTTCAATGAGAGCACTTAACGATCGGATGAGATGCAAGCAGACGTGACATATCGCAGTTTCATGAAGCACGTACAGCACATCCAGCCGGTCCACGTGTACAAATCAAGAGCCGAACGTCTATTCACAGCACGGCAGCTCCACGGACGATGTCACAACATGGCGTCTCACAAGCAAGCGGGCGTAAACTGTAGAGTCGCACTTTGTGATGATCCCGACTCGCCGACACATGTCGGAATGGTGCGGTGTAGTGGCAGGAGTTACAAAGAGGTGAAGAATCGTGTCAAAACATGGCTCTCTCCCCCATGTCACATCGCAACACCACGGCGCGAGAGCAGCACAGGCAGTAGCAACGCGGAGGTAGACTGAACCTGCAGGAAAGGGAAGGATCCAGCCATAGTGACAGATGACTTTACTAAATGCACTGTGATTCATATGATGGTTATGGCATCCACATGGACGTTAAGGGCGGTCAGTAGTGGGGGGGGGGGGGGGGAAACCTCAAGGTTCGGATCGGATCACGGATCAGTATATCGGATCACAGATCGGATCAGCACTGCCGATCCCTGATGATCCATATTGTTGTTTGATTAAAGCAGCTGGTCCAAAAGGCTCCGAACTAACTTTTTTTTTGCCACCAATCAGTTCAACTACTCTAAAGTCTGTAAACCATCAAAAAATATAAATGTTATCCTTTTACTTTCCTTATAGGGTTTTTTTTTCCCCTCATAAAAACACACTATTCTATGGAAGCCCGTTTCCATAGAATTTTGCCATTTTTGGGGTACTTTTTTTTCGCCAAAAAATCTCTGGATTTTTACTTTTTTTTTTTACTTTTTTTCCGCCAGCAAAAAATAAATTAAAAATCTAGTCTTTTGGTGCATCCATCTGTAACCATAACACTGATCAGATGCTTCCAGTACTCACGAAATGATGAGATACTTTAACACAACAGTCATAGAAGCAGCTCTTCACAGGTTACTCTACATTTGACATATAAATGGATTGTGAGGACATTGAAGACTACTTTAAACGTGGCTTTACAACAGATGACATACTTCAATTGCTTGCTGTTTCACATTTTTCACATTGTACTGAGCAAACGCAGCCTTGAATAGAATTACTTTTAAGCAAGAAGCAGTTCTGGAGTAGAAAGAATAAAACCGATGTGGCTGAGGTGGCAACCTTCATTGAACAGCAACTGGAAACATCTGGTCAGTGTTACGGTTACAGATGGATGCACCAAAAGCGTTGGTGCATTTTTTTGTTGCTGGCAGAAAAAAAAGTAAAAAAAAAAAAAAAAGCTTATTATTATTGTTTATTTATTTTAGAGCTAGTGTAAACAGCTCATAATTCCCTCTCTAATATTTATTTCATGTTGCTGTGAAAAGATCTCCTTCAAACAACTGGATTCATTCACGTTTCTCACCAACACTACATTTGTGCCAAACTATCCGCCGAGTTATCGATGTGTTATGTGCGTATTAGACTATCAAGGTTTACAAAGCAAGTTGTATTTTTAGCTCTATTTTTACATAAATAAAAAAAATATAATATTGCAATTTATTGCAATATGTATCGTATCATATCGTAGCGCAATATATCGTATTGTGACACGTATATCGTGAGGCGCTTACTAACACACAGCCCTGACAGACTTATGGAAAGTCATCTTACAACGTAATTAGCAAGTGAGTGCTTTGTTAGTGTTTACCGGAGAAAAGTTTGAACCCCATGAAAAGATATTAAACAAAGCTAAAAATGTAAAACAAGCTGCAGCTTCAGTGTTGCACATATTTTGGTCACCCTGTGAATTACAAGCCAGACATAAAAGCTGATGCACATGGGGAATCCACCACAAATAACGCCACATTCTCAATTATGGAAACAAATCCTTCAGGCTGCTCAGCTGCGGTGCTGAATACTGTAACATGTTGCTCTTCCATCCATTAGTGATCAGTCTAGTCCAAGTTTTAAAAAAAATATGAAGAGAAGCTCAGAGTCTGAAGGGAATCATCCCGAGATCACTAAAAAATGGAGTTCATTACAAAAAAAAATGTTTTAGGACTTTCCAGATACACAATATTTCTTCCTAGTGTCAATGTATACTTAATAACTTTATTTAGTTTTTAAAAAGAACAGTTCAAAGTACGCTTTCCAAAGATAATCAAAGTGAAATCAGGCGAGACATTCAACACATTGAGGAAGTAGTTGCTGTCGTTGTTTTTCCACACAATTATGAAGGATTCTCACCAAATGTCCCCAATAGATGAACTGAGAGAGGACAGTGAAAGAGTAGCCTAATATTAACGATGCTCAACCTTATTGTTATTGGAAGCGTTCACATGCCTGTTGCCACTGTTCTAACTTTTAGGTTCCGACAGTGGAGCTTCGATAAATACGGAAAAGGTTTTTCTCTGTTAAACATTGTTTTGTTCCACTGCAAAATGTGTTTGACTTTGAAATTTGAAAATGTTTTGCCGTTTAATACGACCCAGAAGTACATTGGGGATTGTTCCGCACTGCAACAAGCAGGAATGAATGGGCCAGCAGCAATAAAGGGAGTGTTTATCTTCCAAAGGAAATGTGTCATTTGAATTTGGGCACAACTTAAAATATGGCTGGAGTTTGAGGACAAAGCGGAGGAAACTGCTGCAGGACACACTGTTTTAGTTCGCTCATTAATTGAGGGGGCAATTATGGAAACAAATCCTTCAGGCTGTTCTGTTATATATTGCTCTTGGATCCATTAGAGATAGTCTCTTCAGTCCAGTTTTAAAAAATGGAAAATACGCTCCAAGCTTGAGGGGAAATGTCCTGAGATCACTAAAAAAAAGAAAAGTAATTCATTAAAATTGTTTTGGTTTTATAACTTTGCTTTTTCCAGATACGCAGTATTTCATCATGGTGTCAATGCGTTGGGAATCAATTCATGAGAAGCAGAGGAAACAACACTCCACACATAATGTCGCCGTTGTCTTGTTGATCCTGACTTCTCAGATCAGGAGAGAAGGTGGCTTCATTTTAAGTTTTAAGAAACTAAATTATAGTTACAATAAAAACGTGTTTACATACAGTATCCACTTCACTGACTTCAGCAACCTTTGCGGCTGCAGCGACACTGGGACGGGAAATAAATCTTTTTCTGAGTGTGAAAAATGTGACTTAACCACTCACACAAATATGTGATGACGGACTTTAAGCTAATTTTATTAATATTATGACTTCATTATCATAGTTGATGAATGAATATGTGCTGATATTTATTCAGAGGCATCTCTTCATTGTACTTAATGGACTACCTGTGTCGTGACAATAGATGTATAATCATTTGAGCAAAGGATGCACAAAATGTTCTGTCTTCCAGCGTCTCCATTGTAATTATTAGTTATTTTTCACTATTTTCAGAGGTCATCGACCAAACAATTAATCGATTGATCAATAAAAAAAAAAAGAATCGGCAGATTACTCGATAGTGAAAAGAATAGTTCACTGCAACGTTTTTAGAACAAATATGAAAGACGAGAAGATAAAGAAGATTAACAGAATATTAATCTATTTCTCTTCTTTCACTGATTTATGTAGTAGATGTGGAAGAACTCACATTGGTAGGTAACTGTACTTTCATTATCAAACTCACAATGGAACGGTGTTATTATGTGAATACAGAGTATTCCCCACATGCACCAAGCTTTGCAGAGGAGAAACTTCTCACCAGTGCTGCTTCAGACACAACACACTGCATGAAGCTCAGGGGAGTTTGTGCCGGAGACACGGCATCCAAAAACACAGGATCCCACCCGGTAAGGCGGCGCCGGGCCACGAGGCGGACGGTAACGGCGTCTTAATATTCACGGCCCGTAGCGGATCCGCTCCTGTGAAAGGTTATGAAGCGACGATAAGCTGCAGATGACCATCAGTACGCGACTGTGAGATTAAAGAGCAACGTGGCATGAAACAGAAGCGCGGTAGTTTCGATGCGATTATGATACGAAGAGCAAAGAAAGTAACACATAAAGACACTGAAAGAGATCGTGTCACCTTCGGCTGAATATTAAAACGTGAGTTTGAGGCAAAAGATAAGTGAATAATGACGAATGATGAAAGTTGTGTTGATGCTAACACGTTGCCCAACAAGCCTCAGCTTAGTTTCATCCACTAGCTAACTTCCATCTAGAGCTCATTGCGTCACATTACCTCTCCAGTTTTTTCAGTGACATTTTGAGTTCCACCAATAATCTGAATAATAAAGAGCACCACGATTATTTCCTCCCCCCCCCCCCCCCCCCCCAAAAAAAAGTGCCTGTTTTCAGTCCGGCTGTCTTATATTAAAGTGACCTTTTTTTAAAAGCGTCACCTGCAGCAGCAGCAGCAGCAGCAGAGGAGCGTGACAGCGTCGAGAAGCCTTTCTGCAGAAGGTGAGTTGCATGTTGCACATGTGACATGTATGTCACATACATGTCACATACATGTGACATGTATGTGACATGTATGTGACATGTATGTCACGTGTCTGCACTGTCACGACACAGGTCTGAAATCAGAGAGACAGCAGAGACGTCAGCATATACGTGATTGAAGATCTAAAGAAGTACTAAATCTAAATGCTATTAAAAACAAAAACAATCACGGAAACACACAGGGCAAATATAAAATAAGACATAATTCACGAGCATGTGTAATACAGAGAGTGTTACGACATTTTTGTTTATTTAATATTGTTTTAATAATTCCTAACAACCATGCTGCGGTTGTATTTTTAATGAAGGGCAGATTACAATGTCACTTTTAATGTCGAACAAAGGATGATGCAACGGGGCAGAAAGAAGCTGGTGGACATTTAGGTTCATAATTGTTTGAGCCACAGCTTCCACTCATGTGCAGTAGATTCTGTTCATTATTTTTGCATTTTAATGGGGATTTTTTTTTTTTTTTTTTTAAGATCAGCCTGAAGACAATTGTGGTCCCTCTTTTAAACCCATTATGATGTACATTAAACTTTACTTTTGGAGATGATTAGTGAAAACCTCAATTTAAAGCGGTGCTTCTTTTTACAAACTTGCGATACACTCTATATATATCCACAGAATAACTACCAAAGGACTGCGCGTGAATAACTTCATATATCGTTCATTGTGGCACAAATTGGCCAATAACTGAATGTTTAGCACTGAAGGCACAGATGCTTTGTGAAGGCGCAGCGTTTTGTTGTGATTGTAAAAATAAATCTCTGGCATTATTGGATTTGGTGTAAAACAAGAAAAGTCCTAATTTGCCACAAAAAATCGGAGCTGAAGCATGAAGAGCTCAGAGAGCAGACGCCTCCACTTTCAATAATCAGAGATAACTTGTCCATTACCTTCACTGCTAACATGGCACTTATTCAAATCTATCTCTGTAATATGAGCAGCAGCGCCTTCTCCAGTCATAACCCTCAGCAGAAATCACATAAAGAAAAAAAATCCTGTTTTAGCTTTAATATAATGAAACTATTGCCCTGCAGATGAGTTACGGCTTCTGAGACTTTATTGAATAAGTTGCAGTTGTGGCTCTGAACTCTCATATCCTCTCAATTCAGAAGGTAATCAAGGTAAAACCTCCAAAACACACAATATTACACCTGACCCAAGATGATTTATTTCAAACCCACAAATATGCTACAAGGGAAATCTCAAAGTTTGCAAAGAATATTGAAGTCTCCAGGCAAGACATAAAGCTAACTTCTGTTATTTTCTGCAGGCTGACATATTTATCAGTCTGATTTTGTTTAAATGTCTTTTTTTTATATATATATATATATATATATATCAGTAATAACTACAAATGTTCACACGTTTTATTCAATCTTTTCAAGTTTGTTTCATCTGGAACTTTGACTGTCTGTAAAGTACTGAATCCTTTAAACCCTGTTTTGATCTCCATCAAGCTGCTAAATGTGACAACAGTGACAACTTTTCAAATACACGTGTAGTTATGTGACCCTGTGAAGATATTGGTTATAGCTTTGGATCTTAAATTGAGATTTAAGACAGTCTGCGGCTCGATGCATTACACCAGTAAAGGTCACCAGCAGATGTAACCTACCTGTAGGAGCTTTAAACATCCCATTAAAACACACAAAGCTCCCACTCGTTTATAGTCGCTGCCAAAGACACATGGGACAATTCCTGACTGCTGACCCGAATTAGCTGTTTGATGCCTCTGGCTGAGCCATGGGAAAAGGACAGTCTGTACTTTGAACAGCGCCGACGTTTTACACCCACTTCAGGTGGAATAGTGTTGAAAGGGGAGCTTTTAAAGACCGAGGCATGCAAAATGGATGAATACAGTCCGGGAGGCTGAGAATGAGGGGGAGAGAGAGAGAGAGAGAGAGAGAGAGAGAGAGAGAGAGAGAGATACGTGGAAATGAAATGTTTCATTTTACTCCTGAGTCAATGCGTGTTGACATGAATTATGCCCCCTTTGTGTTTCAGCTGTCAAAGAATAATCATATAACTGCTGCGTCTCATAAAAACAATATTTTTAAAAGGTCATTTCGGGGCATTGTAGGCTTTTATTTTGACAGTGAAAGTGGAGAGAGACAAGAAATGTAATAAAAAGAAAGTAGAGCTTTGACGTGCAGCAGACGGGGACATCTGAGCCCGTTTGGTATGCGTCCTAACCACTCGGCTATCGACTCCACCAAACACAATTTAACATTATTGAAATTGGAAAAGGGAGTGGAATTATACGTTTTAACATTTTAACACAATTTATTACCCGAGTATATAGAGTATTCCTATTACCTCATACTTTAATACAAAAAATGATTTCCAAAGCCTAAATAATATCGACTGTCTTCAACGTTAGTGCAGACTTCACCGTCTCTCAAAGTTTTAGAAATGCAATTTCGGTGACACTCACAACTGCTCAACCAGAGTGCATTTGTTGTTGTCTCCCCGGTGATAGGTTACTCCATTGTCACTGTGATTGCACATCCACCGCGATGATGGAGACTAAGCTAATTTCAATTTTGTCATGGATAAGGCCACCTGATTTTCTGCTGCTGAATCTCAACAAAACATCTATCAAAGAATCCACATAAATCATCCCTGACAGGGTATTTAAAATACAAATACACATAAAGATAATAAATGCTGAGTCACACGGCACCTTGACTCGAGCTCAGCACCATTAGACCGGATCATCAGTTATATCTTCTTCCACTTCTATCAGTGTCCACAATTACATTGATTAATAGTGACATTTCATTCCATTTGTTTTTCATAACTTGCAATTGCTTTCTGTGCAACGATGTAAACAACAAACAGCAGTGCACACAACAAGACGGACAGCAGGGTTGTGTGTGTGTGTGTGTGTGTGTGTGTGTGTGTGTGTGTGTGTGTGTTTCTGTATGTTGTGTGTGTGTGTGTGTGTGTAACCGTCCGGGTGGGCCGTTGGAGACGCTGTGATGAGAAACAACTTTCAGCTACATGACTCACATATTTGGATGAACACCGGATTTCATTGAACGCTGATGCACCGCTGGCTTGGAGACAGATTTCCCGCTTCATGAAAACACACAAGACTTCGGCCAAGAATAATCAATGAGTGTGTTCTGCTTATTCTGCCGTGAATAAAGTTGAAAACGTGCAGGTACCATATGGAGGGTATAGCTGGTGGTAGGTGGAGAAAAGCTGTACTTGTGGTTCTTATTGTGATTTAGATTTTTGCTCTTTCTAGGTAATCAATAACATCCGCCTTGTTCTATTGGTAGTATTCTGAGTGTTCCATTCATGTAGCGTGGTGGAAACTAAAGGGGTGGAGGTCTGGATTAGTAAATAAGCAGGAGGCAGGTCAACAACTAATGTTGCTTTTTTGTGTAATATTTCAGGAAGAGGAAGAGCGCTGTGCATTCATAACGTGGATGTAATCATTTAGATTTTTCTCATCGATTATTGGACAGATATTCAAGGTGTCAACGCAAAAAAAAAACCACAAGGTTTGTCAGGTAAAAAAGTTGAACCAGGCTAAACTTTTGCTGAGACGGCACATGTAAAAAAAAAACGTTCATCACACCACGTTTATTTACTGCTCGAAACGGCATGCCATATTTACTGTTTACCTACCAATCACCATGACAAAGAGATAATACAGTAATCTGTCATTCCAACTTCCTGGAGGGAATTTCATCGTCTCATCTGCAACCCAATATCTGACCAGATCTTACACATTAAACCTTGATCTTAAACCTTCAGTGTTTTTTTTCTCATGTTTAAAGACTTTCGCTAAAATTATTGTTCAATTTTCAAATAACTCAATGCTGCTGAAGCGGCCTCCATATAAAACACAACTGTTTATGGAAAAAACAGTAATGACTTTTAACACCAGCAATGTAAAACGACTGCCTCAGGTGTGTGTGTGTGTGTGTGTGTGTGTGTGTGTGTGTGTGTGTGTGTGTGTGTGTGTGTGTGTGTGTGTGTGTGTGTGTGTGTGTGTGTCCTCAGTTCAATGAGTGTGGTCATACAGACCATTTTCCCTTTTAACTCAAGATTTTGGCCTTGTTTCTTATCAGCGTTTTCTTTTATTGACTGTTTTTCTGAATTAAATGTGAAGCACATGTAGCATTATTGACTGAAAAAGTCCAATTTTAACACGCAGCAGTGGAGCAGTTGTGTTATCGCCATGACTGCAAGCTGTATAAACCCTCTTGAGTGATAAAGCTTCAAATTAATCAGGCAAATCACGTCGCGTTTGCTATCAGTGGCACAGACTTGCAGTGTTTCATCAACACGCCACACGCTAATGCTCGCCACTTTCCAGGAAAACAACAGAGAACACAAGCGGAGGCTGTTGGCCTCGCAGGATTCCTTTTTTATTTGCAACTCAGCTCGGAAAATCTGATGAAAAGAAAAAAGAGTTAAAGCCATTCCTTGAGCTGAGCGAAGGTGAATCACTGTCCACAGGACTGAAATCCACAAATCTGTGAAACCTAACTGGTGTTTCTTTATAGTACCATAAAGGATGTAAAGTATTGTTCAATAGAATATATTTTTGTATTAATGGTTTTATACAAAACGACCACAATGAGTCACAAAACAGACACAAAGTAATGCAAAATGACTGCAAGTATCCAACAGCCAAATGACTTTAAAGCCACAAATAGACTAAAAACAACACAAATAGACTAAAAACAACTACAAAGAGATGCAGAATGATCAGAAAGAGACACATTGCGCCTACAAACGTCGTGACCGTGAGTCTCGCTCTGATGGAGGACGGGTGGAGGACGGGTGGGGTACAGTGTCTCAATCTGCCAATGCCTGTAGATGTTGAACTTTAACCAAATATCGCATTATTTTGTGTACCAGCATTATATTTTGTCCGGCTGTAATAATGTTCCGATCTGAAACGGCTCAGTAAGTAGGAAGCCTGTCAAAAGGTAAAATATATGCCTCTTATTTATGGAACATCAATAATATGGATGTTCTATCTGCAACTTGCTCCTTTGATTAACTCACTTCATTCGGATCTACTCTCCTGGGCTTGTTTCGGTCCGACTCCAATCGATGACCCTTTCTGTTTATTAAACAGTCACATGATCCTCGTTGTATTTTTAGCGCCGGCACCACAATCATTTATTGCATTGCCGTGCTGATTCCAGATTATGCGGTCAATTCTTTATGCCTGCCATAAAACAGTGAAAGCAGCAGCGTCAGGCAAACGGCGCTGCAGTACGTCATAACCTGAATTTCTGTCCAGCTTCAGATTTTCAGCTTTATGCAACCGAGAGTGCCCTCATAATTTACTTATATTACATCATCACTTAATTCAAAGCTTTACTATTGTATTCCAGTTCCCAAGCACATAATTCTGTAGTTTTTGTTGGTCTTTGTAGTCGACTGATGAGTCTTTGTAACCGAGAGGAAATAAAGCAGGACAATTACTTTGACTAGCTCTCTTCATTAAAAAAGAAAATCATTCGGAATGGAGACGTGTTATTCCCATGACTTTCAGGCTGACCTCACTTCATAATGATCCAGTTCCTTCTGTGTGAACGTGGACCGAGGTCCTCTCTCCGATAGCCGAAACCACGGAGCCACAAATCTCTCGAGGACTGGTAAGCCGCAGCATTGACAGTGATTGTCAGTAACAGTTAATGTGATGGATGGATGCAGCCTGCTAGATTGTGGTTGAGACAGTAATTCTCACAATAACCGCCACGGTTTTCACCTAAGATATGTACGGTTTTACATATGGAAACGGCTCTGCAGTTATGGAAGTGGAAGTGTAAAGATAAATTAGTCCACACATGGCACTAAAGACAGCAGCGGAATTGGATTAAACGTTTTCAACATCAACGTTCTGCCATCAAGTCTGTCGGAGCAAACCGGCAATAGACCGGCATCGATCATTTATCCATCCAGACAAAACGAGCGGCCTTTTCTCAGCTGGAGTCACTTTTTTATTTTTTTTATTAATACACACTTAAATCACATCTCCCGCTGAGAAAAGCATCCAATTGTTTCACATGAACACCAGCAAAATGCAGCAAATACTTTTTTTTTTTTACAGTCAATTTAACACCGTTTCGATTTCAAGGAAGAGCAGCAGAGGTTTAGGACTACTGCTGTTTATGTCACAACAATCAAAGATATTGCTGTTATAAATCATTTCCCTAGATTAACTTCAACTGATTTATTATTTAGCAGATTAAAAACACATACAAAAGGTCGATCTTAACTTACAGTGAGGCTCCATAACGTCTCTGTAAGCCGGTACTTTGGCACAATAAGCTAAATGCTAACGTGCTCGCAACAACAATGCTAACGTGCCGTTGTTAAAGCTACGACGAGGAACTTTCATTTTGTGTTGATTTTTGGCCCTGTGGACAAAAGTGTTCATGTTTCCGAGCACCAGAGTCCCTTTAGAAAACCTCTCATTTTACTGCAGCAGGGTCTGACAGTCATCCCACCTCAATCCTGGTTCTGGTTCTCCCATGCCTCCCTTCCCTCCAGCGGACCCAGCAATATGGCCTGGCACTCCAGCAGCGTGGGTGTTGGCTCCCAGCAGGTACCGGCGGAGCAGCGAGGTGAAGCTCTGCTCCTGGCTGGAGTAGAAACTGCTGCTTCTGGACGCAAAGGCGGCAGCAAAGCCTGATCTGGGTCTGTCTGCGCTGGTCTGGTTGCTGCCGGAGGCCCCCCCCCCACTGGAATCTATGTTTACCATGTTCACCATCTTAGTTTAAAGCATGTACTGTAAGCGTGCTAGCATTTGCTAATTAGCACTGAACACAAAGTCAGGCTTTGAATGATGGAAATGTGGGATTTTTGCAGATTTTTTTAATCACTAAAATGAATAAAAATTTGACCTCATGAAAGGTGCTGTGAAAAGTTATACAGGATCGGATTGTTATTGTAGTTCATCCTGAATGTGAGCACCAAATTTCATGGCTAGCCATCCAATGTATTCAATCCAAACACTTGATATTTCAGGTATAAAGTTTTCATCCAGCTCTTACAGGTTGATTTAAGTATTTATATTCATTGTGTCACACGTCGACGAGCTGGACGACGAAATAGGAATTGATTATGAGTATAATACATGTATTCTGATGCATCACATGCAGAGGCGACGGTGTCGCAGCAGAGCCGATATGAATATCAAATAAGCGGTATGTACACCAAACCTTGAGCCTCCGGGTTCCTGCACCTGCTGCACGGAACCAACTGACTCAAAGAGCGGGAGACTCTACCGCAGAGAGGAAGTCTGTTATTGGTCCATGTCTCCAGTCCCGCTGAGCTCATTTTCACCAGGAGATAAGACCCTTCAATTAGTCCACGCCTGCTCCACAGTGCAGCGTAAGTGAAAAGAATTATTTGTGGTCACATTGAAATTTAGAAACACTGATGATGAAAAGAGTGCGTACATGCAAACACACCTCTTCATTTCTTTTATTTGAGCTGAATCTAATTAAAATATATGTTTTACAACATTTTACATAGTCCTGGGTTACATAAAGCAACAAATAATCAATATAACCAGAAAAAATAATAATAATAATAATAAACCGTTTCCTGGGAAATTTGCATTTGCTGATTTCAGACAATCAAAACGAACTGAATATGAAATCCATGCATATAATCACATGGCATCCTGAAACATAATCACACATTATGTAAAGCAAGTGTAGATGAGATACAGGATGTCTCTCTGCTCTTTATGCGTGAGTCTCCGTTCGTCTGGAGGAAGTGAAGGCAGCAGAAGACAAGGACGGAGCGACCCGCACACAGACTGTGTGGGGATGAGAGGTCGCTTCGTTTTGGCTGCCTTGACAATGGTGATTTTTCACTATTAGGATCCATTAGCTTTAGTTTAAGACTTCATAAAGGAAATTATCTGGCATAATTTGCTATCACAGCGTGTGAGAAGTGGCGGTGAGGCGGGTTACACGACGGTCCTCGCAGAGGTTGTCACGCGCTGTGAGAGAAGCAAGAAAGTCCCGTTAAGGGTGGACAACCTTTTATAGTAAGAGTGAAAATTAAGAATATTATATATTCTCTATTTAACGTGCCACGTATTTATCACGTCAGAGAGGGAAGGGTTAACTTTCCTGCTCTTTCCTGTATTAAATCCATACCACGAATATGAGCATTCGATGCATATGCATGGGTGCATACATACACACAGGAATGTACTTTCCACTAAGTGTAGGTGGACATTGAAGTACATGATCGTCTGAGCAAAGGCGAACTGGACGAACTCTTATTCACTATATTCCTCTGAGTAAGATGAGATCGAGACAATGGCAATCTTGTGTCTGTGCATTAAGTACGGAGCTGGAGCTGGAAAGCCATTAGCTTAGTTCATGCTGCATCGTGGTCATATGGGATGGATGGGAAAGATTAACAAACAACTTCAAGTTGTACGATTAGAGATGCGGTGGTGTGAGAGTTATAGATGCTGTGCATTAAAAGCTCCAGTTATACTGTATTAAGTTAAGCTGAATTAATATTTGCTCAAACTGTCACTATATCCCGATAATCTGCGATTAGTGTCCCTAATGACATTTGCAAGGTTTGCAAGAGCCGAGCAGCCTCTGACACAGCTGTTGATCAATTCCGGTCAAACTGTCAAACTAGGCAGCGCCGATGAAATATGAATCAAGATTCTGTTAACGCTTTGGCCCGTTTTAAGAACAAAATTCACTTCGCAGCTTCTCTGCCGGTCGCCCGATAACCTCATAGTGACGGCAAGACTCTGGGAAGTCACTTTTCACAAACATTGTAATGATAAAAGTTTTAACATATATTCATCTGAACTATATGAGGTTTTGGGTGGATGGGTTTTCCTGCAGCGCTGAGATTCTCAGGTGTGAAGTGAGAGCAAACGAGCACGACACAAGCAAGAAAACAGCAGGTTTGATCCCTTCATCACCAAAAGGTGACGCACTCTCTTCAATTCATGAATCTAGGTTCGGTACGTTAAATTCATCACAAATCAAAAATAAGGTGGTTATTTAATCATGCGACAGGAAACAACAAATATAAATGTTTTCTTCTGCCTCTTCAAACACCTCAGCAACTTTGAATAAAACTAAAATGATGCCCGTGGGAAACGAGGCGCAGAACAACAATACCAAAATCACTGGAGTTTGTATTTTTTTGTGTTTGCTTTTTTTCTTTCACAAAGCCAAAAGACCACGGCAAGAGATGTTCTTTCATTTCACAGACGGCTGAGGAAAAGTGGACGACAGAGCGACTCTGAAACAATAAAAAGAGACCGCTCGGCCTGCATGTGCGAGGCGAGTCGCAAAAGGAGAAGTTTTCAAAATGGTGGCTTCTGCCGAGGCTCTCCTGCACCTGAACAGAAATGAAAGCGAAAAAAATGCGATCGTCACAGATGAAAAAAAAAAAAAAACAGGCAGAAAAAGACGAGGCCGCCACCGCGGCGACTGTGCAGAGGGACGGGGACAGATATAGCGAGTTAATGGGACTCAGGTGCTGCTGGTTGTCTCATCAGGCCGCCCCTCACCTCTCACCGCCTCCTGACCAACAACCCACCTCGGCCCTGCTACGCCTCGCTCATCCATCTTTTCTCTTCTCTCATTTTGTTTCCTTTCGCATGGTTTGAATATTATGTCTTTCGATTTGCTTCAAAGCTGTAGAATATGGAAAGAAAGTCATTTGAAGCCCCACCCCTTTTTCTTGGTTGGTTTAAACTTAACTAATTCTGATGAGAGATTCATAAACAGATTCTTATATTGTTCACTTCAAAGGCGTTTTCAGGGTTTCCTTTGGCATTAAGGCGAAACAGGAAACATCCCAGAGCAACCATACAGAATATATAAATAACAGTGGAATATCTTCCCTGGAGTATTTCTTACCCTGTTGCAGTGCAGACAATAATACATGTGGGATTGTTAAAAGGGCGAGTGTTTGTTTGTTTTGATGATTACTGTATGTCAACACTGACACTCATAATCCACACCCTGTTGAAATCGAAAAAGTCCTCCATGTTAACACGGGATCTTTGCAAATGATATGAATATTTCAATTCACAGCTTGAATCCACAGAAACTCTAAAGAGGAAAAAAAAAAAAAAAAAAAAGGTAGCAAGTATAATTCAAGCGTCTTTCATAACAACGAGGACATGTTTTTCCTCCACATTCATCAACCTCCCGCTGCTCTCGACTCTGAGACAATCTGAGATGCTTTGCCAAAAGTGCTGTGTTCCCCTCCTGCTGGTAGAAGTTTTACACCTTCCAGGAATGAGACGAGTCGACCATAACAACCAGTAGAGCTCCCGAGGAAGCAGAGAGACCGATCTCTCTCCCATTCTGCTTGAGAAAAAAAAACAAAAAAAAAAACAAAAAGCAGCGCCGCTGGTTGTGCAGCCGGCTCTCTGCACACAGTGCTGACATGAGCCCACCGCACAACCATGTCAAGTCCTGCCTTCAGCATCTTTTGGAAAGATTAATGAGCAAGCACACTGCAAAAGACTCCCCTGCTTCCTCTCTCGCTCTCCAAGTAATCCAGGAGGGATTCCAGCCATTACCTGGGATGTTAAGTGGGTGGAATTTACTTCAAAGTCTTGGATTTGATCAACATTTCTTCATTTATGTAATTACAGCCCAGCAGACTTCCATGAGACGGAAATGGCGGCATCAGAAGTGTAATATTACCCCAACGATTAAAACATTTTTTTCTAAATTAAATGAGAAAGTGTTTGCCAGCTGAGAGAAAATACGTATTTGCAAGTTAATAAAAGAGAAGTGGTTATCAAGACCATTGTGCGTTTTTATTTGTACTATTTGCAAAGCAGCAACTTTTGCCTGATTGGGAATACAGATACCATAAGCTCCTCTGTAGAATATGTAAATATGTGAACAGTTACATGAAGTGAGATGTCACACAATTAGCCTTTGCACCATCTGTCTCCTGCCCAGTCGTCATTCCCAGTAGTATTCCCTCATCTTTTTTTTTTTTTTCAACCCACCAGCAAGCAGATCGGCCCCGCGATGCCCAGAAGACCGCTCCCCCCCCCCCACACACACGACAAGTTAATTAAATGGAAAAGAAAACAAAAACCTCATTAAAACTTCCATATTTCTGCTCTTTGCACAGAGCACTTAAACTGAGAAATATCACATGCATGCAGCTCAGCTGTTGCCTCTCCTGAAGAAGCGATGACTCATTGGGTGACGATGAGGCCTTTTCTTGCTTTGTTCGCGTAGAAGAAACGATGTCCCTGATAGGGAAGGGGAAAAAATGCCCCGCAACCTTTAAAACACAGTGGAACATGCAGAGATGTGAAACAAAAAAGAAACTGCGAACGTTGCAGCCACGTCAACTCAAGTCAGGGTTATTTGCATAGCCCAAAATCACAAACAAGTGTCTCAACGGACCATCGTCACGGCGACGCCACGGCGGCTTTGGGGGCTTTACGACACCGATCATGTAATCGCAACATCCGCATCGGAAATCTGCCCGGGGATCTTTGTCGCATGACATTCCTTCTCTCCGTCACCTCTCGACTATCAAAATTAAGTCTGAAATATATATTTTTTTTTTCCCCCAACATCTGTGTTTTTTGACCCAAGCTGAAGAAGGAAAGACTCCTCAATGTCTACGTAAACGAACATCCGATATGTCTGATATTTTAAATAGTATTTCAATTTTACTGTTGAATACATAATCCATAAAGACAAGATAATTTCAGACCAGTTCCAGTTGACAAGCCATGAATAAATACTGTCTTTGTTTTTTTTTATTGGTTCCGGAGCATTAGTATTTATTTCATTATAACGAATCTAAATCAGACACTATTCTGTTCTGCAAATCCCACTTAAGTTTCCTTTGCATCGGCGTGCGGATCTGAACGTCTCCTCTGTCTCCTTTTTGAGAAGAATGTACTGTGATGGAGAGGTTGATTTGGGTCAAAATATTTACATACCGAAGTGCAGTAGAGTTCACAACAGCAGCTTTCATGCAGTATTTATTTCTACTGGCACCACCAGACATCAGCCTCAGCACAACGGGTGCCAGGGCGTCTCCTGTGCTGCACCCACACTTTTGGAACTCACTTCCCCCTCACATCCGCATGCTGGACCCCATTCTGCACCGTACTCATGCTCTGCTTCATGCTCTTAGATGCTTGTGTAAGCAAGGAGATGCACTTATGACTTCTGGTGACTGGTAGTTCTCTTGAATACCTATGTTGAACACACTTGTTGTGAGTCGCCTTGGATAAAAGCGTCTGCTAAATGACTGTAATGTAATGTAATGTGTCGCTCTTTAAACTCGCCGCAACAACTGCGTCATATTTCATACAGACACAACTCACCGCTGAGCGATGTGCAGGTTCACATGTACTGACGTTAACCGTGAGCCGATGAGCAATCTTTTCGAAAAACATCCGTGCTCCGCGGTTGGATGGCAGTAAGTGGGCGGAGCCTTTCACTGGACGAGCTTTTATAGTTTTTAGGTTGTTTTTGTATTTTAGAGTTGACGCCAGCTGGAACCTCCTCGGTCTTCTCCGTTCACAGACCGCAACAAAGGTTGAAAATGTTGTAAGCCGATCGGTATCTTGACGAAAAACAAGTCGTCCGGGTTTTTCACGCACGCGTTGCCGCGGCAACGGGCAATGTCTGCGCAAGAAACGAGGCGAAACGAAGGGGGAAACATCGAATCCACACCGACTCATTAGAAACGCATTAATAAGATCTAAGCATTACAGACGCTCGAGGTGTTTACAGAGTCGGATAACTGATCTTCTCTTTGTGCTCTTCAAAGGACAGCTGATGATGAAGATATGAAGCGTTATTATTCATGAGCTCCAGAGGGTTTAAAGCTGTACTCTTCTTTAAGCTGCCACTTTAAGCCTCAGTGTTTCATCTGCGTAGAACCGAGTAAGGACTAATTATGACTAGTTTATCAGTGGAAGGAAAGAAAACAGTGTTTGAGTGCAAATGCAAAGAACACAGTAGAAATGAATGAAGAAAAAGACCAACTCTATATAATCCTTCTTCTCCTCCACACAGATGCCCGTGCTTGACAGACGTCCCTCTGATACATTACCTGAAGGAAACCCAGATTGGCAGTGAGAATGTTAACATAAGGTCATTAGCTTTCACTTTGGCTCTGCAGTCACTTTTCCATACTCGCTAGTAAATGTCAGGCCTGGCTGATAGGAGGATGCAAATGGTGCCACTGAGTGCAAACCTGCGCTTTGTTTGTTCTGCGTAGCCTGTGTTTTGTTGAGCCCGTGTCCCTTTAACCCTCCTCCCACAACAAATCCTTCACCCGGTTTGCAGTAATGTTCCTGACATTTTTCCGCAGGACTGACGCAACAAAAGTGCACAGCGAGAAAAAAAAAAAAAAAAAAAAAAAAAAAAAAAAAAAAAAAAGAGGCAAAGATCAAGAGAAGATTGCTTGATTATTCACCGACGTTGGTCCCGTTTGAGTGACGGGAACAGAATACCTGGAAGTGTTTGGCAAAACTTTTAACGCCGTGGTGGTGAGAGAGGCGCCGCGGCGCTGCGGCTCCATCGTCACGTCAGAACGGGCATGAATATTCAAAATGGCATGCTTCATTTTGGGAAAAACTCCCACGTTTTTTTTTTCTGAGACTCTCGGTTGCTTACGGGGGGGGGGGGGGGACGACTTCTCAGTGTCATGTTCGTCAAACGGCTTGCAGAAACACCCGACATCATAAAGTGAAAGCGGCAACCGATGAAAAGAAGAAGAAGAAGTCGCACTCGTCGTGCCGTCCTGAGATTTCAGATTCATTTGGCCGTGAAGATGGTATGAAATTATCATCATAATAGCAGTCATTACGTTGTGTCAGTGAATGCCTGCTTGGCTCAGTCTGCTAACATTCGGGGACGGGCTCAGCTCGGGGAGTGATGAATGTTGTCAGACGGGCAATTCATTTTGGGAGCTCAGGTCAGCCGAGGGAATGAATGCCACGATGGTTAGAGATGATATTACCGTTTCTTTAATTTCCTGTCAATTTCAGACTCCCACTGTGTTAATATTCCAGAGACTTTGTTTGTTTTTCCATTGGAGAGACGGAGCAACATTTGGAAAGGAAACACTTTTTCAACCATTTTTTTTTTTTTTTTTTTTTGTTGCATCTCGTGATCATTTGCTCGTCTGAAAACGCCGTGCAGCGTTTATGAAAGCATGCATGCGGGGGAACAGATCGAGCTTTTCTAACTCTGTCTCTTCTTTAGGCCTCCGACGCCACGACACATAACGTCAGAGAACACAAACACTGTGTTCATGCACAGACATCTCCAGCTTATACTTCATTAAAAAGGGACAGCTGATCAGACTCACCTTCTTCCTCGTGACTTGATCATAAATCCCCTCTTACGTACAAACTGACCGAAGAAGGAACGTAGAGATATTTACCAGCTATGGGTTTAAGACATGCAGCTGTTGTATGGGGGATATGACGTCACCTTTGATGTCATGAACAGCTGTTCAACCGCACGCAAACAAATTCAACAAGAAAACAATCACAGCAGCTCAGAGAGGGGTTTTTTTTTTTGTGCGGTAGATTTGTTTTCAAAATTCAAGCACTCGAGTCGATTTGCAGCATCTCAGCGTCCAATCTGACATTTAGAAATCTGCGACTGTTTTTTCCCCCCTCCCTTAAATTTGCTAATATTTACATCGGAACCTGCAGCTGGCCGGAGAAGAAGGAATTAACCTGCGAATGAATCATCGTTCATCCTGAGCCCCGGCTGCTCGGCTCGGCGGAATCAACATAAATCCCACAGTAATTTGAATCTAAATAGCAAACGGCTCAATAATCAACAAGTAATGAGAAGTAAAATTGGTCATCTGTTCACATCCTTCGCTATCAGCTTCATCAACGCCCTTGGCTGCTGCCATTCATTCCAAACAATCATATTCGGAGGTCAGTCTCTGCAGTGTGTTTAACCGAGAGGCATGAATGTTTCACTTCCTACTGTATTACTCATCACTCCTGAGACAGAAAGGCTAAATAGCAGCCTTATTAATTTATTCATGCGAGCCATCTTGTCCTTTTTGCTGCCATAGATGCTAATTTAGTCTTGATTAAGCTTCTAATTTTCATTTTGTGGAACGATCGGACTTTTAAAAAAAAAAAAAATCTAGTTATGAGTAATATGATTTCAATGACAGTGATAAGCTATCAGTTTGTTTTAATAAGTAACATGATTATACAGTTACATTATTAGAAACATGAATTCAGATGAAGGAAATTTAATATAAACGACTTGACTTCCGTCATTTATCTAAATCTACTTCATCTTAAACCCAAGAAGAATACATATGTATAATCACCTCTTCTCAAAAGGTTATCTCCAAACATTATGCAGCATCCATAACCCATAACGTCCTCTAATTGTTGCTTATCAGGCCTGTTATTAATCTGTGGATGAGCAGGAGCCTCATAGTGAGGGGAAAGGTGGAACCAACTACTGGGGGCCCGAACACAGGGGGCGCACTCACGAAGCCCGCCAGTAAAAGTTTGTTTCTATCTGTAATTTCTAATTTTACATCGTCAGCGACATTAGTGAATTATCGGTGGATAAATAAACTAGTTTAAAGGATTATTTTTTTGTATCTAAAACAATGTCGCTGCCAGTCGTGGGCCCTCCCTCCCCCCCTCTACGAGCCGCGGATGGTTTGATCCATTAGCAAACACGGTTAAACCACAGTAACTGCGTGCTTTTGCGGTCGATCCAAAGACTTTCAGCCAATTGCGTCTAAAGCGAAAAGCAAGACATTCATAACCATAATTTGAGGGAAAACAGATGAGTGAACACAACTTGCTAGCGCCTTCTTTAGCGCATAGCTTAATTCTGCTATGTAGTAATGCATTCAGAACAGTGAGATCTGCATTTGTAGTTATCAGTCTGTGGAGCTTCAAACATCACAACACTACTTTTTGTGCATTCTGAGGCACCGTCTGCCACCAATCTTTGCGCGTAAAATATTATTGGTAAAGTATAAAAAAGTGTTTTTCAGAATCGACATAATGTTGCGATACTCCACTGTATCTGAATTCAATCACAGCCCCAGCTTGGACCAGCTTCCTTGAAGCCTCGTTTGGCTCGCTCATTAAATCAAGCAGCATTTCCATTCCCTCCATATTCCCAAATTACTGACCATGTGATTCAAGATGAGCTCATAAAGCGGCTCCTAAAAGAGTCCTCAAGAAACCATTTGCAGCTACAAGATGTGCATCAAAAGTGAACACTGGCCAACGCTGTAAAACAGGACTCCTGTGAAGTCTTGTTTACTTGACTTTTATTTTGAAATGCAGTGATCCCTTCTGAGTGTAGAAAATAAAAGTTGTTTTCTTATCCCAAAGTATCAGAGACTTAAACAACCATGAAGGAAATGATGTTCTGTTATGATCCGTTAGAACCCAAAGCGAAATTTCAAAGTAAAAGCATCTCTCTTTGAGTATTATTCCTTTTAAAGTGGTAAAAATGACTGATTACCACTAAAAAAAAATACATGTTTTTGCCCAAAAAAGGACGTATGAAGAAGAGAAGGGGGCCCACTGAGACGGCACCGAGCCCAGATCTGAAGCTGCTACGTCCCTGATGAACAGAGACACTGCAAGTCAAAGAAGAACAATTGTACACATGTCACTGTAGACAGTGTTATATTTGCAAAGCCCTTCTGTGAATCCCTCCATAGATCTCTGTGACATCAAATATATGAGTTGTGTCTTCTATAATGCAGCTTTGATAGAAAACATCCTTTGATTCCATTACCAGTGGTTCTGAACTCCGGCTTCACCGGAATCAAATCAGTGCTGAGAAAGCAACGAAACAAAGAGAATAAATAGCACTTTCCCCGAAGTGTCCAACACTGCGATTTAAAGAAGACTCTCGAGAGGTAATCTGTCTGCTGGGCTGAAAATATTCCGCACAGGAAACGGACATCTCTGCGCTGTCAAGAGAGCAGAGCCCGAACAACACTCGCGGCGGGCCAAGATTCAGTATCATCCCACTTCCCATTAGTCATGCTGGATGTGACTCTGTGTTAGCTTGTGCCTTCATGAGCTCTCAATGAGAGAATGATTACATATTTCTACATGGCTGGCAGTGCAAATTATTAGCATAAGCAGAACTGGTAAATGACTTTCTGTAACGACGCAAATAGCGAAACCGACTGTGTAGAAAAGAAACACCGTGGGGCAAACAATAAGTTCAGAGAAAACAGGGCTCTTGAGGAATACCACACTGATGATTCTTGCATAAGTTTGCATGTCACTGATTCACTGCTGCCGCTGTGTTGCGTTTCGCAGGGATAGAAATCAGCATCCAGCAGCGTGTGATGCGTCTGCAGCCTGCAGCCGTGAGCCTCACCGGTGCCTCAACAGTGCCACCTTTTGATCAAAAGGTATTAAGTAAGCCTCTTCTTCATGTTCACTCATCAAAAAAAAAAAAAAAAACTCAAGTCTGTGAGTCTCCAGGAAGCATCTTGAACAAAATTGTTCATGTCAGGATGAACATGAGAATGATCCCAATGATCACTTTGCTGCCTTTCTGTACATTCGAGCGAGGAAATACCTCTCGGCTGAGTCCTTCCTGCTGGCGTTGGGCTTTAAAGTCTGAACCTTGCCGAACGCGCCCGAAAGCCTCTCCTGGAGTCTGTGAGCGAGGATCCCGTCCCAGTATTTACAAACCAGGGAGCCCCCCGGCTGTAAAACCCTCTCAGCCAGGTCTATCAAAGACAAACACATTGTGACGAGCTTCTCGTGGTCCATGTCCCGGAAACCGCTGGCGTTGGGCGCCATGTCGCTCAGGATGACGTGGGCCCGGCCGCCGGGCAGCAGCTCCAGCAGCTCGGCGTGCGTGACGGGGTCGGTGACATCGTGGCTGGACAGGAAGTGGGCACCGTCTAGAGGCGGTACGTTCAGCAGGTCAATGCCGACCACCGTACCACGAGGCAGCGCCGGATCTACGACGCAAGAAAACCTGTCAGCTGTAACCCAGATAATTCTGTGTGTACGTGAGAGAGTTGACAGGTTTCTTCCATCGGATTTGATGGATCCCAGGCTGACAAAGCGATGCGGTTATGTAACAAATACGAGCTAATTATAATATAGTATTACCTCCCTGCTAGCTGTCACTTCTATCCCTGTCTAAACAAATAAATACATCTTCCAAAAGACATGCATTCAAAACCTCCCAACACTACAACGGCCATGGACTGATATTACTCACATCCTTCAAAAGCTGTTATTCAAGTTATAACAGAACGTTGTTTAGCTTCTGTTGGTTGGATTCAGAGTTTGGAACAAACAGCCTGGTAACCTGGAAATCCATCTCATTTAACATCAGACTTTTAAAAAAAAAATCTGCATAATAAAATCAGCATGAATGAAGACATGTTACAAGTTACACGCGTTTGCATGTTGATTCTTAATAAAGTCAATAGAAACCAGAGGCTGACTGCAAGCTGGGGAAAAACAAATCTAAAGAATGACAAAAGTAAGAAATGTAGGTCACTGTTGGGTAAGGATAGGGTTGCATGGACTACAACAGCTGTGTCATCCATCTACTAAATAAGAATTATACTTCACATTATGTTCTACATCACAGGTACTATTAAACTGCAGCACACACACGTGGGTTTCCAGCATGTGTATAAAGTTTAGAGGCTACAGCCGAATGTCAACTACAGTGATGCTTTGTGAATAAAACTTGAGTCTCTCATTGCTCTACATTATTATTTATTGGTTATTTTTTTTTAGCAGAAACTCCAAAGCTTTCATTAATCTAATAATTATATAATTTCTAACAAACTTGTGCCACAATAACACATTGTGCATTACATGAAAATGATTATTTAAACAGACGTAGCCTACAGAGTAAAACGTATAATAAGTGTTCTTGTAATGTTAATGTGGTGCAAAATGACCACATCCTCCAGTACCACTAATGATGAATAATGATCAAAGTGCTTTATTGAGGCCTTTCCATCCATCAGGGTATTTTAAATGTGTGTGGACCCGTCTCAAACCCTCACCTGTCCCGGCTGAGTTGACCCTCTGGACGGCCACCTGGCTCCAGGCTCCGGGTGCAGCTCCGCAGTCCACCACACTGCATCCCGGCTGCAGGAGCCTGAACTTGTCATCTATCTCCAGCAGCTTGAAGGCGCTTCTGCACCGGAAGTGTTGCGCGTGGGAAGCTTTGACATACGGGTCTTTGAGCTGCCGCTGCATCCACCGCTGCTCGGCGGGACTTTTCCCCGTTAACTTCTTCAGTAAACTCCACGAGGAGTGGAGAGATCTCCTCTGGAGGGACACGCGCCACATTACTGTGTTCACCGCGGTCAAAGGTACAGGTTGCATGTGTAACGTGTGGCAAACTGCGCCTGCGTGCAAAATGCAACTCCCCATTGGCTCAACACTGTGCGTCATTCTTATATGTCCCCTTACTACAAAACATTAACAACAATAGTTCCTATCTGGGACAGTCACGTCTCTGTCTTTAAAATGGAAACTGTTTTTCATGAAAGTCAAGTCAATTTAATTTTGCCCTGTAACTTTAATTTCTTCTCTGGAAAGCAATAAAGTCTTATGTTACTATCTTATCAGAAGTAACATAATACTATCTTATCATACTCTTATCTTGATTTACCGAATTTCCCTGGTGCTATAAAATAATAATTCTAAAAATAACAAGAAGCAGAAGAAGAAGAAGAAGAAGAAGAAGAAGAAGAATAACATGTTACTATTATTATTATTATTATTATTATTATTATTATTATTATTAGTGCTAGTAATAGTAGAAGCCTCCTATTAAAATTTGGGATTACCTCATAGTGATCATCACAAGAAAACAAAGTGCCATAATTTTTGTTTTTCAATTATTAATAATTTTGACACATGCCACAAAGAGTGGTAACTGCCGCAAAACAGTTGTGGACACAACTTGCCGCGGCAGCTGAGCTTACTACAGGAAGTGCCTGTGAACTCGCGGTTCAAGTCTGACGTTGATCAGACCAATCCGCGCTCCTACGCGTCAGCGCGTCACGTGACGACGTCTGCAGCGCTGCACGCGGGAGTCTTTCAACGTGAAGTCTTGTTTCTATATAATATATAATATATATATTGTTCTGCTGTCTTCTTCCGGGACCACGGAGCAGCATTTGAACAGGTGAGCTCATACAGCACATGAACATCAGACCGTGTTGCGTCAGGCTTTGTTTACATTGTGTTTACTGGACTAAGACAGGTGAGATGTTGAGCTCCAGCAAGCTGCTGACCCTGGTGCTGGTGGTCCAGCCGGGCAGAGTGCTGCTCGGCATGAAGAAGAGAGGCTTTGGGGCTGGGAAGTGGAACGGGTTCGGAGGCAAAGTTCAGCCTGGAGAAACCATTGAAGATGGTGCAAGAAGGTAAAAACTTTCTTTCCAGTTGTTGTTGTTGTTAAGATGCAGTTCACAGGTTTGACAGGAAACAAGCTTTAAAAGCAGAATATGTATTCCTCCTTTAAAAAAAGTATGAAAAACAAAGTATTACTTATCTTTCAATTATGTGTTTTCTCATAGATTTAATTGATTTCACAATCAACTTCCCAGCTGCATTCTATCATGCCATGGTAGATATTACACCTCTAACATGCACTAATAAAAACAACGCTGTGTTTTTGCATTTAAAATCAACCGACGCGTGTATTTTTTTTTTTAATGTAACAGCACATTGCAGTGACAGTGTTCAAGCGTTAAACGAGAGGATGGAATAATAACTTAAAGATGTGAGTTTGTGTAGCTTGCAAAGCTTGGCTGAATAAATGAATGTTGTGGATCATCAGTCATCGGCAGGAAGTTTGTTCCAAAGCTAAAGGAAGGCACTCGGGTCCGGTCCCAAGATGTTTGCCCTCAGATATAAAGACCTGCTCTGTGCAAAGAACACAGGCAGGATAAATAAATCAGGAACATCTCAAGCCGGTGTTAGTGTTAGGAAGCGAGAGACCGATCCTTACTCTTTGTATGGGTGAAGATGCTTTACACTGTTCAGCTAAGATGGCCGCTCTCTTCAAAGTGAGATTTTGAATCCTCAATATCCACAAATAGATCCTCTGTCTGGAAAACCCCCGATATTATCACTTTGCTTGCTTTTAGTGTCTTGTGTGAAGTCTACTGTGAGTTTACGTTTTTAAAATCCACCTCGTCAAATATTCATTCGATGTTTTTTTTCCATTTCCAGAGAGCTGCTGGAAGAAAGCGGGCTCACGGTGGACGCTCTCGAGAAGGTCGGAAACATCAAATTTGAATTTGTCGGTGAAGCGCAGCTGCTCGACGTCCACGTTTTCAGAGCCGACGCTTACAACGGAGAACCGACGGAGTCGGAAGGTTGTATGATTTCCACTGCGCCGCTCTGAACTGTGGAGAAAGACGCTGGTGTTAAAGTTGCAGCATCGTTTGTTTCGGGGGGGGGGGGGTTTTGTGTTTTATGAAAAGTGATAATAAATATTATGGATCGGCGGAGCTGGAAAACAGCTCTGTGATAATTAAACGGCATCAGTTTTAAAACACTTAGAAAATAGAAGTTGCCCTTTATTACCATGAAAAGAACAATCTTTGGAGTGGAAGAAGAAGTCCACATTGTTGTACATAATTTCAAGTTGCTGATGTGTAAAGAAAAACAAAAACATGTGATCCGGCAGAAAAACAATCTTTTCACTTTTGGTTCCTCTTAATCATGACTTCCTTCTTAGATTATCTCAACAACAGTTCTGGCGTCTTGCCACTACTTCGTCCTTAAAGTTGAGATAATGAGACCTTCTGAGAATCAAAACAGAAGGATCACCGTGGTCAATGTGGTTTTAAAAGTTGAACTGAAAATACTAAGTAAGCTGATTGAAACGCTTCTCACAGACATGCCCGTGAGCAGGGAGAGCACATTAGTTAAGAGGAAGAGTCTCTGAGAATCTGCTCTCAGAGTTGAAGTTCAACAGACTGTAAATACACAAAGGGATGAAGAGGGCCCCCCCCCCTCCAGCAGAAGGAATGCAGGGACCTGAAGTGTTTCCTGAGAGTTTAGTCAAAGTCGACCGGGGGAAGTTTAGAGACGCACAGCAAAGTGCAGCACTCGACCAAAGAGGCTGGAGGTCAAGAGAGCTCAGACAGCCAAGGGCTGAAGAGACAAATGGAGGGGAACGCAGATGTGCTGAAGTTAGTGGAAAGAAAGAATGTGGAGGTGTTGACACTGATTTCACAAGAGACTCTAGAAAGGTTCATCCTGAAAGGCTTCTACCCAGAACCGTTTGCTTCTGAAGAACCCTTTTTTGAAGAAATGGTTCTTCAAGGATTGTTGAAAGCATGAGTGTGTTAAAAAGGGAACGATCCACAATCCAGCCTACAACCCCCCAAAAAAACTGTGATAGTGAACCATGATTGTAGTGGGTTCAGCTGCACCACATCAGCCCTTGGGAGGGTTCTTGATGAAACCCTCGGAATAGAAAAGGGTTCTCGATAGATCCCCTTTGGAAGGTTCTAGATAAAACCCTTGGAAGAAAAAGGGTTCTTGATAAAACCCTGTGGGTGGGTTCTTGATGAAACCCTTGGAATAGACAAGGGTTCTCGATAGATCCCTTTGGAAGGTTCTAGATAAAACCCTTGGCATAGACAAGGGTTCTCGATAGATCCCCGTGGGTGGGTTCTTGATGAAACCCTCGGAATAGACAAGGGTTCTCGATAGATCCTTATGGAGGGTTCTAGATAAAACCCTTGGAATAAAAAGGGTTCTCGATAAAACTCCGTGGGTGGGTTCTGGATGAAACCCTTGGAATATAAGAGGGCTCTTGATAGATTCCCCTGGGAGGGTTTTAGATGAAATCCTTTGAATTTAAACGGGTTCTAGTTAGCACCCTTAGAAGGTGGAAAGGTTCTGGACCATTACACCTTTTGAAGAGTTCTCTATAGAACCAGATGTATCTAGCTTTAGTCCTTTCTGTTGCGTTTTAGGTACAACCCTCTGAAAGGGTTCCAGGTGGGACCTTTATAAAAGGTGTTTCCTTGTATAGAACAGATAAGGAGTTCAGAGAAAGAATGAGTTAAATAAAAAATAAGTTATCAACACAATAATTCTTGACCCTCTAACAGGTCGTGTCAGATGATAAAATGTGTTGAATACTACTAATTTTGTCCTCTATTGTCTTCTAGAAATGCGGCCTCAGTGGTTCGAATGTGACCAAATTCCTTTCAGCCAAATGTGGGCCGACGACATCCTGTGGTTCCCGCTGATGCTCCAGAAGAAGAAATTTGTCGGATACTTTAAGTTTCAGGGTCACGATGTGATCCTCAGCCACAAACTGGAAGAGGTGGAGGAACTGTGAGAAGACCTGCGTTTCGGAGGACGTTTAGAACTGGGACAAAAGAAAAGCATCGGCCTTCCAAAGTTCTTCCTTCAGTGCAAGAGTTCTGCTATTCAGTGTTTGTCGTGGGAGGAAACGGTTACAGTTGAACCACGTTAACGGTTTCCATGTGAAATGACACGTGGAGATTTAACTCTTTGTTTCCTGTAACACTTCACAGGAATACAAATCAATCAAAGCAGCATCACACTGACAGAAATATTTATTCTGTGATTTCATTTTCAGGATAATTGATTCAACACAATTCAACAAGGACTTTGTTTAATAAAATATGTACAATATCTACAGTAATCATTTTATTGGATTTCATATTCTGTGCAGGTTAGTTATATGATTCCAGATGAATTTTTCTTTTGCACACTGTTTGCACATTATCACAGTTTCTTCATGAAACAAGAGTGGATCTATGTGCACATGTCCTGATTTCCTGCATGTTGGCGTCAGTCGGTTCCACACAGGTCAGTTCGGTGTATTTGAGATGATATCAGTTTGTGAGGTAACGTGAGCACATATATACGGCAACGTGTCCCTTTGATTTTATTATTTAGAAAAATACATAATGTTCTGATAAGCTATAAATGTGCAGACATGTCTGAGCAGAAAGGGAATTCATCAATAACCAGATCTTGTGTTACCTGATAAGTTATAAAACTAATTTTAATTAGGATTTAGAACTGAAAAATAGCCTCCATCTATAATGTGGTCAAAAGGTGCTGATTATTAAAGGTTTAAATTCAAACTGTGCAGGAATCCTGTTACATGATTTATGCACCTCTGTGTGGATTTATATCATTTCCCTTTGGTAGTAAATCAATATCTTATAGTGTTATTATTGACATTATGCCACTAGTGCTAAATGTCGTCATTTTTAATCAATAAATCTCAAATCTCTCTGTAGTATTGTACTTGGAGCGTCGGCCTTTCAAAGTAGCTTATAAAATAAAACAGAGTCAATTTAAGCAGAGGAAGCAAAAATGTTGCTTTACAAAAAAAGTAAAGACTGTAAAAGTAAGATAAATGGCAAAATTGTCCATAAAACATATAAAGTACACTGCCACACATCCTTATGAACTGAAATCTGTATAAAAAAACACACATTGGCCTGAAGTTATTCTGACTGGAGATTTAAAAGAACACCGTCCTTTAATAAACTAAAACTTGCCGTCGCTCTCTCAATGTTTCTGAACTATTTTAGTGTATAAAACTTCTCACAAGTTAGAAACAGGTGCTTTAGGACATGAGACGGACCGCATTAAGATACTGTCGTCCCTCACATCTGACGGGTCCCTTGAAAAATAGCATTTATATTTCCTCATTAAATGGACCCACAAGGTTGACGATCAAAACCCCCAAAAGTAAGATGAGAAACCATTTACATAAAAACAAAAATACTCTTGTTGAATGAAATGTATATTGTGTAAAAGAAGACTTTTCTTTAGCTCACAGAGCAAGTTATTTTCCAGTTTGTGGTCCTCATCAGCGGCAGCGGTTCTCCGCTGTGTTCAGGCTTCAGGTGGGAGGTTTCAATCCGTTATTTCCACCAAAGAGACATCCGAGCTTTGGCTGGAGTTCATTCCACACCGCTCCCATCTGGAGAGAAAGCAATAAAAAAAAGCCACTTCTCTTTACCTGTGTCCTTGAAACTCATCATACTAATATGATCTTAAGCATTCAAAACATTACTTGTAGTGGTTCACAAGTTATCCTTTTTCAGGAAACATCTAAGTTTAAGTATCTACACAAACCCTCTCAAAATGTTGCCATATTGGAATAAAAATCCAACCGAAGAAATACATACTGTGTGCTTTATTTGATTTTAAAACAGGAAGAGGTGTATGAAAGGTTCACTTGTTCCTGTGAAATGAAAGTCAGCTCAAATGTTACATAAGGAGAGGCTTTCTTTTCAGTAATACCGTCCACCATTATTAGTTCTTTTGTTGGACTTTAAAAGCCAATTTAAAGCTGATTTGACCCTCCTGAAGGGTCTGTGGAGAAATGACTTCCAGACAAGCAGCCTCACCTCTCTGTGTCCTTGGACCTGGGAGTTAACGAAAGCCCCCAGAATGTGGGATGTGATCGGGAGGTAGATGAAGATGAGCTGCGTCTCTTGGTGGAGGCAGAACAGGGAGAAGTAGTTACGCAGCTCCATGGTCTGAATGGCGTTTTCTTGCTATTAACAGAATAATGAAAAAGAAACTCAGTGTGACATTAGCACCACTTATCAAATGATGAGCAGTGAAAGAAATACGTTTTCCTCAAATGACACCAGAGATGAGGCTGATGAAGCTCTGCTCAAACAGGGAGATGTCCATAAATCATTCCATTAGCTCATTAATTGGCTCCACGTTTGATTCACATGTTAACTATTTCTTAATCCTGTTCATCGCCGACTCACTCTCTGTTAGTGACACTGCTGTCTGTCACTGATGAAGAAGCCTCGTGGAAGTTTGCAGTCACAGTTATAGGACTGAGCAGATATTAAAAATGAAAAGCCAGGATGGATTAATCTCAGAATATGCAGTCACTTCAGTCCGACTAAAAATGAGAAGATGAATCCTCCTCCTGCCTCTGGTGATCCCCTGGCAGTTACTCAAATATCACATTTGTGTTGTTTTTTTATGAAATGTCTCAATAACCATTAGATATATTTACATTCGGTACACACTATCATATTTCCCTCAGCATGATTTGTAATAACTTTATAAACTCGTGACATCCCCGTCAACCTCTGCTGTACACTTTGTGTTTAGCGCTAATTAGCAGATGCTAGCATGCTAACGCGCTAAACTAAGATGGTGAACGTGGTAAACGACGCATTCACATCGGCACGTTAGCATTTTCATTCTGAGCATGTTAGCATGCTGATTAGCAATTAGCTCAAGGCGTCACTGTGCACGAGTACAGAGTCGTAGAGCTGCTAGCTGAGATGTGGAGACATCTTTTGAACAACGTAGCACATCTAACATTAGCTGTTGAGCAACTAGTAAATAGTTTTCGTGCGACTCAATCGACAAACATCTACAAGTTAATGCGCAAATCTCCGAAACTCAGTAATTATTCTCTAACTGCTTTGAGGCCTAAATCAGACTTACGGCAGCTTTTATTTGATAAATGTCCTGTAAAAAACTAAATGCTGCTCATTTCGGCAGCATATCAAACACTCTGTCTGTGATAATGATGTAATAATCTAAACACTGAAGTAATTGAATCACAGCTAATAACTGACAGAACAGTCCTCTGGGCCCAGACTGAAGGTACATTGGCCAGAAAACTGCCAACTGACACTCTTGAAACTCATGACCGCATACGGCAAACACTCACAAACCACACTGACTAAGAGGAACGACAGTCACAAGACGAAAACCAACAGCAGTACTCAGTAACGGTGACAAATACTGATGATTGGTATTGAAGCTAATGTGACTCAGTTCTGTATCCATGTTTGAAACGGTCACTTGGTTCATTCAAAGTTATTATTCATGAAGTAATATCATTGTATCAGCCCCCTCACAATGACTACTTCAATAGAATTAGTATCGTTGTCGATTTAATTTCTCAACCTGGAAAAGATGAAACAGTGTGAGCGTTTTAAACTGTATATAGAAACATTGGGAAAGCCGATAATTTTTTTAAAATATTGATTTTATCTGAATTTTATACTCAGGAGTCTTAACCTTTTCTGCTTCATGTGCCACTGAGCAACTTGCCTATTAATGAACACTGTATCCAGTTCTCTTTATACATCCATGGTTTAAACATGCATGTATTTGAGTTTTGGCTAGTGGACTATTAGGAGGTGTGTGTGTGTGTGTGTGTATTAGCGCCAGATACACCCGGGCCAATGTAGCTTCTTGCTTATCTACTACTAAACTAGCACAGTGTGCCATCACTCGGGAAGCATCCCGACGGTCTAAAAGTGGGGAAAGAGATTGACCACCTGAACAATTCGTGACTCCAGCTGCTCCACAGACGCCTGCTCTTTGGGCTGCACCGTGGCGCTCATCATCTGCCTCTTCATCATGCCGTACTTGTGCAGAGCTCTCTGGTGCTCGTGGAGCACGCCTTTCTCGTGCCGCTCGCAGAGGTCCTAGAGGAAAAAAAACAAACAACACATGACGCTTATGTCTCTCAAAATGGCATGGTTATACAACACACAACAGCCAAGGACAATAGGAGATTTGTTTGTACAAATTATGATATTACCATACACATTACAGTTAATAGAGGCTACAGAAAATGCCACTTTATCTGCCCACAAGTGCCCTTGTTTAATCTCTGCAAACCACCCACTACTAAGAACTACGGTTCCAAGTGAGATGAAAAAAATAGGGTGCATTGTTGTTAAATGACTCATTGCATAATATCCTGAATTAATGACTAACTGAACCTGGATTTACTTCAACTACACAGCTCCTTGTTGTGTCTCTCTGTCAGAAAACAGGAGATTGATATTTGAATTGCCTCGGTGGATAAAAACAGCAGCGCTTCATAAAGTGACCATCATTAGACTGTGATTAGAAATGTGAAAACGTCGGTACAAAACCACCTGTCCATGCTCAGGTTAAAAAAAAAAAAAAATCTTACTCTGTACGACTGCAGCAAATCCAGGAAAAGATTCAGTTTTTCCACAACATCATCCTCTTCCCGTCTGCCCTGAGGACACAAAAACAAAACAACATTTATTACCCAGTGCCAGTCTCGGACAAGCGCGACAGAGCAGGTGGTGGGCATGAAGGACCGAGGGCCGTACCTGCTGGGCGGCTTTGTCCGACAGCACAGCGAACTCCACAGACAGACTCTTCAGAGACTGACGAAGCGTCCCCCAGGTGCTTTGTGAGGAGGCCAAGGAGGGAAGAGTCGAAGCATCTGAGCCCAGAGTACTGATGAACAAAATAAAGAGAAGCATTATTAAAAAAGGGCCAGAATGTGACATTGTGGCATCTTAGCTGCCAAACTCATTTCAAACTAACAACCACGAAGAGACACAACAACACCGAGGATTTGGAATCTCATTAACA